>NW_026137781.1:0-564626 GCF_019393585.1 Leptopilina boulardi | reverse complement strand
AATATTTTTAAAAAATGTTTTCTCATTAATTCAACATTTAACGAATAACTAATATCACAAGGATTTTTATTTAAAATGATGGAAGTCGCAAAGGCGGTAACATATATTCCGCAGGATGAGAAATCAGGTTGAATTTGCTTCAATTTCTCGACAATTATATCAGAAGGATTTAAATTTCCATAACGATTAAGTACATACTTTTTTCGTCATTTTTTAAATTATTATTTTTATTGGATTTTAAATCTGTGACTTCAAAAATAGTATTTATTTCTAAATTTTCCCAATATAAACTGTCATAAATATGTAGTTTTTTTGAATCTTAATAAAGATATCGCCAATGAAGTGATTCACCTCCACCAAAAATTTTAATGTCGTTTTTAAATATCTGATTAATATTTTGATGAGTTTGTAAATATAAAACTGATATTGGTTTAAAAGCTGTATTTGAAAAAATTATTTCCATAAATTTATTCAATTCAATGTCATGCAACCAAGATGTTACACTTAAAATGCGCTTTTGAATACTCTCTGAAATTAGTGATATATGTTTTTTTGAAACAAGGTTGTTTTCTATCACAGTAGGATTATTAAATTTATAAATATTTGTTTTCGGTAGAACATTTGATTTATTTACTTTACAATCATTTTTATCTAATAAGTCATTCGTTAATTTTATGTTGTTATATTTTACATTTTTATTAGTCAATAATCCAATAAATATGGGTTTATCATCAGAGAAAATGGTTTCGTAAACACCAGAGCAATAATTTGTTACTTCTTTAGAAACATAAATTACATCTATTTGGGTATTATTATCAGTAGTCGAAATGTTAGAGGCAATTCCTCTTTTAAAATTGTGAATTGATAAATAGTTATCCAAATGTGAATTTACATTAAAACAATCAAAAATAAAATCACCAATTATAACTTTGTATTTATTAATAGTTTGATCAACTATTTTATTCAAATGATTTGAAAATATTTGCTTTGATGTATTTGGTGGTTTGTAACCACTTATAATATCTACATTATCTACTTTTATGTGAAACAAATCTACATGATGTTAGTAACCAGAAATTCAATCATTAATTGATTTTATTAATTTAAAAGTAAAATGTTCTTTTATATAGCATATTACTCCTCTTGGTAATTTTGGTATGTTTCTTTCCGATATAAAAGAAATTTTAAATCCGTCAATGTGTATATTATCAATATTTACAATTCGTGTTTTAGAAAAAATTAAAATGTCAGCTTGCTAATACCATGCATCGCATAATATGTATTTAAGATTTTTTTGTAGTGAACAAGAATTTTGATAAATTATTTTTAAGTTGCCTTTGATTTCATAAACGTATGATAAAGTTAAATTTTTTTCAGAGTTAAGTCTAATAAGTTCGTCTTTTAAAAGATGATTAATTTTTACAATTTTCAAAGAATTCAAATGGCCAAGAATATATAAATCATTTAAATGCCTTACTCTGCTAAAAGCAACATATAACAAAGGTGTAGTTACTGTATGATTCTTCGTAAAGTCAACACAGACTTTGTCACAAGTTTGACCTTGACTTTTATGAATTGTTATTGCTTCAGCCGGAACTAAAGGAAATTGTTCCCTTAAAATTTTATACCCGAGTCTCTCATTTTCAGATACAGAGATATAAAACCCTTTCATAGTTAAAATCTAACCAAATAATTGTTAATTTACCAACATCATTTAAAGTAAAATTTTTCATTGTCCCACAAGCCCCATTCTCTAACCCATCTTCAACGTCTATGTTGGTAATTATCATATCCCGAGTCGAAATTTTAATGCTCTATCAATCCTCTTTATTGCTGATTGAAAACTCTATCAGTACTAATTTCTCCTCGGTATCCTCTTTTTATCCTCCTTTATTCATAATTAGTCCTCAGTTTGTCCTCCATTTATCCTCTGTGCTTTTTCAATAAAATTTGTGAGTCGGCTTTTTATCCTCTTATAGTCTTCTCGATTTTTATATATTTCATAAAGAAGTCTCTATTAATCCTCTGCCAAATATTTTATTTAATTGAATTTTCTTTCTGGTCTCTATTAATCCTCTCCTATATTTTATTTATAAGTGGTCTCATTCTGATCTCTATTAATCCTCCTTTTTATATTAATAATAAATTCATATTCTCGAAAATTATATAAATGTCTAAAATAAAATTTGAAAATTTCTTTAAATTTTGTTAATGATATTTTTCTTTCATAAAAAAAATGTTAAAATATTTTCATTTAATACATTGCCTAAACCTTTGAAGTGTAAATGAGCCTTTTAACAAATAAGGCACTGAAAAAAAATTTATTTGGATCATATGTGAGTGTGTTATTTTCAAAAAAAGAGTAAATATATTTTTATTAAAAACGCGTTTTTCGTTGCTCTGAATCATTGTAAACATTAATTTTTTGTAGATGAAAAAATATTTGACTTTTGGACTTAGAATATTAAATAATATATATAAATAAATGAATAGTATCAAATAACGCATTATTCTCATTACACTTAAATATTTAATTGATCAAAATATTTTATTTTCCTTTAATAAAATAGTGTATTAACATTAAATAACGCATTATTTATATTAAATAATTTAGTTGATTAGAATCAATAAAATAAATTTATTGTATCAAATACTTTTTATTTGTATCAAAAAAACGAAATATTTGAGTGAAATAAATAAATTATTAGTTGGAAGTAACTCATTATTTTCGTTTGAAATAAACATTCAATTGATTGAAATATTTTTTAATTTGTCTTCATTAAATGGTGCATTAGTATTAAATAATTTAGTTGACTTGAATTCATTAAATAAAGTTATTGTATTAAAGACCTTTTAGTTCTTTCAAAAAAACGAAATATTTGAGTGAAATAAATAAATAAATTGTTTCAAGTAAATCATTATTTGTATTAAATAAACTCATTTATTCAATTCAATTAATTATTTAATTGAACTAAATACAATTTATTTGGTTCAAATAAATGTGATTCAAATAATTCAAGTTATTTGAATCAAATACATTTTTTTCAGTGTATGTTTAATTTTCTTTAAGTTGCAGAAGAAGAATATAAGAAGACAATTTTCCATAACTGCAAATTTTTATTCTAACTCTTTTTTGTTTACTGGCAATCCAGCATAAATTACATCGTCAATATCCATTAATATACAAACTGAAATAAGATTTTCAATTGGAATTGCATAGAAGCGTTCAATAATTGTACATTGTTTTAAGAAATCGTGAGTTATGTACTCGGAATTCAAAGTTTTTATGTGAAAAACATTGGCAGTTTCTAATTCACTTTCGAATACTGCAAAAAATGAATTTTCACATTCACAATTTTGAATAACACAATTGCAGTTAACAATTTTAATAAAGCAGTTTATAATACCTAAGTTAATTTCATTCTTATCAAAATACTGTGCAGCATAAGAACAAGTTTGTAAATTTTCTTTATATGTTTTTGATACATATAATTGACAATTTTTTAATAATCGTTGAAATGTCCATAATTTGAAATTTCTTAATATTTGAAAATTTTCCAAAGCCCTTTGAATTAAAATTGGTATGTCTGCTCTTAATTTATAGCTTCCAACGGTATAACAATGTTCAAAAATGTTTTCATTTAACTTGACGTTTCCGATCTTGACAAAAATTTTTAACGTTACCTTCAGGTAATAATTCCATTAATCTTGTCATTTTTATAAGTTGATTTTGAGAATTTACTATTTGCGTGTCAATATTTTTAGTGCCATGAATAAGACTTACAAGTAACACTACCCAAGTGTAAAACTGGGATCGACTTTTGCTTTGGACCATTTTGTAGAAAATCGAAAAATATTTAATACGTATTTTTGATTTTGGCAGACATGCTATGTTAGTGGTTGAAAATGGGGGTTAAAAATAAAAAAAACCCTCAAATGTGTTTTTAAAGTTTTAAGGGGTTAAACCACTCTAGAATTTTCAAAAAATCAAAAAAATTTTTTTTGCTTTAAAAGGTGCCTAAGGATGTATAGAATAAGAAACAATATCAATTATAAGTCGAAACACTTTTTAAGTGATTGAACTTGGGCCCGATCGTGGTCCTGTACTGCGCGCGTTGGCACTTAGTTGTCTGAATCTGCAATTTTCTGTTCAAAATCAGTTAAAACCAACAAATCTTAACCGATTTTAATGTTTCTCGGTTGAAAATAACCATTAGAAAAGAAGAAGAACAAGATAATATTAATTTGGAAGGTCAATTATACGGCGCAGGCATTGCAGATTGAAGGTATATCCAAAAAGTCGTAAGTAAAACTTTAAACTCGTTTTTCTCAAAACTACATTTTTTGTGCTGGCCGGAAACATGACTTTTACAAATCTCAACCGATTTACTTAAAAATTAAACTGTAGCTTCTCAATAACATTATCTAGAGAAAGACGTACGGATTTTTTTTTATGTTGCATATTTTTTTCGTTATAAACAATTTAGTGTCAATTTTTTAAGTAAAAAACTCGGTTTTTCCTTAAAATGTTCGCCATTTTTGCAAAAATCAATTGAAAAAAAATCCCCTACGTCTTTCTCTAGCTTTTAAGATGTAAAAATAGAATGAAATTTGTTTTTTGTTCTAGGATGAAAATTGGAGCTAAAACCTTTCAGGCCGCGACGTGATTCCTCTCAGAAAGGATTCCTATCACGCACCTGTAAATTTGATATTTAAAAAAAAAAATTAATGAAGTATATTTTTTTTCTCTTTAAAGTGTACCTAATAAAGATATGTAAACATATTTTTCAGTACATTTAAACTTTTCTTGAAAAAAATTTCTAAAGTTAGGCCTTTTTTTGACGCTCTAGAGTGGTTTAACCCCTTAATTTAGATAAATTTTTTTAAATTCAGTCGATTCCCTTGAAACTCGTTACTCAGGGGTTTTCGGGGTCTCTGATTACGAATATGAAGTCCGATTTGCAAAATTCAAAATGGCGGATTTAATATGGCGGATGATTTTTTTAAATTCAGCTTATTCGCTTGAAACTCGTTACTCGGGGGTTTTCGGGGTCGCTGATTACGAATATGAAGTCTGATTTGCACAATTCAAAATGGCGGATCCAATATGGCGCATGATTTTTTTTAAATTCACGTGTATGTTTATATTTTCTCGCTCTCTGCCGAACCCAGGAATAACCAACTGGGAGGTGGCGAGTGTATATTCCCCTTTTTTTATTTTTTTTTATTTTTAAAAATTTTTTTTTGTTTTTTTTTACTTTTTTTAGTTTTTTTGATTTAAAATTAAAATAATAATTAAAATAATAAATAATATTATTATTGTTTAATTTTATGCATTTTATTTTATTTTAGGTAAATAATAATGTACATAATAATAATGTACATGTAATGTAGATATAATGTACAGTAAAACAAAAGTCTGCATTTTATATACAAAGTTATCCTTATTCTTTTATTTATTATTATTTACTTTTGATTCTTAAATCACTGCTTATAATTTTGAAAATAATGAGGAGAACTTTCGTACTTCGGATCGAAAAAGTCTTTGAAGCACATGAATTTCGTACACCAGGCACATCTAAAAAACGCAATGTTATCACAATAATGACAAACAGTTTCAGAGCTTTTAAAGCAAAAAGAGACTGGTGTCTCACATTTAGGCAGTCTTACATCAGTATAACCACTTTTATACCAAGCATATTTAAAAAGATCAATAACTCTTGGTGATGAGAACTGGTTATGTGTTAGAGACTGCAATTTTAAGATATTATTTCTTAAATGCAGATTAACGTCATAGTCAAACAGTATTACGGAGTCGGAGAAATGCTTAACAAAGTTTTTCCAAGGTCTAAATCCATAAACATCGAGGGGTTGTATTTGACCTGTTGTACCTGCAGGTATTGTGGATATTTCCACTTCTTTACCATTCGTATTCACTTTTTCCAATTTTTTTTGTTTGTCCCGTTCATGAATCTAATAAAAGTACTGATTTTTCATCAGCAGCGGGTAAGTAAACTTCTTTAAACCATTGACCTGATAGTTGGGATGTTAATTTTTCAGAATGCGAAGGCAGTACGACTATATTATCAGCTTTATATAGGTACCAAAAATTTATTATAGATAAGAAACAAATTATATCACGTTGCGTTTTTTAGATGTGCCTGGTGTACGAAATTCATGTGCTTCAAAGACTTTTTCGATCCGAAGTACGAAAGTTCTCCTCATTATAAGCAGTGATTTAAGAATCAAAAGTAAATAATAATAAATAAAAGTATAAGGATAACTTTGTATTTAAAAATGCAGACTTTTGTTTTACTGTACATTATATGTACATTACATGTACATTATTATTATGTACATTAATATTTACCTAAAATAAAATAAAATGCTTAAAATTAAACAATAATATTAAAAGAAACATAATATATTCTTTTTTGGAGGGCTGCATCCATTTATCACATTGCCTCTCACTGAAATAAAAATAATACTTAAAAATTAAATTAATATTTTTTCAAATAAAAAATTGCGTCTTCTTTTCTTTGGTTTAATTGGTACGGTGACATCTGTGGACCCCTTTGGCTGTTGAAATCTATACGAGACCTTAAAGCAGAAAAAATAATTGTTAATTAACAATTTTAAAATAATTTTCACCTATTGTCCTGACTAACAAATTTAGAGACGAAAAAACTACTTTCCCTGATACTAATGGACATAAACAACTGCAAATAAATGAACCTTTTCTACTCTATTATTAACTGCCTGAAATTTATAAATGTCCTTCTTTATTAATTCAAAATGATCCTTCGATATCTGCATCGTTTTAGCAGTTTCATTACGAGATTTCAATGCGGATCTTATAACCAAACTAGAATTAAGAGTTTCGACCCCCAAGCGATTTCTTTTTGCCGTTTTAGCTTCATTGAGCATTGAAAATGACCTTTCTGCCTCTGCATTTGAATGAGGAAGCGTCCTGACTAAATTTAATGCTATCGTCAAATTTGGGAATTTTAAAGTGCCATCCTCTGCTGGAAAAAGGCAGATCTTAACGCACATATCATCAAATGATAATCTGGACAATTGTTCTTTTTCTTCGGAAGAAAGTTCATACAAAACTTGCTATTATCTTCGTAATTCAGAAAAATCTAAATGAACATTTAAATTTTTACAAAAATGGAAGACGTTTTGAAAAGTTATATTTCTGTCACCATAAAGTGATTCTTGTGACTTGAAGACTGATGCACAAGAAAGAAATTGATTATCAAAAGGCAGTCGCTTTATAATTTCATAACTTGCTGTCACATAAAATTCCAAAACATTCTTATAAAACACATTAATTTCCTCTTGTTTCAATTTTCCGTTACCAATTTGTAAATTTAAATATTCCCGCGTTTCATTACCTATATCAATATGTTCGACTGCCTTTTGATTATAAGCCTTTTCAAATTTTATATTCTTAACTGATTGGAAGAATATTATAGGATTTTGAAGAAATGCATTTTTTAAATATTTTTGTAACATCCAATGTAAGAAACCTGCTGATTGGGGCTGAAGTTCTTGGGTCATTGCTTCACACTTTTGAAAAGAGGCAATAAAAGTATTGAATTTATTCAGCGTGAACTCCAAGAAATGAAAATACGCCAAAGTTAATGGTTCTTGCATTAAACATCGTAAGTTATTAGCCTTCAGGGTTTTATCTTCTAATTCAATAACCATTTTTTTCCTTTAATCTACTTTGGAAAGAATTGTGATCACCTGTCATAACCGTAGCATTATCCGTAGCCAAACCGATGATATTTTTTAAAGGCACCTTAAAACTTCTTCATAAATGTTAAACATTGATGCGGAAGAACAACCAGTTGCATCCAAATTAATTTGTTGCAGCAACTCTACTCTGATTTTAAATGTTTTGGGTTCAACATACCGAATTAATACAGGTAACCATTTTTCGTGACTTATATCACTTGCCTCATCTACATAAATTAAAAAGGGATTTTTCTGCATAACCGTGGTAACACGTTTTTCTTCAACCGCGCAAAGGAGATTATTAGCAACTGAAATCATTTTCGTCTGGCTTATTTTAACAGATTTTAAGACAAGAGGATCGATATTTTGAAAAAGTTGTATAAGGTCTGAGGACACTCTAAAGGGAATATTATGTTCAACAAAGAAAGCTGTTATCCTCAGTTCACTTTCTTTGACTTTTTCTTCAAAAGTCAAAGAAGATTGAGAAGAATCTTCATTTAAATTATTTTTAAAAGAATTTTTTTCATCGATTTCCAATAAATCTATGCTACTAGAATTAGTTGCTACAACTTCTACATTATCATCAGAATGGGTAGTTAAAGTCGCCGCTTCTTCTTGACTTGGAAATGTCTTAAATTTTTGAAATCTTTCAAAAATGTCAAAATTTTTTTGATGAACCAAACTTGATTCATGGGTTTGAATTTGTGATTTTCCACATATCATTGTTTTACGGCAAAATTTACAATAAAATTTTGTATCTTCATTGGCCACTCTAAATAACCATTCTTTCCACGAAGGAAATTCGTCAAACCACGACTCTTGAAAATGAGTTGAGATACATATTCAATGGAAAATGGAGAAAATCAAAAGAATAACACAGGCACACAAAAAAAAAAAAGTTGTCTGTTTCTTGAACTACACATATATTTCCTATAGTATTTTGGCCCGCTGAAACCGAATCTGAGGTCAGAATTGCTCCATCACCCTCAGTTTTTTTTTAAATCGACCAAAACCACCCTTAAACGGACAAATTCACACTTCGGAGATAAAAAATAAATCAACTTATTTTTTAGAAAAACCAAATTTTACATCTACGAAACTTTGCTCCACTAACTCAAAAACAAAGCCAGCATTGATCCAGCACCCCCTGAATTTTTTTAATCGAAAAAACTACCCCTAATCTGAAGAATCAAATTCAGGAGGTAAAACAATAAAATAACTGATTAAAAAATTTTATGACCAGGTATTTTTACTCCAGCAAGGCAGAAACAAATCCAGAAATGCTCCCTCACCCTCTAAATTTTTTTTAAATCAAAAAAACCACCCTTAAATAGAAAAATTCAAATTTAAGAAGTAAAAAAATAATAAATTACCGTCTTTTTTTAAAAACAGAACCTTACATGTTTGTAGTTTTGCTCTACTAACTCAAAAAAACAAAGCCAGCATTGATCCAGCACCCCCTGAATTTTTTTAATCGAAAAAACTACCCCTAATCTGAAGAATCAAATTCAGGAGGTAAAACAATAAAATAACTGATTAAAAAATTTTATGACCAGGTATTTTTACTCCAGCAAGGCAGAAACAAATCCAGAAATGCTCCCTCACCCTCTAAATTTTTTTTAAATCAAAAAAACCACCCTTAAATAGAAAAATTCAAATTTAAGAAGTAAAAAAATAATAAATTACCGGCTTTTTTTAAAAACAGAACCTTACATGAATGCAGTTTTGCTCTACTAATTAAAAAAAATAAAGCCAGCATTGATCCATCACCCTCTGAATTTTTTTAAATAAAAAAAACTACCCCTAATCTGAAGAATCAAATTCAGGAGGTAAAACAATAAAATAACTGATTAAAAAATTTTATAACCAGGTATTTTTACTCCAGCAAGGCAGAAACAAATCCAGAAATGCTCCCTCACCCTCTAAATTTTTTTTAAATCGAAAAAACCACCCTTAAATAGAAAAATTCAAATTTAAGAAATAAAAAACAAATACTTTACCGGCTTTTTTTAAAAACAGAACCTTACATCTATGTATTTTCGCTCCACTAACTCAAAAAAACAAAGCCAGCATTGATCCAGCACCCCCTGAATTTTTTTAATCGAAAAAACTACCCCTAATCTGAAGAATCAAATTCAAGAGGTAAAACAATAAAATAACTGATTAAAAAATTTTATAGCCAGGTATTTTTACTCCAGCAAGGCAGAAACAAAGCCAGAAATGCTCCCTCACCCTCTAAAATTTTTTTAAATCGAAAAAACCACCCTTAAATAGAAAAATTCAAATTTAAGAAGTAAAAAAATATTAAATTACTGGCTTTTTTTAAAAACAGAACCTTACATGAATGCAGTTTTGCTCTACTAATTAAAAAAAATAAAGCCAGCATTAATCCATCACCCTCTGAATTTTTTTAAATAAAAAAAACTACCCTTAATCTGAAGAATCAAACTTAGGAGGTAAAACAATAAAATAACTGTTTAAAAAATTTTATAACCAGATATTTTTACTCCAGCAATGCACAAACAAAGCTAGAAATGCTCCCTCACCCTCTAAAATTTTTTTAAATCGAAAAAACCACCCTTAAATAGAAAAATTCAAATTTAGGAGATTAAAAATTAAATAACTGACTTTTTTAAAACAGAACCTTACTACATCTATGTATTTTCGCTCCACTAACTCAAAAACAAAGCCACCATTGATTCATCAACCTCTGAATTTGTTTAATCGAAAAAACTACCCCTAATCTGAAGAATCAAATTCAGGAGGTAAAACAATAAAATAACTGATTAAAAAATTTTATAACCAGGTATTTTTACTCCAGCAAGGCAGAAACAAATCCAGAAATGCTCCCTCACCCTCTAAATTTTTTTTAAATCGAAAAAACCACCCTTAAATAGAAAAATTCAAATTTAAGAAGTAAAAACATATTAAATTACCGGCTATTTTTAAAAACAGAACCTTACATGAATGCAGTTTTGCTCTACTAATTAAAAAAAATAAAGCCAGCATTGATCCATCACCCTCTGAATTTTTTTAAATAAAAAAAACTACCCTTAATCTGAAGAATCAAACTTAGGAGGTAAAACAATAAAATAACTGTTTAAAAAATTTTATAACCAGATATTTTTACTCCAGCAATGCACAAACAAAGCCAGAAATGCTCCCTCACCCTCTAAAATTTTTTTAAATCGAAAAAACCACCCTTAAATAGAAAAATTCAAATTTAGGAGATTAAAAATTAAATAACTGACTTTTTTAAAACAGAACCTTACTACATATATGTATTTTCGCTCCACTAACTCAAAAACAAAGCCACCATTGATTCATCAACCTCTGAATTTGTTTAATCGAAAAAACTACCCCTAATCTGAAGAATCAAATTCAGGAGGTAATACAATATAATAACTGATTGAAAAATTTTACAGCCAGGTATGTTTCCGCATTTCTGGAGTGAAAATACCTGGTTATAAACTTTTTTAATCAGTTATTTTTTTGTTTTACCTCCTAAGTTTGGTTCTTCAGATTAAGGGTAGTTTTTTTTATTTAAAAAAATTCAGAGGGTGATGGATCAATGCTGGCTTTATTTTTTTGAGTTAGTAAAGCAAAACTACATACATGTAAGGTTCTGTTTTTAAAAAAAGCCGGTAATTTAATATTTTTTTACTTCTTAAATTTGAATTTTTCTATTTAAGGGTGGTTTTTTCGATTTAAAAAAAATTTAGAGGGTGAGGGAGCATTTCTGGCTTTGTTTCTGCATTGCTGGAGTAAAAATATCTGGTTATAAAATTTTTTAATCAGTTATTTTATTGTTTTACCTCCTGAATTTGATTCTTTAGATTAGGGGTAGTTTTTTCGATTAAAAAAATTCAGGGGGTGCTGGATCAATGCTGGCTTTGTTTTTTTGAGTTAGTAGAGCAAAACTACAAACATGTAAGGTTCTGTTTTTAAAAAAAGACGGTAATTTATTATTTTTTTACTTCTTAAATTTGAATTTTTCTATTTAAGGGTGGTTTTTTTGATTTAAAAAAAATTTAGAGGGTGAGGGAGCATTTCTGGATTTGTTTCTGCCTTGCTGGAGTAAAAATACCTGGTCATAAAATTTTTTAATCAGTTATTTTATTGTTTTACCTCCTGAATTTGATTCTTCAGATTAGGGGTAGTTTTTTCGATTAAAAAAATTCAGGGGGTGCTGGATCAATGCTGGCTTTGTTTTTTTGAGTTAGTAGAGCAAAACTACAAACATGTAAGGTTCTGTTTTTAAAAAAAGACGGTAATTTATTATTTTTTTACTTCTTAAATTTGAATTTTTCTATTTAAGGGTGGTTTTTTTGATTTAAAAAAAATTTAGAGGGTTCGGAGCATTTCTGGATTTGTTTCTGCCTTGCTGGAGTAAAAATACCTGGTCATAAAATTTTTTAATCAGTTATTTTATTGTTTTACCTCCTGAATTTGATTCTTCAGATTAGGGGTAGTTTTTTCGATTAAAAAAATTCAGGGGGTGCTGGATCAATGCTGGCTTTGTTTTTGAGTTAGTGGAGCAAAGTTTCGTAGATGTAAAATTTGGTTTTTCTAAAAAATAAGTTGATTTATTTTTTATCTCCGAAGTGTGAATTTTTCCGTTTAAGGGTGGTTTTGGTCGATTTAAAAAAAAACTGAGGGTGATGGAGCAATTCTGACCTCAGATTCGGTTTCAGCGGGCCAAAATACTATAGGAAATATATGTGTAGTTCAAGAAACAGACAACTTTTTTTTTTTTGTGTGCCTGTGTAATATATAAATAACTCACCAAGAGAATGAGGAAGAAACGAAAATATTCTCGCGAAAACGACGAAACAATAATCCTTTATCGATAGAAAAACGACACACTTACACTAACACTAATCTTCAAAATTATAGAAATGCTTTGCATATAACTGCAGATGATATTTGAAAAAACCACTAACCAATAATTCAAACAAAACCTTTACGAAAAATATTAACTGATTTGGAAATGAATAGAAGCTATCAAATTGACGTCTCGTATATAATGTAACCTTCTCTTTTAATAACGTCAAAGATATAAACAAAACACTATCGACAAAATAACTTCTAACAGACATTCTATATATAAGAAAAATAAAATATTTTTACCACAATTTTGGTGATATGTATGTCATATATACGTATCAAAAATAGATGCAATTTTTTAATATAAATTATATTTTACAGAGATAATATTATTATGTGAATAATAAAAAAATTGAATAAAATATCTACAAAATTTAATTTTTTCCTACTTTTTTTGTAAAATATTTTGCGAAAAATATTTAATTTAACTAACATTTCATGATATAATTGTACTTTTAAATATAAAAAACACATGTAATTTAAAATGGTCCTCAAAGGGTTAAAAACGCACCATAAACTCTACCTCCTGGGTGGTGAGGAAACGGGATTTAAAATATAGAAATAAAATAATTTCATAAATGTATGAATAAGGTGTAAAAGGTATTTTAAATTTGTGTAGATTAAATTATGAAAGAAGTAAGTTAATTAATAATTGGGTTAATTAAAAATTACCATAGAAAAAATAATTATTTATTAATTAATTATTTATTATTAATTTAATAATTAATAAATTAATTATTTATTATTAATTATTATACAAATTATTTCATCCCTGTTTTAAAAATAATTAATGATAAACAATAATTCAATTTATGATAATAATAATTTGTAGAAGATAATTTTCAAGTTAAATAATAAATTAGAATTTAATAAAAAAACATCATTAAATATCAAAATTTAATGTTTTTATTATAATTAAAGAGATAAAATAAAATTGAATAGTTATTATACATATATCCCTTTAATTGAAAGCATTAATATTAAATTTTATTTTATCCCTTTAAGTATATTTTACAAAATAAAGTAAAGAATAATTTGAATTTTATTTAAAAGTTGTATTGAAATCTAATTTATTATTTAACCTGAAAATTAATTTCAATAAATTATTATAATCATACAGGAATTATTGTTTATTACTTTTGAAAATTATTAATAATAAAAACATTTTTCAATAAATAATTAATTTTTTACTTAATATATTTATTGTGAATTAATAAAGAATATTTCTTTTATAATTCTACATTTTAAATTTCCCGCGCCAAAAAGCAATCGACCGCCGGTAAATGCATGCATAGTATCTAGCGAATAGAGGAAAACGAAAAAGAGGCTCATATACAGGGGTGTATATGCCGGATTATGGCATGGCATTAGTAAACCAAACATGAACATGTTTTTTGATAGTTTACGCTCTGATTTACAGCAACTTTTTGATGGAATTGAAATATTACTTCCAAATTCAAATGAACCGAGTACAGTAAAAGGACTTCTTTTATGTGGAACTTGCGATACAAAAGCAAGGTGTGATGTTTTAAATTTTTCAAGTTACAACGGATAATCATGTTTTTACGTATGTACCCTTTCTCATTATATGATTTTGTTGATGTGATAGATGACAAATTAAAATCCATTAAACCGCCAAAATTCGTCCATTGAATGCCTTGTTCTGTTAGTGAGTTAGCCCATTGGAAAGCATCAGAATTGAAAATGTGGCTTTTCTACTACTCACTGCCAGTAAGGGAAGTGTTCTGGTTGTGGGCACGCTCCGGTTGTGGGCACCCCCACGTAAATTTTGACAGGAAGTAGATATTGCTGATATGAGTACAGTCAATCGTGTATGTTGACAGTACACTGTTTTTGTGTTAATACCGCAACGATATGTGCATTTCCTTAGAAGCAGTGAGCATAATGAAAAATTGCTTGAAAAAACTGGAGGCTAAAGTTATTTTCTACTTTTTTCGAAGTGTGTTAAATATGTGTGAATTACTTCAAAAAGGTGAGTGTAATTTTTTTGTGTGCAGTGTTTACATTATAATTTGTGATTTAATTTTGACTTTGACCAAAATATCAACACTATAAAAATTGTTGGTATCTTGAAAAAATAGGTGCTTGTTCCGGTTGTGGGCACCCTCATGTACCCGGTTGTAGGCACCCTAGCTTTTTTTAAATAATGCGTATATTTAATTAATTTTTTAACACCGGATCAAAATTGAGAGTAGGTATAAACAAATGAAACACCATCTTAGGAATTTCGAGGTCTCTGATCACGAATTTGATGACAAATTGACGATATGATGGTTGACAGCTGCCAATGCAACAGTCTACTTTTCTAAATAGTGATTATTTTTAACAAAAATGATGTTATACGGGTTTTCGGGGTCGCTGATTACGAATATGATGTCAAATTGTCAATTTGACAGTTGACATTTGTCAATTAAACTGTCAACTATCCTAAAAAGTGATTATTTTGATTAAAAATAACACTAAAAGGGTTTTCGAGGTCGTTGATTACGAATATGATGTCAAATTGACAATTTGACAGTTGTCAATTAACTTGTCAACTTTCCTAAAAAGTGATTATTTTGATAAAAAATTACACTAATCGAGTTGTTTCAACAGCTCGAATTTTTCGAGTAAAGGCGTCCAACTCGAAATTATTCGAATATTCGATGCTTCATGAAAGTTCGACTGGAAAAAAAGATAGATGGATTCGATTTCCATTTCTCTAGTTTTTTCACACCTCTATTGAATATGCATAAACATAGAATGTAAAAAAAATGTTAATTACAAATTTTCAACTCACTCGTCATTTGTTTCAAAATTCCTATTTCCTTCCCTGTTGAAAATTCCGACCTCGTTTACGACGTCGTATTCTAAGTAGTTTGCGACGTAATAAACGACGTAGAAAACGACGTAGAAATCGACATAGTAAACGACGTCGTAAATGAAAGCGGAATTTGGGATAGCAAATGACTTCGTTTACTACGTCGTTTACGATGTCGTATACGATGTTGCAATAATTATTTTAATATTATTTATTTAGTAATTTAGTAAGTACCCAATGGGAAAAATACCATAGGCGTATTAATGGCAACCATCATTTTATTATTTTTTAATAGTTATGATTATTATTTTATTTTTAATAATTACATTAAAATAAAAAAATGGTCATCAAAGTATTAGGGAAATCATTTCTTCCAAAAAAGAATTTGTCTCAAATCCAAAAAATAGGAGAGACATCGGACAGAAAAAAATTTCGACAAGAAAAAAATTTTCGATCACTGCTTATATACCAATCTAATGGCACCTCAACTGCGAGAAACAGTTATGATGTTCGCCCTCCCTGTGGCGTTGAGCGAACTAAAGTCCAGAGCTGAGCCATCAGCGCAGCGCGGGAACATTTGAAAAATTTGATTTTATTAGATATTTTATTTTATTTTAAATATGACAAATAATTAACTTAATAAATAATTAATGTCATAAATAGCTATTAATAACATAATTTTATACTTAATAATTCGTTAATTATTTATTTTTAACGAAAATTTAACAAAAAAATTATTTTCTTTATCGTAATATTTTTTTTGGCCACAAATTTTTTTTTTGCCAAATTTTCGTTAAAAATAAATAATTCACGAATTATTAAGTATGAAATTATGTTATTAATAATTATTTATGACATTAATTATTTATTAAGTTAATTATTTGTCATATTTAAAATAAAATAAAATATCTAATTAATCAAATTTTTCAAATGTTCCCGCGCTGCGCTGATGACTCAGCTCTGGACTTTAGTTCGCTCAATGCCACAGGGAGGGCGAACATCATAACTGTTTTTCGCAGTCAAGGTGCCATTAGATTGGTATATAAGCAGTGATCGAAAATTTTTTTCTTGTCGAAATTTTTTTCTGTCCGATGTCTCTCCTATTTTTTGGATTTGAGACAAATTCTTTTTTGGAAGAAATGATTTCCCTAATACTTTGATGACCATTTTTTTATTTTAATGTAATTATTAAAAATAAAATAATAATCATAACTATTAAAAAATAATAAAATGATGGTTGCCATTAATACGCCTATGGTATTTTTCCCATTGGGTACTTACTAAATTACTAAATAAATAATATTAAAATAATTATTGCAACATCGTATACGACATAGTAAACGACGTAGTAAACGAAGTCATTTGCTATCCCAAATTCCGCTTTCATTTACGACGTCGTTTACTATGTCGTTTACTATGTCGTTTTCTACGTCGTTTACTACGTCGCAAACTACTTAGAATACGACGTCGTAAACGAGGTCGGAATTTTCAACAGGGATTCACAATATTCAATATTTTACCTTGCAATTATGGGGTCCTCTTCTCGGTGTGTTTCACTAAACATATTAATTAATATTATTCTCAATTGGCGATTCAAACAGCTACACTAGCGCCACAGTTGAACTAATTTAGGCGTGACTCGCTCTGTAGCACTCCATGTGTTTTAAATTATTTTTTTTTATTTAACGCTTAAAAATAATTTTACAAACGCAATAAAAATATCAGAATAATTAAATAATTTGAAATAAACTGTCAAAACAGAGACTGCTTTAGAGCGAGTCACGCCTAAATTAGTTCAACTGTGGCGCTAGTGTAGCTGTTTGAATCGCCAATAAAAAATAACTCTTCAATTTAGCGTCAAATCGATTTTACTTCAAAAAATCCTTTAAAAGTGCTGATCATGGAAAATGTTGACCGAAATTATTATTACTATTGGAATACTTTAAGGATTCCATCGGTATTTTCTGGAGAATTTTCCAAGGAATCTTTGCACTCTACATAATTCAATATACATTAATTTATACTTACTTTTCATAAATTACATTCCCTTGAAAAATTTGATGTGCATCATAATCTTCACTGACGTTATCTCTTGCAGGGTCGTCTTGTTCAAGTTTTTCTCTACGTTTAACTAAAGTATTAAAACTAATAGAAATTAACATAAAATATAAACAGAGAAATTGATATCTATTTCACACATAAACTAAGTAAATTTTGTATTAGATATTTTATTTAAATAAAATCTCAGTACATTTAAATAGAAACTGAAAGATGTTTTTTTCATTTATTTATTTGGTAATTCTTTTATAAAGTTTACAATATTTACATAGCATATAAAAATATAAAAAGTAAACAAAATTTAAATTGAAAAATATAGAACTAGAATTACAAATATTCACGAAAAAAATTCATTTCATAAATAACCAAAAAAGTAACAGCTGTTATAAATTTATTGCTTGAAAATAAGTTAAATTACAAATATTTGTAAAATTTAAAGTTCAATCAACGAAACAAGATAAAAAAATGTTTAAAGTGTTTAAAACCGTAAGAAAAAACTCACATTGTAGATCGTGATATTAAAGAATTATCTGTTGCTTCATGAGGTTTTTTTGACATATTTTATGTCAGAAATTATCACAAATTTAACCTGTCTTTGATACTTTTTTATACAATTTTTTAGGTTAGTAAGTGTATGGTACGTCACTTCACTGAGCCAATAAATCTGTGCAAGACTATACTTACATTGAAAATGACAAAAATATCTCTCGTCTTTTTCTATCTGATTTAAAGTTTAAGATTACTTTTTGCCATTTTTTACAGTCTATGTGCTTAATCCTATATGTAATATAACAAAATAATTTATGGAAATTAATTCGCAAATATATATTGATTTGATAAAAATTTTAAAAAGCGCGCGCAATCTCAGTGAAAAATGTTTTTAGATGTCAAGGTTCTGTTCACTAATATGACTTGAGAGGTTTGATGGATTTGACTAACTCGGTATAACCAATATTATTACATGACGTGTACATGGGACGCCATTACAGTTTCGTCTGTTGTTCTGTTTCCAGAAGTTTATTGTGTTTTTTTAAGAAATTGTTTTTAATAAAAAGTGTAATCTTATATGAAAGAATATGAGGACAAAAAAGTTTGGTACAAATTATAAAGATATTGTGGATTTATGCAGCTTTCCTGTGAAACAAGATTTGTTAACTCTGTTGCCAAGCTAAAATGGAAAAATAATAAAACATGAAAAATTGAACCTACTTTAGCTAAAATATTGTCAATCGAAGGTGAGTAGTATACATTTTGCAGAAAAACAATGTTGATTCAAAATCTTTTTTTAAATGTTTTTTCTTTTAGCTGAGACAAAAATCACAGTTTTTATTTAATTTTATTTATAATTTTGTTTGCTTTAAATTGTTAAAAAACAATTTTTCAGTTTTGAGGTTATGTTAACGTGTACCATTCCTCCTTCAAATGTGATATAATTATGTACATTATTTTGACATATTTGACACAAACACACAATAGTCGATTACCAACGTTTTTTAGTTTATAATATAATTATATAAATATTATTTCAATTTAAGAAAACAAATTTAAAAATTGTTATACAACTTTTGAATTTTCAAACAACAAAAAATTAATACAATATAATTCCACGATTTTTAGAAGACAAAAGCATTTTGGAAAGCTTGTTAGTGTCGGGGCAAGGAGAAGTCGTAAGTCCTTCCAGAAGAATTTTTTCTGAAGAAGTCATTGAATCGAAGAGGGCTTCAGATAATCAGGAAAAATTAAGGAAAAATATTGCTTAATCCAATAAAAGATCGTTTGAAAATACATTAAAGAGTAAGTCGCACATTATGGGTAAATTTCCTGTAACTGAAAAGAATAAAATGCCATCAACTTCTACTAATACACAGTCCTATTCTATGACTCGTTTAAATACGGAAACGACTGACTTCAATACGGAAACAGAAAATTCGAGCTCCTCTTTTTCTGATATGAATAATAGTGATGAAGATGGTAGTTCAAATGGTCAACTTGATAACGAATTAACTTCTGAAGATTGTATCGGTGAAATAAGAGGTATGACATTCTCTTTTTCTTTCAAAGGTAAGTCAAAAAATTTTATGTATCGTTTTTCTTACAGGTTGTACAAAATTTCAATAAATCTTAATTCGAAATATAAAAATCGAAATTAATAATCTACATTAGAGGTTAATTTCTAGAATTTGCAAATTCTAATTTAAATTAAAAGATAGTGCACTGACCCTTACTGATTTAAAAGAAGTAGAAAAATATCTCCAATGAAAAAACTGAATTAGCAAACAATAAAAATAATATCCTATAATGGAATTTTTTGTTCTTTCCGAATTTTACCCAAAAAAGTGGGATATTATTTTTAAATTTAAAAGAAAATAGAAAAGTATGCCCAATGAAGAAAATAGATTCTAAAACAAACATCAAAACAAATGAAAATTTAGAATTATTTTTTTTCTATTATTTTAACATTTTTTTTCAGTCACAAAAAAAAATATTGCCTACCAGGAGTTCATATTAACCGTTATGAAGAATCAGTATAAAGCTGCTCATCGAAATGAAAAAAACATGGATATATTAAACGTAATATATATTTTTTTAAAAAGAATCAACAAATAATAACTAGCATGATAATAATTCTTAATTTATTTCACTATTTTTCTCAGTTGCCACTATTAAATTACTTGAAACCGGATCCGAACATGATATGTTATTTTAGGTTTAAACTTTTCTTATTTTGTAAAACTATAAGTTTTAAACATATAATAATATTAGTCAGTCGTTGCTGACTAATTTTTAAAAATTGTAATATTTTGCAAGAATTATTTTGAAGTTATTAAAAGCACAAAATGAAAAGAATTTTATTAAAAATTTAATTATTTATTCTAAATACAAATTTAAACCATTTTAGAAATTAATTTCTTAATAGAAAATAATATTTTAAATATCTATCTTCTTTAACAATTTTGACTATTTTTCATCGCTATTTTTTTATTATTTTTTAATGATTCTTAAGAATCTATCGCATGTATTTTCAAAAATTTGAATTTTTTTAAAAAATGAAAGAAAATTATGAGTTAAAACATCATTGCACTCTTTTATTAAATATGTAACCTCCTTTCACAATTTAAAGTATTTTTCATCGTCAAATTTTTTTCACACTTTTTTAATGATTCTTTACAATCTGTCGCATGGATTTTCAAAAATATTAAGTTTTTTAAAAAATAAAAATTCTAAAATAGTCAAAAATAAAAATTTACTTTTTTGACTACCTTATATGTATTTAGGACCCAAATGATGCAAAAAAATATAACCACGTTTAATAATTTAAATTAAAGTGAGTCAAAATAAAGATGGTGACTCCCCTTAAGTTCTTGACATAAAATTTTAGAATTTCTTTGCACTTTTCTTCTGTCTTTTTTATAAGTATAAAAATTTTTAAAAATAAAGTAGCCACTGTGTTCAGTTTCACTATTTTTGAAAGTTAATAACTTTTTTGGAAAAAATGGAGTTTCAAAAATTATTTAAATGGACACTAAATATATGTACTCTAAAAATTTTGCTTTAGTCTTGTTGTTATTTTCAAAGATTAAGCGTATTAAAATTTTCGTATTTTTGAGGCTATATTGACAAGGGTTTTTTGGTATTTTTTAATGGCTAAAAAATTGACAGTTTTCATCACCTTATATATTTTAAATTCATATTTTACAATAATTACATTTTTAATAAAATTCTTTTCATTTCCTGATCTTGATAACTTCAAAATTAATCCATCAAAGTATTATAATGTTTAGAAGTTAGTCAGCAACGACTTTAATTGAAATGTAATGGATTGACCCTTTATTAATATTATAACAGATAGAAATTGCTCCCAAATCTGGTTTTTATTTACCTCAAAATATTATTGCATATATAAAATCCATGGTGAATAACAATATCACTTTAGAGGAAAATCAAAAATGGAAAGTTATTGTGCGCGAGGTCCTTACCGAAGTTTATAGCTCCACCATTTCAAATTATTCTGCCAAAGGACAAAACCGACAGCCATCACTAAATTCATTATTGATGAGAGAATTTTTTCGTAAGTTATCTACTTTCAATGACATATAAAATTCACATGTGCAGGCTTCACAATGTTTCCCCTATTTTTCCTATATTTTAAAAAATTCGCCTTCATTTCCTCTATTTTTTGTTAAAACTCGAATAATGGGGTATTTCAAAAAAATCCAATTTTGAACCAAAGAATTACAAGCTTTGGATTGCATGAGTTTTTCGACTTTTATCGAATTTTTTTCATGAATGCGACTATTTCGACTTATTTATATAAAATGTAACTTTTTCGATTTTTTTTTGAACAAAATATACTTTCATTAAAATTTTCTGAAAATTTTATTATTTAAAACACTTTCTCAATACAAATTTTTCTAAAAGTCAGATATTGTCTAAATCTTGTAAAAAAATATTCAGCAATTTAAAATGTATGAAAATTTTGATTAGAAATCTCATCAATTAAAATTTACCAAAATTATTTTTGTATATATCCTGAAATTTTAATTATTTCTGAAAAACTTAAATATATCTCTTCCAAATTCGATTACTTCCAAAATTTGTATCTAAAATTCTTCGCTAAATTAATTATTTCGATCATTTTAATTCATTATTTCAAAAATAAAAATTTTGTTAAAAATTCTTGAAAATTTAATTACTGTAATATTTAAAATTTTGTCAATAATTTTCAGCAATTCAAATTTACAAAAATTCCAATTAATGAATTTATTTTTTTAATAATATTTGAATCAATTTTATTGAAAACTTAATTATTTAGAAATTTGCCAAAATTCTGAATTTGAAAAATTTTTATTAAAACGACTTCTTTCTTTTTCTAAAGTCTCTCCGAGACCAGAATTAGGAAAATTGAATTCTTTTTTTAAGAGAAAATTAATTCTAAAATTTAATTTAAACAAATTTAATTTAAAAAAATTTTTAAATTTTAGTTTCTTTGAAATATATGAATAAAATTAAGTTTGGTAAATTTTACAATACGGTTTTCGGTTGGATAAAATAAAAATTTCTTGCATTTTTCAAGAAAAAAAATTAGTTAGAAGTAATTTTCATTCTGTGGAAAATGATTTTTAAAATAATTTTAAAAAATAAAAAACGTTTATTTATTAGATGTATGCAATTGAAATTTTTATAAAACATTAAAAAAGACATTTTAAAAAAATTAATTACTATACTGGGAAAATCTCTCTTTTAAATATCAGTTCTCCCTATAAATTTATCATCTTTTAAAAAATTTGGAAAAAAATGTTAGTTTTTATACTTTCTATGTTTAAAGATGTTTTTTTATTCATAAAAAAATGGGTAGTCTCAAAATTTTCCTCGGTAGTGTAATTTAAAACAACTTTAAAGCATTTTGGGTAAGGAAAATATACATTTAAATTTTTAAATTAAATGTAAATTTTTTTTTTTTTTTAACCTACTTGTAATGTATTTATTAAAATATGAAATTTTAATTGCAGTGGAAGAAGAAAAGGATTCAATGGTAAATGATGAACAACGTTCAGCTGGATGCAATATATCTAATGAAGATACGGAAAGAAATATTAATATTCGTAACACGTCTAATTATCAGAATACATTTTTAAATGGTATTGTTACCAATAATCAAATTTTATGACTTTAATATTATTTATTGTATAATTAGTTACAAATTATTTAATATATTTATTGTACAATTTAAAAATTAAACATTCAGAATCCGAAGAGACAGCCGTTTCATTGGTGGTGAAAAAAAACATCAATAATGTTACCCAGAGAAATTATAATACTTACAACGCATCTACTTATCGAAATAATTTTTAAAACTGTGGTGGAAGTGGAGCAGAAGAACAATGATGTTACCCAGAGAAATTATAATACTTACAACGCATCTACTTATCGAAATAATTTTGAAAATGATATTTATCACTAATTAAAATTAATAATCTAAAAATACTTAAATATATCATTTTAAAAATGAACTTTTTAGGGTGCCAAGGAGCACGAAAGGGTTACCGGTCAATTTCCCGAAAGCCATCCTCCCGAAAACCCAAATTCCCGAATGTCTAATTTCCCGAATGCATTTTTCCCGAATACCTTTTTCCCGAATCCAATTTCCCGAAAGCCGTTTTCCCGAAAATAGAAATTTAATTTGAATTTGAATTACTAATGTAAAAAGAATGAAGTAATGTTACCATAACAACAAGACAAATTGTTTATTGCAAATGTCAGTATTCTGTTTGACATCGTAGTTTCATGTCACATCTCATTTTTCAAAATTTTCTAGTATTTTTTGACATATAATTTTAAATAATGGAAGAAGAGGCACCACGTAATTTAGGAACAAAATTAGTGTATCGCGGATTCCTGTATCAGCGTTCGAGATTTTCGGAAAAGAGAATGTACTGGGATTGCATTAGGTTAAGAAAAAAATGTGTGATGCCCGTGTTGTGACTACTAATGCGCCGGACTCAAGTATTATAATTTTAAAAGGAGGTGATGAAATAAATAAAATTAATTTTTTATTTTTCGGGTACATAGACGTTCGGGAAAATGGTATTCGGGAAAAAGGCATTCGGGAAATTAGACATTCGGGAATTTAGGTTTTCGGGAGGATGGCTTTCGGGAAATTAGATTCGGGAAATTGACCGGCAACGGCACGAAATTCATTGAGATTGGAGCAGAACGACAATGATACTACTCAAATAAACTATAATACTCCTAACGCGTTTGATTATGGGACTCATATTTCAACTGGTAATTACCACTAATTTAACTATATTATCCATTTCATTATTTATAATAATAATAATAATTTTTATGAAATGTAATACTTCAGGATCCAGAGATGCACCTGCTTCATTTGCGCATTATCCTCATCCAAACTGTGTTGAAAAAAATTTAGAACACAGTGACACATTGAATTGGTCTTCAGTTTTGACTCCAATATAAGATGAAAAAGCACGGAGGAATAGTAAGGAGACCGATCTCTGCGTTTGAAAATGTCCAAAAAAACATGTACGATAAGTGCCAGGTTCAGTGCATCGTACTCAACTGGCCAAAGTAAGTGAGCATGCGCATTGGACCTTAATTTTGACAGATGAAAAGTGTGGTTATGCGATATACATATATGTCACAAAAAAAATCTTAGTGTTCAGTGTTTATTTCAGAAATTTTATTTACCATTGCGATATTGTATCTCCAAAATCATGTTTAAGTATATAAAATAAACATTAATAATAATTATTAAAATAATAACATAACAATAACACATAACCCCTTCATCACAACACGCATGGAAGAATTGAGAAATATACGCCAGCCAGATCTCACTCGCACACTTTTTGCGAGAGAAAGAGACAGCACATGGCTAATGCGCATGCTCAGCTACTTTGGTGGTTGAGTAGAATGCAGTGATACGATCAATGTTCTTCATTTAGAACAATAAATTTCCAATTCTAAACTCAGGTTTTAAGACAAAAAACCTTCGTTAATTTCGCTGTAAAACTTGTTTAAAAATAAAAAATTGTTCAAATTTCGGTATTTTTGGCAGATTTTGTTTTTTTTGATGAATAATTCGTAAGTTATTATAATATAATCCATTATTATAATCGTATATAGCTCATTTCGTCAGTAATGCATTTTTTAACTAATTTAAATGTATTAAAAAGTTTTTTTTAAAAAATGCGCAGAAATTGCGGCACATTTTGAGGATAGAAAGAGGATTCGAATTACATTGTAGCAGTGTCCTCTATTTATTCTCTATTAGACCTCTATTGCGAGGATTTTTAGAGACCAAATAGAGTATTAAAATTTCAACTCGGGATATTTTATTTCATTTTTAAAGTTAATTTTATAAGATAAACCAGCACATTGTAATCTACTTTTGTCTTTCATAAATTTTTTTAAATTTTTTTTGCATAATTTTTATCAAAAATATGCTCAATTGCTATGGAAACATGGCAAATTTCTTTACTATTTTTAATTTTTTATCGTTATACAAATCAACCATCTTATTTTCTCCATACAATCGAATAACTTCTTCTGGAATTTCAGTTTCATTAACAATTCTTGATGATAGTAATGATATATCATTTGAAGTCATTTCTTCCTTTGCTAAATTATTTATAGCTTCAAGGAACTGTTTATCATTTTTTTGTCTCATAATCTCTGTCAATGTAAAAAAAGAAAACTCATCCTAAAGTAAATTTTGTGCAAAAACATTTAACACATAATTATTTGGTGGCAGATAAACTGGTCTGTCCATAACAGGTGGTAATTGATGCAAATCTCACACAACTATTACAGAAACACCACTAAAACTTTCGTTTACACCTTTAATTTGTCTTAATGTTTATCAACTCTAGATAAAGCATTACTAGGGGAATAGTGTCAGGGTTGGACACTTGGCTTATTTTAAATAAGAACACTAGCGCCACCTGTGTGTGTACGTGACGAATCTTCTAGTAGTGTAACCTAACTTTTTGTGACATTACATTTTTGGAGAATCAAAAGTAGCGTCTCCTGTGACTTCGGTGCAATCGAAGAGACAAAAAAAGTTTTGTTTGACTTGTGAATAAACCTAAAAAATGTGTAAAAAAAGCAAGAATTCGGCAAAGTAAGCTTATTGAATGTATTGTGGGATACATAATTTAAGAAAAAAAAGTGAAAAATTGAATCGCGACACATGTCTGGTTATGGTTAGCACAATTCGAAAATGATGCTTCTAGTTAGGGTTGGACACTTTATACAGTTAGGGTTAGACACCCATATTAATTATGAATTTGACACAATTTATAAATAAATATACAAATAAATTTTATTTTATTGATATTTCAGTGCAAAATTGTGCTAAAGATATTAGAAAAATAATACTTAAATTGTATATTGTATTTTTACCAATAATGCGTTTCGATTTTCAAAAAGTGTCCAACCCTGACTGAAAAGTCCAACCCTGACTAAATTTTTTTTTAAAATGTTTATAACTTTTTTAATTTTGGACCAATCAATTTACGGTCCACAGCAAAAGTGTTCCTTTTTTGTAGATCTTTCCACCCATATACCACAATTGACTGAATTTATCTAAACAAAATATTTATAAACAAAAAACCAAAACTGTGTCCAACCCTGACACTATTCCCCTACCTACCTTTGAAATTTCATCAATTATAATTAATTGTACATCGTTAATTTTTTCTTTCATGGTGTTAGCAACATTTGAATTAAGTTCCAGAATTTGTCCACTAAATTGAGTAATTGGTAAAGCAAAAGCAGTGTGAAAAGTAATTCCGTTAATTAAAAAAGCTGCTTTTCCCGATGGAGCACATAATAAAACTTTTATTGTCTCGGGATTATTATTAAGACTTTTATTTAAAAAAATTGAAATTAATTGATAGACTGTATTAATCAATTTACTTTTACCAAAACCGGCTGACCCACTTATAAAAATTCGTAAAAGTAATTTTTTAGTTTTAAAAGAATTTAAAATATACATTGCAATAATTCTTTGCTTATTATTCATTTCATTCATGGGCATATCTCTAGAACTTTTAAACTTTATATTATCGCTCATTATGATACCTTAAGAATTTTTTTAATAATTTTTCAATACCATAATTTGACCAATTATAGGGCTTTTTAAATGTATCATGCGTTATATAATTTTTTTAATTATGTAGGAAATGACGAACGTAAGTTAAAGTGGTGAAATCGACAGATTCTAGTGTGTGATATTGACTGTTTTTCTTAGTGTATAGACTGTAACATTTTTAACGAAACATTGTGTGTCTTGTGGCTTGCAATAGAAGTAGGTGGGAGTGTAAAGAACTAAAACATCCATGAAAC
The DNA here is from genome assembly GCF_019393585.1 of Leptopilina boulardi. NCBI lineage: Eukaryota > Metazoa > Arthropoda > Insecta > Hymenoptera > Figitidae > Leptopilina > Leptopilina boulardi. The sequence goes on along the minus strand of NW_026137781.1, from coordinate 537,244 downwards.
AATGATGTGCCTCAAATTGATTAAAAACTATGTAGCTTCAAACTTCCGAGACAACTTTTTCAAAATTTCTACAAGTTAGCAGTTAAACTGATATAACTTTTTTAACGAAGGTTTTTGAGTAACGGCACAACGGGATTATATTATCTACCTAATAAGAAGTAATTTGAACCCATACAGGAATGTGTGCCTCCTTTACACAAAGTATGCAATGACTTCAAACATTAAATTTTAAAACGTAACTCATATCAAAAAATCACATATTTGAAAAGCACATGTTAAATTTTGCTTCTAAATGCTCCCAACTCATTGTAATCTCTTCTCATGCATTATAAAAGTATACAGAAAAATCGTTAACCTTTGCACACTTCATTAAAACTGTATAATTAATAATGAATATAAACCTAAACTGTCCGACGCATAGTTTGTGAAGAAAAGTAAGTATTAACTAATAGATGTGTTTAAATCTGGCTCATATTTCTCACTCGAAGGTTTTTGGGGTCGCTGCGACTACTAATCTGAATTTTAAATTTTCCAAAATTCAAAATGGCGAATCTAATATGGCGGACGACTTTTTAAAAAAGTGATCCCATTGGCCTCAAATTTGTTACTCGGGGGTTTTTGGGGTCGCTGATTATGAATTTGAACTTTGTTTTTTAAAATTCAAAATGGCGGATCCAATATGGCGGATGACTTTTAAAAAAATTGATCCAATTGGCCTGAAATTCGTTACTCGGGGGTTTTTTGCATCGCTGACTACGAATCTGAACTTAGTTTTACAAAATTCATAATGGCGGATGACTTTTGACAAAATTGATCCCATTGTCCTAAAAAATTTGTTACTCGGGGGTTTATGGGGTCGCTGATTACGAATCTGAACTTAATTTTTCAAAATTCAAAATGCTGGATCCAAAATTGCAAACAAAATTTTTTAAAACACTTTTAAAAAATTCAAAAATTGTTATAAACTACATTTACTTATGACTTAATGAGCCATAGGACATAAAATTTTCGAAACTGTAGCATTAAATATCTCAACATTTAATTACACATTTTGATTTTTAAAATTTTAGTTTATATTATAATAATATATTTTGGTTTTAAAATAAGTTCAGTTTCGTAATCAGTGACCTCAGAAAACCTTAGGAATAAATTTTTATAAAAATTGAATAATTGAAAAATATCTTTCTGACATATTTGATACACCATTGTAAATATTAGTAATGAAACTTTAAGTTTTATGTACATGGTTACAAAAACTAAGCTACGAAAACCTCCAAGTAACAAATTTCAGGCCAATTGAATCAATTTTTTTAAAAGTTGTCCGCCATATTGGATCCGCCATTTTGAATTTTGAAAAACTAACGTCGGATTTGTAATCAGCGACCAAAAAAATCCGCGAGTAACAAATTTCAGTCAGTTTTAAACACATCTAGAGATTTTGGGCAGGTTTTTTGCAATAAGGCCCACTGTTCTGCGTAACAATGTGTAAAAATGAGTTACGCAAATTTTTTTATAGTATTTGATCAATACTGAAGACAATAAAATTTGTTTCACGAATGTGCCCTGAAAAAAAAAATTAATTTTTCTAATATCTCAAAGTTTAAAAGTTCTAGAGATATGCCCTCATAAGTTCTAAAGTAACATCTTTATTATAGACAACAGGGACTGCAATTTTGATTTTCTTATTATTAGCAGTACAAAAATCATTATTATTGCAGTTATTTGCGGCACTGTCAATTTTGTTAATTAGTTGGTTAAAAATATCTACTTTAAAGAAATTATTCAACTCATTTTCAATTTCACTTTCATCTTCACTAGCAAGATCTGCTTCTGCTTTAGTCATCGCTTTATACATTTCCCCATCCCCCATTGTACTAAACTTTCTTCTATTAATTTCAATGATATGTAAATGTTTAGAATATTTTTCTTTAACATTTAAATTTTGAACTTCTAGTTCTTCATTGCGCCAGGGTAAAAATAATAATATTTGTTCGCGGAAATTATTTAAATGATCTTGAATTTTTTTGTATTTCCGATATCTAAGTATTCTCTTCTTTGACCGATTTTTAGCGAGTTGATCTTTTTCAAAATCATCATCGCCACTTTCTACTTCGAAATTTGAATTTATGTTTCGCAAATCTGTTGCGAAATCTGCTAAACATATATATGCTCTTAATTTTTCTCGCGTTTTGAATATTTTTCAAAAATATTTGAATAGTATATATCAAAACTGTCTTCTTTTAAAAACAAAAACTTCCTTTATATATTAATAAAAAATTTTGTCACTGGAAGTTATTTCAATTCGAAAGTTCCCTGCAGACTTTTATTTAGTGAAAGTCTGAAAATATAGATACTGACAAGTGTCCAATTTTGTTTAAAAATAAATAAACAATTAATTATTTTTAACATTTTTATCATTTTGTCTTCTTTCATAAACAAAAAAACGTGTGTACAGCAAGTTGCAATTAAATTCAATCATAATTAACGACGATACAACAATTTATGTTTTAAAACTTGATTAAATTAAAAAAAAAATTTCAGTTTTTATTTATTATTAACTATAATATTCGTGCTACAAAAGAAAGTCAAGGAGAAAAAAGTTGCGTTTTTTCATGCTTTACAAGATAGCATTTTTGAAAATTAAAAATTAAAGGTTTTAATTTTTTTACTTTTTAGTGTGCTTGACTGCTATAAATACTACCAGCCGAGCGTAGGGGCACTTAATCGTTCCAGACCCTCAATTGTTCTATACTCAGTCCAAAATCTCAATTTTTATTTTTCTCCGTGATTGAATTGGAGTGTCAAGAAATAAATATACATGATGGGCCGGAAAAATTGTTTATAATTTTTTAATTTTTTTAAACAAATTAAAAAGAAAATTCTTTGCTTTTTGAATTCTATAAAATAGTTGATATTTTGTTTAAAATATTTATAAAATTTTTTGTGGTAATTCACAAAAATATATATAGCGCGAACAACAATTAAAAATTTTTATTTCGGTAATTTACGGAAATTTTCGAGGTAATTTATGGAAATTTATAGAAATTTTGTCTATAACTCATAAAAATATGTAAAGCATTAATCACAATTAAAAATTTTAATTTTTGTAAATTACGGAAATTTCCGCGGTAATTTACAAAAATATATATAGCGCGAACGACAATTAAAAATTTTGATATCGGTAATTTATGGAAATTTATGCGGTAATTTATAGAAATATGTAAAGCATAAATCACAATTAAAAATTTTAATTTCTATAATTTATAGAAATTTTCGTGTCAATTTATAAAAATATATAATATATAATATAATATATATAATATATAATAATAAAAATAATTAATAATTTTTTTTTTAAATTATCATTTATTTTTAATCGGTTTCATATGTTTAACATTTATATAGACTACAATAATATAACTACACTTTATTTAACCTTTATTATTTAATTTATTTAATTATTTCACAGAATAACACACGAAAGTGCAGTGAAGCATAAATAGAAAAAAAGTTGTAAATTCAGATGTTCATTACATGAACAATTTGCTTCCTCTTTACGATCAGCAAAAAAATTTGCTTCCTCGTGGAGAAAGCATTAACATTGAAATAAACATACAAAAATAATATAATAATATAAACATTTGAGTACCTATACATTTGAGTTAAATTTAAAGAATTAAGGTATTAGTCGCGTAAAATCATTTTCGTCAGATATTTTTTAAATTTTGCATGAGTGTTTCTGACATAATTATCTACAAAATAAGACCATTCCCATCGATTTTGACCGTTCCTAAGCTTTAAAATATCATTTCAAAGTTGATACTTTTTACATGGACGGAGCACCTAATGCATGTAAGGAATTTGCTTTATAATTATTTAAATAAAAACCAGTCGTCAGATTTTAAAATAAAACTACCACATAATACATTCTCATGAAACGAATGCATACAAAAAAACTGAAATTTTTTGACCGTACCAAACTATAAATATATTAGGAGAAAGTTAACAAAATTTTAAATTATATGAAGTTCCACTGCTGGAAAGCAGTACACTTGGCAACGCTGTAGCGCGCGAATGCATACAAAATTCAAAATCATGCAAAGTACACAGTAAGAAAGTAAGAATATCTCATAGAGTATGTAGAATAAAAAAATAATATATTTAAAATTTCACAACATAGATTAGTATTAAATATTTCTCAATTTTTTAAATTAAATCATATATTTTAAGAAAAATAAGAATGAGAAACGTTAAATTGGTTGGTTATATTTCAACAGTTAAGAAATAAAAACATTTTTTGATGAAATATTTATTTTTTACTTTATAAACCAATTTATAATACATTATTGATGTAAATATTAATTATAAATAATTAAAAATTAGTTTTCAAAGAAGCATACTTGAATTTTTTTTAATAATATTCACATCTTTAATTATTAATTATTCTTAGTAAGTCTCATACTTTTAAAAAGTTTAAGCATTTATATACATAATTATTAATCATAAATATATTTTGAATTTTTTGAAAAATTTATTTCTTTATTCGAAAGAGCAGGAAAAAATCTTTTGAAAATATACAGGTTCAATTTTTTTTTATTGTTTAAAAGTTATAACTATTTAAATATCCACAGTTAACATTTTTCAAAAAAATAAGCCCTCTCCCCCTCCTAAACTTATTGATAAGACCTAAAAATATTTTGTTGTTAAAATACTCACCCATAGGGCTAAACTAAGTACAATTTACAGTCTAATTCGTCAAACTTTTTTTCAAATAGTACGCTACAGGAATTTTCTATTATTATATTAATGCTACATTTAATTTTTTAATTTAAATCTGTTTGAATCTGAAAAAATCCTAAAAAGATTGTCAAAAAAATGCAACTAATTTTTCAAGTTTACTAATTAATTCAAAAAATGAAAAATATTTTCTTATTTAATAATTGAAAAAAAATAAAGTTAAGAAATGTTCAGATAATAAATTTTTTTTATTTCAATAAAATATTTTTTTCTTTTATATAAATGTTAAATGTTTTTTAATATTAAAAAAGAAAATAATATTAAATAAAAAGTTAGACTTTTATTTTCAATACCAATTATGTATACATATATAACTTAGTACAAAAGAAAAAACCTGTATAATCAAAATTTAATAAAAATTAAAAAAAGATGACAGACTTAAAAACGGAAGAACACCGAAGTTAATTAAATTGTAGCAAGGTAAATTTCAAAAATCTGACTTTATATTTATAATCATCAACTCCGAAAACCTCAAAATATAAAATTTTAAAAAATCAATAATTTTTTAAAATATTGACCACCATATTGGATCCGCCCTTGTGAATTTTTAAAATCTGACTTCAGAATAAATAACTCCAGAAACCCCCATACACCGAATTTCATCAAAAATCATCAGTTTTATTCAATTTCAAATATCATATTAGAACGCTCATTTTGAATATCTGACATTAGGTAGTGTAGGACTTTGTGGAATATTCTAATATCTGGTCAGGTTATTCTCATGTTGTGAGGGATTAAGTAGAGAAGTTATAAGTTGAATAAAAACAAAATTAAAAAATCCCCTGACGAACTAAACAAATTTTTATTTGCTCGTAATCTGTACATTGTTGCACGTAACAGTGTTACGTCACATAATCTGCGTTTGATCAGATTAAACGTTATACACAGAATGTCAAGGGTCCCGGTCGTTATACCACGGATCTGTTTGAAAGAGGCTCAAGTGCGCTGTGCCGTAAAATAACATTGTTCCGCGGACTACGAAGGTGCTGGAGCGGACATTTGAAATTATATTAGGGATGAAGTACTGTTCTTTATGTTCAACCAAACCCGATTTACTTACTTTCATCCGAAGGCCGAACAAAATATTAACGAAATAAAAGTAGCAACGAAACCACTTTACCATTAAGTCTTCACACTTTTGTACGTAGTATTTAGAAAAGATAAATCTACCTTCACGTATTTTACAAGATTGTCTTCTAGAAATAAGCAAACTAGAAGAAGATTATATTTTAAAAAATAAGATGATTTCTATCAACAATAACTTAAACATACAGGGTGTTCAAAAAATATGAAAACTTGCAAATATCTCGAAAAGTACGTATTTGGTAAAAAATGTTCAAGACAAAAGTTGTTCCCAACAAATAGATTTTTATGTTCAAAAATGTAGATCGTTTTGTTGAGAACAACTTTTGTATTGAACATTTTTTATCAAAATTCGTACTTTTTGAGATATTTGCAAGTTTCCATATTTTTTGAACACCCTGTATATTAGAGACCTGGGATTTAACTCTAGAAATGTCCTAGCTAGTACAAGTGGATTTTTAACATTTAAAACCCCATTATTCGGTTAAATTTTATTAAAAGGATTGTTATTGGTGCTTATTAATGTGTAAATTTCATATATTCAACTTCATTTAATCATTTTATTAATATTTAACGAAATTTTCAGATAACCGCACCACCTGACCCCGAAAATTCATTTGAAATATTTATTAATTTTTTATAAAAACTGTTAATATAAATCAAAAATTTTTTTGTTTCTTAATAACAAATGTATAGAGCTCAAAACTTAATATTTGAGCTCTTCTAAAATTCATTTTTTAAAGAGATATCACAAAAAATGAAGAGGTTAAAAAATTACTTTGGAGTGCCAAAATCAGTTATTTTAATCTATACTCCACAATAATAAATGAATATTAATGCAATTTTGTACAAACCCTGCGCCAAACGGCCCCGGTCTCCCTTAATTACATTATTTATGAATTTCTATGGTTGTCATGGAAATGGTTGCTATGGAAAAGGTAGCTATGGAAACTGTTGCTTTAGTAACTGTTACCATGGCAACCATACGAGTGTACGACGGACGAACGGACGCCAAAGCGAAACTATAAGGCATTCGGCCCTGGGCCACGAAACCCTAAAAAGAAGAAAAGTAAAACTACCCTGTTAGACATTATTTGTTTCTAATAATTTAATGAACAAAATACAACTTGTTAAAGAATTGACCCATACAAAATCTTTATCTGAAACAGGATCACGGGTTACAAAATTGCGTATCACGTAAAGATTTTGCGTAAACTGGAGGTAGACCCAAAAAACCGTGTTCTTGAGGGTTTTCGGTATTTTTTTCTAATTAATCTGAGGGTAAATTACGTAACTTTTTCCTGATCGCACATTCCACTTTTCACAAATGTGGAATCCGAAATGTGAAAAGTGGAATCGAGAATGTGGGATCTGGAATATGGAATTTGAAAATTGGAATACGGAATGTTGAATCCGGAGTACGGACTGTGAAATGTGGAATCCGAAATTTTGTAAGTGGAATTCGGAATGTGGAATCTGAAATACGGAATTTTGAAAGTGGGATCCGGAATATGGAATTCGGAATACGCACTGAGAAAAATGTTTAGTATCATATACCAAATTATTGTTTTTATGTAATCAAAATCAAAACAATTTGAGATTAAATCATTTTCACAATGTATAAGGGCTGGAAAAAAACTTGCGTTCTTTTAACAAGTTTTATTTATTTGAGGAGTAAATTTTCAAAATCTGATAAATCCATTTTTAAAAAAATGGAGATAAAAATAAATTTAATATTTTAAGGACCTCACAAATCTTCCTGTCGCTGTTAAATTTAAGAAAAAAAATTTGTTAACAACGAATTTAAAAACTTATGGACATAACCAATATGAGTTATAATTTTTATGTTTTTTATTAGAAAAAATTACCAATACCTGTAAATCATTAAATTATAATAAAGTTTAATTAAAAACAGATCGTCTTGAATATAAAAACATTGTTATAGAATTAAACTATTACAAATTTTATATTTTAAAAGTAATTGCAGTGCTTATGTGAGAAAAGTAATTTGTTTCAATTTCTCGAAATAAGAAAATATGGATATATCAGGTTTTGACAAATTGCTCCTCATTTATTCTCACTACACAAACTTTGAGTTAAAAAAATGTCTGAAAAACAAAAACTTTAACATTGAAACTTCACGACGCAAACAAATACATTTTTTGGTAGAGCCAACTAAACTTCCCGATTTGTTGCCACCTTCTATTCTTTTGTGACAACCATATTTTAGTAACGCCAACTAAAAATGCTGAACTAAATTATTTCCTTATTATTACGAAATTATTTTTCTCAGTACGGAATGTGAAAAGTGAAATCCGAAATCTGGAATCCGGAATCTGAAATACGGGATTTTGAAAGTAGGATCCGGAAAAAGTTACGTAATTGACCCCCTGACGTGCTAGAAACATCTATGCAGGCTTAAATACGTTTATTTTATCACAAATGCTTAAAAATATGGTGTTTTTGTGGGTGAATCGGTTGTAGTCGAAGTTATAGGTTATAAAAAATATATCATAAGCTAACTAAGATTTAATTTTTGTGCAAAAATATTCAATACCGGCTGTACAATACACGTTTAAATACGTCGCGTCCGGCAGACCCGATGTGCCATTTACGTTCGAACGCGAAATTGTGCCAGTTAAGGGTTAAATTTCATTTATTGAAAATGTTTCCACATTTTCTAATATAAATTAAATATAATTTACTTATTTATTTCTCTTTTGTATCGGGGCGGTTCAAATACTACACAATTAAATTCTACATCGTTAAAACCCTACACGTCAAACTCTACACAGTTAACCCTTTCGTGCCCATGGGACATATATGTCCCACCTACAAAAACCTCCAGAACTCTAAACAGATTAAATATTTTTTATTCAAACTTGATGCATTTTTTTCAGGAAGGATAGAGCTTTCAAAAAATGGAACTCAAATTTTGTTTAAAAATTTATATTGATCAGAAAAAAATATAAATAATTATGAAAAATGACGAATTTTTAAAACATTTTAGATTCGCTTGAAACTGGTTACTCGGGGGTTTTTGGGGTCGCTGAATACGAATCCGGTGTTAGTTTTTGAAAATTCAAAATGGCGGATCCAATATGGCGGACGAAAAAAATTAAAATTGTTCGGATTCGCTTGAAAATTGTCACTCGGGGGTTTTTGGGGTCGCTGAATACGAATCCGGTGTTAGTTTTTGAAAATTCAAAATGGCGGATCCAATATGGCGGACGAAAAAATTAAAATTGTTCGGATTCGCTTGAAAATTGTCACTCGGGGGTTTTCGGGGTCGCTGATTACGAATCCGATACTAGTTTTTCAAAATTCAAAATGGCGGATCCAATATGGCGGACGAAAAATCAAAATTGTTCGGATTCGTTTGAAAATGGTCACTGGGGGTTTTCGGGGTCGCTGATTACGAATTTGGTATTAGTTTTCAAAAATTTAGTCTGAAATCCAATGTTGCAGATCAATTTTTAATAATCGTTAACAATCGATTGAAACTAATTTAAATTAAACAAATTAAAATAAGTTAAAAGTATAACAGTAATAGAATTTTATTTTTTTATGTCTGTAACGGCCTTCCACACCACCCTTTAGGTTCCGCAAGAAGTGCGTTGGATTTTTTTTGTTAATAACTTTTAAAAATACGTCCATCACATTGCATCCGTCATTTTGAAAAACTAATATCGGATTCGTAATCAGCGACCCCGAAAACCCCCGAGTAACCATTTTCATGCGAATCTAAACAATTTTGATTTTTCATCCGCCATATTGGATCCGCCATTTTGAATTTTGAGATACTAATACCAAATTCGTAATCAGCGACCCCGAAAACCCCCCAGTGACCATTTTCAAGCGAATCCGAACAATTTTGATTTTTCGTCCGCCATATTGGATCCGCCATTTTGAATTTTGAAAAACTAGTATCGGATTCGTAATCAGCGACCCCGAAAACCCCCGAGTGACAATTTTCAAGCAAATCCGAACAATTTTAATTATTTCGTCCGCCATATTGGATCCGCCATTTTGAATTTTAAGAAACTAATATCGGATTCGTAATCAGCGACCCCGAAAACCCCCGAGTGACCATTTTTAAGCGAATCCGAACAATTTTGATTTTTCGTCCGCCATATTGGATTCGCCATTTTGAATTTTGAGAAACTAATATCGGATTCGTAATCAGCGACCCCGAAAACCCCCGAGTGACAATTTTCAAGCAAATCCGAACAATTTTAATTTTTTCGTCCGCCATATTGGATCCGCCATTTTGAATTTTGAAAAACTAATATCGGATTCGTAATCAGCGACCCCGAAAACCCCCGAATGACAATTTTCAAGCGAATCCGAACAATTTTTATTTTTTCGTCCGCCATATTGAATCCGCCATTTTGAATTTTCAAAAACTAACACCAGTTTCGTAATCAGCGACCCCAAAAACTATAGGAACCACTTTAGTTTCGTTTTTTTATATGCTCAGTTTTGCCTGGGCACGAAGGGGTTAAATTGCACACCGTTAAACTTTATACAATTTATTTTTTAAATTCTACACACTTAATGTGTACAATGTTAAACTCTACACAAATTTATTTTGTAGTGAAAAATTAATTTCTTTAAATTCAACACGGTTAAATACCACGACGTTAAACTCTACATATATTTCTTTTGTAATAAAAAATTAATTTTCTTAAATTTAACACAGTTAAATTCCACATCGTTAAATTCTACACATATTTATTTTGTAATGAAAAATTAATTGCATAAAATTCTACACAGTTAAATTGTTCACCGTTAAACTCTCCATAAATTTATTTTGTATTATAAAATAAAATTTGTTTAACTCTACACAGTTAAGTTGCATATTGTTAAACTCTACAAAAACTAATATTATAATATAAAATTAATTTTAATAAATTCTACACCGTTAAATTGCACACCGCCAAACTCTTCATAAATTGATTTTATAATAGAAAATAAAATTGATTAAATTCTACACAGTTAAATTGCTCACTGTTAAATACTAAACAATTTATTTTTTAAATTCTGCACAGTTAAATTCCACATCGTTAAATTCTACACAGATTTATTCTCTAATGAAAAATTAATTGCATAAAATTCTACACAGTTAAATTGTTCACCGTTAAACTGTCCACAAATTTATTTTATAATAGAAAATAAAATTTGTTGAACTCTTCACAGTTAAATTAAACACACTTAAACTCTACACACACTAATCTTATAATATAAAATTAATTTTATTAAATTCTACACATTTAAATTACACACCGTTAAACTCTTCACAAAATTTAATTTAAAAAAAAGAAAAATTTATTAAACTGTACACAGTTAAATTGCATATTGCTAAACTCTAAACGATTTAGTTTTTAAATTCTACACAATTAAATGCTACAATGTAAAATTCTACACAAATATATTTCGCAATTAAAAATTAATTTCGTTAAATTCTACATAGTTAATTTCCACACTGTTAAACCATACACAAATTATTTTTTAATTGTACACAATTAAATTGTACAATGTTAAACTCTACGCAAATTTATTTCATAACAAAAAATAAGTTTTGTTTAATTCTGCACAGTTAAATTGCACACCGTTAAACCATATACAATGTATTTTTTAAATTCTATACATTTCAATTGTACAATGTTAAACTCTGCACCAATTTATTCTTTAGTGAAAAATTAATTTTGTTAAATTCTACTCTGTTTAACTCTAAACTGTTAAATTCTACACAAATTTATTTTGTAAATGAAAAATTAATTTTGTTGAATTCTACACAGATAAATTCCACACCGTTAAACTCTTCACAAAATTTAATTTTAAAAAAATATAAAAATTTTTTGGGGCGGTTCAAGTCCTACACATTTAGATTCTACACCGTATAAATTCTATACGTTAGATTCTACAATGTTAAATTCTACACAAGTTAAATTTTGCACAATATATTTGTTAAATTCTACACGTTAGATTCTACAATGTTAAATTCTACACACATTTATATTTAAAAATAAAAATTAATTCGTTAAATTCCACACAGTTAAATTGTACATCGTTAAATTCAACACACTTTTATATATAAAAATAAAAATAATTTTGTTAAATTCTACACAGTTAAATTGAACACCGTTAAACTCTGCACAAATTTGTTTAAAAAAATGATAATTATTACTATAAAATTCTACACAGTTAAATTCTACAAAATAAATTTCTTCACAGTTTTTTAGTTGTGTTAAATTCTACACACGTTTATATAATAAAAAATATTAATTTTGTTAAATTCTACACAGTTAAATTGAACACCGTTAAATTCTACAAAATAAATATATTAGTTTTGTTAAATTCTGCACTGTTAAATTCTACACACGTTTATATAATAAAAAATATTAATTTTGTTAAATTCTACACAGTTAAATTGAACTTAATATTTTTGATTATATAAACGTGTGTAGAATTTAACAGTGCAGAATTTAACAAAACTAATATATTTATTTTGTAGAATTTAACTGTGTAGAATTTTACAGTAATAATTTTCATTTCTTAAAATAAATTTGTGCAGAATTTAACGGTGTCAATTTAAATGTGTAGAATTTAACAAAATTAATATTTTTTATTATATAAACGTGTGTAGAATTCAACAGTGCAGAATTTAACAAATCTAATAAACTAATGCGAAGAAATTTATTTTGTAGAATTTAACTGTGTAGAATTTTATAGTAATAATTATCATTTTTTTAAACAAATTTGTGCAGAGTTTAACGGTGTTCAATTTAACTGTGTAGAATTTAACAAAATTATTTTTATTTTTAATTATAAAAGTGTGTTGAATTTAACGATGTACAATTTAACTGTGTGGAATGTAACAAATTAATTTTTATTTTTAAATATACATGTGTGTAGAATTTAACATTGTAGAATCTAACGTGTAGAATTTTAAAAATATATTGTGCAAAATTTAACTTGTGTAGAATTTAACATTGTAGAATCTAACGTGTAGAATTTATACGGTGTAGAATCTAAATGTGTAGGACTTGAACCGCCTCAATTTTATTTTTAATTTTGAAATCAAATGGTTATTTCGCAAAATGAATGGAGATTATTGAACTTCATATTGCGAAATAACATGAACTAAATCACAAATCGATTTTGCTATTGTGGGACTTACAATGTATAGAAGTTGCCACCCTACTGAAAATCCCTGTACAAGATCTTGTACAATTTCCTGTACAGGATCAGCAACTGAACTTGTACAAGTTCTGACCAGTTCCTGTACAGGAAAATGCATACGAATTTGGAACAAGTTCATGTGTGAGATCTTGTACAAGAAAATGTACATGATCTTGTACAATTTCATGTATAAGTACTTGTACATGAACACGTCCATGTTCTTACACATGTTAATTTTTTTTTCTTTACTAAAAATTAAAAACTTCAAAGGCTGCGCAATAGTTTACTTTAACCTTTACAGCTGCGTAATAGTTTTTAGCATACATGAGTTACGAATCTTAGTGATTAAAAATTATCAAAATCTCAAATTTTATAAAAAAAAAAAAATTTTACAACTATACATGTGCAAGAACATGAACTTGTTCATGTACAAGTACTTATACATGAAATTGTACAAGATCATGTACATTTTCTTGTACAAGTATCTTTCTTGTACAAGATCTTGCACCAGATCTTGTACAAGATCTCACACATGAACTTGTTCCAAATTCGTATGCATTTTCCTGTACAGGAACTGGTCAGAACTTGTACAAGTTCAGTTGCTGATCCTGTACAGGAAATTGTACAATATCTTATACAGACATTTTCAGTAGGGCACATTAGTTTGGAAAATTAGGAAATATATATAAATCATAAAGGTCAATCAGGTGGTTGAACCGATCACACCACTAATAAAATGCAAGTTCGCTAAAACTTGCATGGAAACAACGAGGTGTTGATTGCAAAATCAACCCTCCCACTACTTAAAATTACATACAAACAGGGTGTGATCGTTGCCACCGAATTATTCTTCGAGAAGTCTTAAATTGTTTTTCCCGCAGAGCGGATGTGTTTCCCGCAAAAAGGCGGATGATTATTAAGTTTTACTCCCACTAAGAGTGGTTGAGTTTATTGTTTATTTCCCACCATAAGGGTTGAAAATGTTGAGTTTACCTATAAATACAAGTGAATATTCTACGATTAGTGAAATCTATTCAGTTATAAAAGTTCGTTAAAAAAAGGAAAATTAATTATACAAGTATAGAGAGTCATAAATGCTAAAGTGTAAGATCCCGTTGAAATTTAAAAGTATTTTGTTTAATATCACAATTATTTATATCTCAAATTAACTGTTTGGAAAATTCAGGTTTGTTGAACCCAATACTCTGAATTTTTAAAAGGCAGATTTTGAAATAATTGTTTAAAGGCAATATTTAAGACAAGTTTAATAAAACAAAATATAATGAATAAAGGAAGGTTAAAAGACTTCCGCATATTTGACAATCGTATATCAAGTACGAGTTTTAAACTCTAAAGAGTTGGAAAAGTAATTATATACTTTTCCGTAACATTTTATTTATCATTATTCTCGTGAGTATCTACATGTATTAATTGAAACATATCGAATCTATAAACGAAAAACAGACATCATTACACACAGTTCATACACACAAATTGTTTTCTTATTATTGAAAATTTCTTTTATTTGATCTCTTTGTTTTGCTTGCAACAAATTATTCTTCTTTCAGTCAATAAGTAGCTTAACGTAAATGTTGTTTTAATTGTAAACATTTTATTTAGTCACCTTTTTGATGTCTTTATTATATCTCTTTTTTTGATCATTTTATCTCAAATACCGTCTATCCGGGTTTATTGAATTGATAATATACTCTGAAACAGTCAACTACTTTTTTCTAACTTTGTTAGCGAAGAGTAATTTACGCTTTACCTATGAGCGGAATTGTTAATAGTAAAAATTAGTATTATTTCTAACTTTATTATTTTCTCTTTAAATTATTTATTTTATTTTTGTTAATTAACTTCCGTCTTTAACACAAGACATTTATTACATTATTCTTTACATATTATTACCAGAAAAACAAATAGGGTCAGTTGGGATAAATGGGGACAAAATCGCTACTTTCACAAATTACGTAATTTTCTTTTTTTAAAAGGTAATATTTGCGGATTTATTTTTTTAACTTGTTATTTACGTTCCCAGGATTAATTTTATGCAGCAGAAAAAAATTTAGATAAGCTTTAAACGCATGAAACAGACTGTCCCCATTTACCCCAAAATTTAGAATATTTCATAAAATTTGGGGTAAATGGGGACAGCATAGTTTCTAAGAAAGTTTTAAGAAAAAAGTTTTTTTAAGTATATTTCTGTATTCAGGGATGAAAAAACTTGAAAAAAAATTTGTAGTAGTTATATAATAGTTGAACCAATTGAAATTTTTTTTTATTTCAGTATTTTGTCTCGCATTTGAAAAAAAAACAGACTTAAAAATCATACCAAATTTTTTTTTATTCCTTATGACTCCTATAACAGAAATTCACTTGAATTTTGGATTTTTGTTAATTTGGTTAATAATGACAAGCTGTCCCCATTACCCCAAAAATTAAATGGGGACAGCTTGATAGTATTAACTAAATTGATAAAAATAAAAATTTCAAGTGAATTTCTGTTATAGGAGTCATAAGGAATAAGAAAAAAGTTTTGTATGATTTTTAAATCTGTTTTCTTTGAAATGCGAGACAAAATACTGAAACAGTTTAACTTTGATTTTTAAGTTTTTATGCATTAAGCGATAACTTTTGTATCTTGCTGCCAATTGTCAAGATAAAAGCTTGTCAATACTCAAAACCTCTTGCAGGTGATCTAAGGTTAAAATATTGACGTTGAACTTAATTTTAAAACTGTAAATTAAGCTCCAAAACCTCTTGTCCCTATTTACCCCAACTGACCCTATTACATTTATGTTTTAATAATTTTTATGGTATTAAAAAATAAGATTCAATTATATCTTATTTTTTAATGTGTAGCAGATTTCCACGTTTGCCCTTGTGCAAAAAAAATAATAAATTGTCATACACAAATAATGAGATATTGTGAATATACATTTATTATATTATGTATCATAATATAATCGAAAAAAATTAAAATAAATCATTTAAAAGTTAATTTGATTATTAATTCCTTATATAAATATCTATGTAAAAAGATCATTACCACTAAAAATTTTTAGAATTATTTCATTTAAAAGGCATTCAAGTATTTCAAAAATATTCTATTGCATTATATGTCTATTATATTTATTATAATTACATTAGATTATATTACAATACATTTGGTCGATTCAACGTCAGATTTCATTTCACTTTTTTAATTCGGTCAAAACTATTTTTTACATTCCTTACTAAAAAATGAATACTTATCTTTTTTATATGTAGACAAATTTTTGAGTTATGAATATTCAAAATTTTGGTTTTTTAAAAGTAGACTTATAACACTAAAATTATGGAATTTAGACAAAATTTGCCAAGGGAGGAAAAGTTTCAGTTTTTTCTCGTCTTTTGAAGGGTGTTAGGGGCCATTCATTAATTACGTAAGGGTCCTTAGGGGGAGGGGGGGTTTATAAAATCTCTACATGGTCTTACGTGGGGGGGTGGGGGGTAGAAGCTAATCTTATGTAAGATTTTGCCAAGTGTTTTCCATTTGTATTGATGTAATTAATTTTTTAACCCTTTAATGGCCGAGTTTTTTGTCGTTACTTTAGACTTATAATGTATATTAGATTTAATTACTAAAGTATTCAGTATGAGAAAAAAATTTTTTTTAACATGTCTCACCCCTTAAAACCACCCCCACGGTACATTACTACCCCAAAAAACTGATATTTAACCAAATTGATGAATTAAATATTTTTCAGCTCTTATCTACTTTTTATTTATTTATAAACATTGCCTGGTTGCTTAAAAATTGAAAAGGATCAATAACCCCTTGAAAACACCCTTAAAGTCAAATAATCATCCCTTGACGGTGAAAGTTTTTGTAAATGATTAAAAAAAATCTATAGATTCTAATTGCTTCTAAATTATAAACAATTATTTGAAAGTTATACAGACATAGATAATAATAATAATAAACTCACCCCCTACCCTTGAAGCCCACCCCTAATTCATAACTATTCTCAGTTTGGAACAATCAAAAAAATAATTTTCACTGATTTTCGAAAATATGAAAAAAAAAATTTTCTATGATAACTAAGTATTAATACTGAATATAAACAACCCCTGAAAAACAACCCTTAAGTCAAATAACCACCCCTTAATGATAAATGTTTTTGTGAATAAATGAAAAAATTATATGGATTCTAAGTGCTTCTGAATTGTAAAAAAGTATTTCAATGTTTCACAGATATGGATAATAATAATAAACTCACCCCCTACCCTTGAAATCCACCCCTAATTCATAAGTTATAAGATACTGGATTCAGTTTTCAACAATCAAAAAAATAATTTTCACTGATTATTATCATATTGAGTAATGCATTGAGTACATACTCAATGCACTCCCCTCCACGATGGCGTAGAGGGGAGTGCATTGGGTAAATGAAAGGGGGGGGTACGACAGTAGCAAAGAAGCTCCCATGTGGAACTGCTGTTATAAGGCAATCAGCGCGTCGTTTCGTTTTCTCTGTGTAGCGTTCTCCCACTACCTCACCGATTGAGCCTGGGTCTGTAATTTTCATTTTCATACTAAACTCCTAACAACAGGCACTAAAAGCTACAAAATTAATAGGCAATAATGACACCAGCATTATTTTGCAATTTTAAAAACTGACATCATATTCGTAATTATCGACCCCGAAAACCCCTGAGTAATAAGTTTCAGATGAATCTAATGAAAGTTAATCATTTCGTCCGCCATATTGGATCCGCCATTTTCAATTTTCTAAATCTGATATCGGATTCGTAATCAGCGACCCCGAAAACCCCCCAAGTGACAAGTTTCACATGAATCTAGTGAATTTTTATATTTATCGGTCGCCATATTGGATCCGCCATTTTGAATTCTTAAAGACGGACATCGGATTCGTCATCAGCGACCCCGAAAACCCCCGAGTGATAAGTTTCACGCGAATGTAGTACATTTTTATAATTATCGGTCGCCATTTTGGTTCCGCCATTTTGAATTTTTGAAAACGGACATCGGATTCGTAATCAGCGACCCCGAAAACCCCCGAGTGATAAGTTTCACGCGAATCTAGTAATTTTTTATAATTATCGGTCGCCATTTTGGATCCGCCATTTTGAATTTTTGAAAACGGACATCGGATTCGTAATCAGCGACCCCGAAAACCCCCAAGTAACAATTTTCAAGCGAATTTATTAATTTTTAAAGGTTTTGGTTTTTAGGGGTAGTTTTAGTTATTTTTCTGCACCCTCGGGTTGAATTTTTAATATTAATTTTTTTTTACAAAGGTTGCAATATTTTTAAACATATGTTACTATGAAAGCCTGAAAAAAAAATTTCTTCTGAAATTTATACCTGTTTTTTCATTTTTCTCATTTTTCGGGTTTTTTGAAGGGGTGTATTTCAAAGAGGGTAGTTTTTTAAAAAAATACATGTATTTACATTTGTTACTCTATCCCTCCCCTTCAAAATGAGATCTTAGTGGAGTTATTCGATTAAGTTTTAAGAAAGTTATGATTTTTTGAAGTAGGTGGGACGTATGTGTCCCACTGGCCATGAAAGGGTTAATTACATTAATATTGTTAAAAACTTACGTAAGAAGGGGGAGGGGGGGTCCGAAAAATCTTATGTATCCTTACATGGGGGTAGGGGGGGTCAAAATTAGCCAAAATCGTCCTTACGTAATTAATGAATGGACCCTTAACGAATAAAATATTTCGACAATTTTTATTTAAAAAATAATTTTTTTAAACAAATAATTTTTTTTATTTGGACATTATTATTATCAAATTTTTTTTTCTTTACTTACTTGGAAATGGTAAAAAAAGTTTTCAAAAATTTTTAGCGTGGGCCTGATGCAAATAATTTATCAAAATAACTTATTAAAATAATTTTTTTAAACCTTTTTTTTATTTTTAAATAAAAATTTATTTTCGTTTGCTTTTATATGAGTAAAGTGAATGATCTTAACGTCAAAAAAAATATTTTGGCAATTTAATAAGAAGAATTTTTTTATAAACAAATTAAGTTTTTTTTATTTAGACTCTTTTTTTAAACTTCTAATACTACCTACTTGAAATTAGTACAAAAATAGTTTGCAAAAATTTTTTAAATAGGCCTGATAAAATTAGTTGTTTAAAAAAAAATGTTTAAATAATTTCTTTAAAAATAATTTTTTTATTGATTTTTTTGTTTTTCCAAATTAAAATTTATTTTAGTTCGATTTTATAAGTGTAAAGTGAAAGATCCTGGATAACAGAAAAAGTTTTTCATTTGAAAAAATTTTTTTTTTAACAAATTGTGATAAATTAATTGCATCAAGCCAACTCTAAAACTTTTTGGAAACTATTTTTACAATTTCCAAGTAACGAAAAAAAATTTTGGAAAATAATAATGCCCAAATTGAAAAAATAATTAATTTGTTAAAAAAAATAATTTGTTTAACAAAAATTGACGAAATATTTTCTTCGTAAACACTATTCAAAAGACGAGAAATAATTGAAATTTTTCCTCTCATGGCAAATTTTTTCTAAATTGGATAATTTTAGAGTTATAAGCCATTGTAAATAGGTATACTTTTAAAAAACCAAAATTTGTGAATAATCATAACTAAAAAATTTGTCCACATATTAAAAAAAATTTTTTATGTGAACTAAAATCTGACGTAGAATTGCCTATTTATCACATATTTATTACATTGAAAATATTTTTTAAGAGACTAAATCTAATAATTGTTGATATATAATTTTAACAATGCCTGTATAGATAATCGAATAATATTTATTAACGAAATAACATATTTTGATGTAGTTAAGTCTTTATAAGGTATTAAAAAAGAACCACATCTAATTAACGAAGGAGACTAAAATAAATATTTATTATTTATTTGAAACAAACATTTTTAATGTAATTGTAATCATATTTGCAGTTTTTTGAACAAAATATTTTCTTAATAAGAGTGACCAAAATATTTTTTTTTAATTTATTATTGTTTTTGTAAACTACTTTCTAAATAACATAAAATAGAAAAACTATGTGGAAATTTGACTAAAATAATAATTATTGGTTATATAAACTCTTTTTTTTAATATCAATAGAAATTTAAAAAGTAATTTTTCTTTTTTTTTTAAATTGAGAAGAAAAAAAGAATACTTACAACAATATTTGTCAAATTCAACTGGCAATAGCATCCAATTGGTTTTGTCCACTTTAGCTTTGGTTGATATTAATGTTGATAAAGTTTTTTCTGACGAGTTAGGCCACCAGCACAAAAAATGTTTTTCTCCATTATTATCTTCTGACTTCAAGACCCATTCAGCTGGAACCTCTGAATGTAGATTTTCTGAGTCATCCTCAGAAAATTTTTACGACAGCAAATGGTTTAACGATATCAATAGATCTATTTACATGAAAAAACATAATTTTAATAATTATGAACATAAATTTTTAACATGTAATTTAAAAATATTAATAATTGAGCTACTGTACTAAATTGTATTCTGAAATGTTAAGATGTATTATTACTTTTTAAATTAAAGAATTACAAATTTTATTTTAGTTGTAATAAGTAACAAATATTGAAAAGCTAAATGTTTATTAAATTAGAAATCGTACTTACAAAGTTTTCAGGATTTGTGTAATCCATTTCTTGGATTTTGACAACCACTTAATTGATTTTTGTCGATCAATTGCACGCGGATGCCGGTAGATGAACTATAGAGGTTATGACAAGATGGACGTTAATAAAATCAGAAATAAACTTGTCATAGTGAAATGCGCATGATCTATATATATTCACTAGAATATTTGCTTTCAGCAAACGTCTATCTTGAATTTTCTCCCACCTAAAGGGTAACGCACAATAGCTTCGCGAAAGTCGTTCGCAAACAAAATGCATGCGTTAGAAGAGGACAGAAATATAGTTGTGTCCTTTTCTATCTTATGAACAACCTTCGCGAACGACTTCGCGAAGTTATTCTGTTTAGGCATTAACTTCAACTCCTACACTTGTGGCTAGATATGCCTACACTTTTATGTCCTTTTCTAATGCACATGTTGTCATGGTAACACGTGACTTAGAAAACAACAAAAAAGTATAGGCATTTTCGGCCAAGAGTGCACTTGATTTAAGGGAACCCAATAATCCATTCGAAATAATGTGGTTTTTAAAGACTGACTATTATACATGTATCTAACATAAAATTCACCATGTGCTTTAATGGTATATTCTCTCTAATTGTGACATCGTATAATTCCTAACTTTCAAGGTAAGTTTCATCATTATATTTTAATATATGAAATTATATTTATTTCATAAAACATTTCATATATCATACATAAAATAATGAAAAAAATTTTCAATAAAATTTATTTTCATCCAGCCATTTAAACCCCAATGCAACTCGATAAAATGTATAACTATAAAACTTGTAATTGCTTATTATTATTGACTTTAGGTGTAGTCAGCGTTAAAATATTCAATTCGATTCGCAACCATTATTTGCTTAACCTTGAAACACGTTGTGCTTCTATTGTTTACTGAAACTCTGATTGTGTCAAAGTTAATACGATTTTTAACGTGAGTGATTATTAATTAGATAATTGTTCAATCACATTAAAATTTTTTAATTTCATGACTTTTCAAAATTTTCTGAATTTAAAAACTTTTTCACTTAATCTAGAAAATAAAATCTTATATTATAAAAATTAAAACTTAATTCTGCATATTTAAAATAATTGAGAATTTAACTATGAGAATTAAAATTTACAAATTTGAATTACATATTATATTTTATAATTATAAATTTGAATATATTATAATAATATAATACAGTATGTTAGTATATAATCGTACGTGGCTTAAGTAATATTCCAATATCAATTTGTCATGAAAATGGCATATTTCACTTTATTAATAAATGTTAAAAATAATTCTTATATTAAAATAATAAAAAATAATTTCTTAAGGGGGGCGCCTACTTTAGAAGGTAAAAAACTGCGTACATTTCAGGAATTTTTTTCTCAAACACATTTAAATAAATCGATGCGAGATTTAGTTTATGTTTTCTTATATATTTAAATCTTTGAAATATAATTTTTTGATTAAATGAAAATAGAATTTAATAATAAAATAAACGCCATATATATAACGCCTCGCTGCTGAAATTTTCCCATTGCGTACAACCTAGGGTCCACAATTCTTATCTAAAACAAAAAAACAAAATTTTTTCTTTAAATATACATTATTGCCTTCTGTATGAATTAAAAAATTTTAATAGAAAGTAAAAACTGACATTTTTACATGACTTTTAAAAAAAAAATTTAATTTTCGCCAAAAAAAATCTCATTTTTTCTTTAAAAGAAAGCACTAAATTTAACTCTATCAAAAACAAATTTAATTCATACAGAAGAGACACTTTTTATCTTCAAAACAAGCCCAGGTAGACCTTAATCGGTTGAATAGATTTTTGTCTATCGTGTACGCAAACTACAAAAACAGTGTTTTGAGAAAAACGAGTTTAAAGATTGAAAAACATATAAGTGCTGTTTATTAAAATCTTACGCCAGTCACAGGCTAATCGGCAATGCCAGGTCCATACATTAGCCCTTCAGCTTCCTCATAAAAATGGTACTTTTAATGGTAGGTGTAATAGTAGATAAGCACAACAAATTATGAAAAGTATTACAGACCGCGAGTGGAGTCGCGCACCAGGTCACGCGCTTTATTGCGTTCTACAAGCTGTAACTCGAAAAATACTTTGTATTTTGACGTAATATTTTAAGAGCATATTCTCTGATAGTTGTACTTTCAGTTAAGATAACTTTTAAAAAATCGATTTTTTTGATCCGATAAATTAGGCGCCCCCCTTAAAAATTACTCTTATATTACTTATTATAATTTTATCAATTGATATTTGTTACTTCAATGATGATCCGCATTTGTCACATTTTTTAATTGTTAAATTCAAATTTTTATTTTCCAAACTTTTTTCGTTTTGTTTTTGCAATAATATGAGTAGAGTTGCTACGCTTTCTGGAAACCTAGAAAAGTCAGAGGATTTTATTTAGTATGGAAAATTTAGGGAAAAAGTATAAAGCACCTAGAAAATAATTTCCTATCAAAATAATAATCGCTAGGCTCAATGAAGCTCAACTTAAACGTACTTGTAACTCCGGTTTTTTGTTTTCATATGCTTCATAATCATTATAAGCCTAAAATAAAAAAATTCAGGTAATTTTTAAATATTTTTTTTTAAATTTTTCAAAGAGGTTAATCAACATGTTTTCATAAAAATATATAAGTACAAATAGAAGCTACATCGGTTAAAGCTAACGAGTTTTAAAGAATTTTTCGTAGAGACCAGTGAATTTCAACCCATTGAAATTTATGTTATTAAAGATGTTTTTTCTGAATATATTAAGGATTTCAAATTTTGATACGCAATATAAAATATAAAAAAATTAATTTGTTAATATTTTTTTAATAGAACTCAAAATTCTTTAAAAATTTAATATTTAAGGGGGTAGTCTGGTGTTTAGGCCTTTTTAGGAGCTAATTTCAGGATTTTTTTTTATTATAAAATAAAATATAATCACACAAAATTTTTTTACATCCTTATATTCTCATTATGAAGTGTTGAAAAAAATTATAATCGATTATTTGTTACTAGATTTTCTTATTTATATTTAATATATACCAAAAAAATGAAGTAGGCTGTTGTCGCAGGTGATTTACAAAAATGAATCCGACCGATTGCTTCAAATTTTTTTACAGCTTATTCTACACAACGATGGCTCTGGCCTGTACTAGAATTCAATAAAAAAGAGACAATTTTTGAATCTTTTTGCTTTAAAGTCCGCCATTTTTTTAAACTAATCTTTTTACTTTCTTTAGTCTTTAATAATAATAGAATATGGTTTTACGTCCTAAAAAACGTTCAAAAAATTTGACAATCCCAAACAACGTAAATTTTGATTGGTCCAAATTTCACCGAAGATTCTTTTAATATTCATCTTCCACAATTTTTATTATATTTTATCGACACTTTTTTACGCTTTCTTCATGGTTCTAAACAATTAAGCCTATGGATTTTGAAAAATGTTAATCGCTTTAAGAAATAAAACTCTGAAGATGTTAAATATAATATTTTAAATGTTAATAATACCTAATTTTAGGTCTTAAAAAATACCAGAAAAAATTAGTGCATGCAAACCAACGTAAATTTTGCAGGGTTAAAAAGTTACTGGTTTAAGTTTTATTTTTCATTTTTAACCTAATTGGACACTTTTTTGAAGGGAATTTAAAAAAAACTTTGTCGGCTAATGTTAGGCTACCAAACTTCCTGAAACTGAGCCAATTTAAATTTTTCAAACGATACAAAATGTCTCTAAAGGTGTTCTCACTCGATTGCCTAATAAAGATAATTTAGGGAAAGCTCTTCAACGTCAGCGAAAAAAAGATCTGCCTGACAATGCTCGAAACACTTAAGATTTGCGAGAAATTCCTAAAAAAATATCGTATTACCAGAGCTGAACCACAACAGCCTTTCCTTTTGTACGATTTTTTGAAGATGCAAATTATAATAACACTACACGGAAAGAAATAGATAGTAAGAACTTATGATCTTAAGATGGTAAAAAGTAGATGCTATCCGGCACCATCATTATGCTACTCGGTACTATCAAAGATGTTGCAAAGAGTATGGTTATGGTACCCACTACAATCAGGATGTTACTCCGTACAATCTGGATAGTAACTGATAGAATCTAGATAGCTGTCCGTCTATGTAAGATCAAATATGGTACCTGGTACTATCTAGATAGTACCCCGTACCATCTATTTCTCTCCGTGTAGCGATTTTAGGATTCATTTATATATTTATATGTGTATTACTAAATATATTTATACTATCACTGTTGTAATTCGGTGCTTATACCGAATTATGAAATTTATATTTTTTACCATGGAATAAGATTAGATGTTAAAGAAAATAAAAAAAAAATTTCAGGCCCACCCTAATATTCCATATGAATATTCTATCAGCATACATCGATTTTTTGATTCAGAAATAATTTATTTTACATTTCTCAATAGCAGCTGTCACATTGTAGGGAAGGTCGACGGAGTGCAACCTCGAATATAGCAATGTGTATAATCTGTAGATTCGATTAAAGCTTTCGCTGTTAAACAGTACTCACATTGTATAAGGCGTTATGATTGGCAGTGAAATCTGCCGCTACATCATGATATCAGTTACGAAAAGTTACATTGATCAAACCTTATTCAAATCTTGTTTAGTAGACCGAAATCACAAATAGAAAATTTTTTGAATCTTACCGTATTAATGAAAAAAAATTGCTGCTTTCGCATAATGAATAAAATATTTTGACAGTATTTTAAAAATGACGAGAACAAATCAGATTAATTCCCATATCTTCTTTGGCTTATAATTATACAAATCATAATTGAGGTTCCCCATTCCATAAGTGATTATAAAACACACAAGCGATGTAGAGTTAGACCCTAAAATCAAAGTAATGCAAGGATCTCTGTTTTCAACCAAAATTTAACAATTTTTTTTATTATATTATATTTATTTCATTATATTATTTTAGTTATCAAATATGGTTTAGAATTTTATAAAAAAGAACTTTTGCTGCTTAATTTCTTAATTAACAAATTTAAAAAAATTTATTTAAGGAAAGTGCCATTTAAAAAACAAGGAGGAGGTCCATTTGTTTATTTCATAAACATTTTGCTTCCTCATTGTCTAAAGCAAAAAATTTGTTTCCTCGTGGAGAAAGCTATGAATTTCTCTAATTCAATTAATTGATTTAAAACATTTCGAGTGAAAAACTGATTTAAATTAATTAAATTTTTGAAAAATTAAGAAAATTTTAATTCATTTTGGGTGTAACATATCCTATTATCCTATATAATAAATCTCTAATCGATAAACTCTAGAAGTTTTGTCACAGTAAACCGTATCCCATTGGTCGAAGTGTTATTCGTCAACTACGTCTTACAAGCACTATTATCAGACACGTTTAGCCCGTATATACGAATATACACTCACATATGAATAAAAACATTGTATGCGTCAGTTTCTTTCTTCATGCAAGCATGTTATGTATATATAATACATTCAGTTCGAAAAAGGTTCTACTGATGCACAAATATATAAGAAAATTTGTACAGCATCATAATCTTATAATTGTTTTTAAATAATTTCTGCTAAGAATAATGATTAAATAATTTTTATTAATAATGAAAATGTATTCTTTTAATTATTTCAAGTTTTAATTATATACTTACAACTAAAATTAACGTAAATAAATATAATATGAAAAAATGTTTTAAATGCCTTTTTTAAAAAATAATATTGCAGAAATGAAGTTTAAAATAATTTTTTAAACAATTTTATCAGTGTAAAATTCATTTTACTTAGATTTGTTGGTATTTAATGCAATAATTTTACTGATATTTGTGGGTATTTAGTGCAATAAAAGTGCATCTAAGTGATTTTAAATTTTAAACTCTTTTTTAAATTTTCTATGATTGTCAAGAAATGGTTTGATTGAAAATTATGTGTATTTAGTGGAATAAAAGTGCAACTAAGTGATTTTGTGTTTAGTGAAAATGAAAAGGATTACTATTATTAGGGTAAGATATATTATAATTCATTGTGATTTATTTTGATCCTTTGATGATAAATAAGTTGTAACTTTTTTTTAGTTTATAATTATTAATTCATTTAAATTTTATTATATTCAAAATTGTTAAACAAAATCTTATTTGTTAACTATTATTTTGTTTAAACAATAAAATTCACTGATGAAGATTCACAATGGAACCGAAAAGTTTGAAATAATTATGCATTAATTATTACTGGATCATAAAAAAGTCCATATAAAAAAGTTACAACTTAAGATATATTATGTTTCAATTTTTTACATTGATTATTTCATTAGGTTATGAAAATATGAGTTAGAAATTTTATGAGAATATGAGTTAATGATTTTATAGAAATATGATTTTCTCAGTTTAGAAAAGTATGATTATGTTTATTAGCTCTTATGAGTTAATAATTTTATAATGGAAAAAAATTTGCTTCATAAAATAGTTTTAATAGCATCTTTATTATTAGAACAAGAAAATATTTTATTAATTGTTAAAAATGCCACGTAAAGTTGTACGTTCAAAAGAAGAAGAAGAATTATTTAAAATAAATCAACGGAAAAAGAATGCTGAAAAACAACGTCTTTATCGTATAAATAATAAAGAAAGAAATGTAAATATTCAGCTAAGAGATTCTGAAGAAGATTAAGAAATTAATAGAATCAGACCTCAAAAAAATGCTGAAAGACAACGTAATTATCGATTAATGAAAAAAAATGGTGAAACATCAAGTTCTAGGCCTACATTACGTACTGTTTTTGAAAATGTTGAAAATAATGAACTTTATGCACCTCTAAATGATAATTTTCAATATAATGATTTTCAAATTTTGGAACAACAAATTACAAAAAATTATTTGGGAGAAATTAACGATAAATGCATTCATTGTAATGCTAAATATTTTTCAGGAGAGAAAGGATTTTATAAAGGATTATTTTCATTTAATGACTGTTGTGGGCATGGTGGTGTATCTCTTGAATGTATATCAAATTTTCCTTCGGATTTAAAATCTGTGTTAGATGGATCACATTCAAAGTCAAAACATTTCAAAGAAAACATAATAAGAAATAATTCTTTTTCGTTTGCTTCTTTAAATGCTAATGTAATTAACTGTAATGAAAGACGTACAGGTCCATATTGTTTTAAAATTCAAGGTCAAGTTTATTATCAAATTAATAGTCCGCGGCCTCTAAGAAAATGGGTTGGTCTCGGCTTAATGTGCAAAAAAGGTCATCAAAAATTTTTTTGTCGAATAATTATAAACAAAATTGCGTGCATAGAAAATTAATGACAGAAATAAATATTTAACTTTTCATAGGTAGTGACATGTTTTATTTATTAAATAAATAATTTATTGAATACAAATATTAAAATATGCAACATTTTTGACATATATCTCTGAAACTTGATAAACAGAATTTAATGAAGTCAATCAATTAATTGTCAATCTCTTGTTCTACAAATGGAAGCAGAGTATGAAACAATTTTTCTTGCTTCATTTTATTTCGAATTTTAGAAAACATTAGTTTTAATTTTGAAAAAGCTCTCTCGCATGAGCAACACGTGACTGGAATTGAAGAAAACTTGATCACTAGTTTATAAAAATTTTCAAATGTAGTTTTTCTAGATTCTGTTTCGTTTAGCCAATTCAGCCAACTCATCATGTGGAAATTTTTGGTTCTTCGTCGGAATTTTATAATAAATTTAACTCTGCTTGGAAAACAGGCAGGTTTAAATCAAATTGGTCGCACACGACTGACAAATGCTGCTTTTCAAAATGTAACTTTGTAATCTTACCCACTGCAGAAATGATTTCTTTGGTCTCTTGTTGAAATCGTTCCCGTAAACCAAGCAGCAGAGAATCGATTGCTTCAATAATTTCTTCAATTGCTTCGATTATTGAAATGATGTTTTCTGCGACGACAGCGACTGCTTCTGCACGACAAGCCCATCTTGTTTCAGACAAAGATTTCAGAGTTTTAAGGTGACCATCCGTAATCTTAACAATTTTCTCAAATATCGCATGTCTTTTGGGACTCCCATCTATGAACGAATAAATCAACTGCACGATCCCGAAAAAATCATGTATTATTGGATTTTTCTTATGAGAAATGCAGGCACTAACAAAAGCGAGATTGAGACAATGTCCGTAGCAGTGAACATATAATATTTTTCTATTCATTTCCTTGCATCGAGCCTGTACTCCAGTAAATTCTCCTGACATTGTTGAAGCCCCATCAAAGCAAACTGACTCGACACCACTCCAATCTATATGAAGCTCTTTAACAACTTCGTTTATTTTTTCAAAAATAGATGCAGCATCTGTTTTTTTAACCTTTTTAGATATACAAATGTTTCCACCGGCACAGAAGAATTTTTTGGTACGTATCGTAGAACAACGGCTATCTGTTCACGATGTCTGAGGTTTCATCAGCCATTATAGAAACAGGCAACCCATCTATTTCTAATCTGATTTTCCTCAACATCACATTTGTCATAGAATTCAAGATGTCATTTTGTATTCTGTTACCGAGATAAGTGCAGTTCTGCGGAGCTGTGTCCAAATATTCCTTAAAAAATGGACAGTACTTTTTGAGCAATTCCACAACTTCAAGAAACATTCCTCTCTCAGCGCTGGTTTTTTTTTCGTCGTTACCTCGAAATGGACGTCCTCCCTTACTCAAAGTTATAACGATGTCGATTAATATAGCCATGTATTTTCTATTTTTAATCCTTTGCTGTTCTTTCTTTCTTAACTCGATTGCATTGGTTTCATCCAAAACGGCGTCAATCGGCTTATTAGCCATAAACTCCTTTTAAGATTGCAAGCTGGTTTGACGGCACTGTGATTTTTCGTGAGTGCCAAATGCCCCTGGAGCTTTATTCCAACTGGAAAAACCGTTTGCGATGTAAGCATTGTCAGTAGATCCTTTCTTGTTACTTTCATTTGATGCAAATATACGACAATAAAAACAGAAAGTTGCGTCTTTTTCAATACTATATTCTAACCAGGAATATTTTTGAAACCAGGCACAGTGAAAACTTCTTGATTTATCACTCATTTTTCTCGTTGGATATTTTGATAATTCGGGTTGAAAGGTACCATCTTGAATCCTAACATCTTTTTCAATTCTACTTGATGGAATTTTATTACTGGGATCTCTAGGATCAATCATTTTAACCGGTTGCAGTTCACTTTCATGTTCTATAATGGAATAAAATACGACATTAGAACTTAGCTCTGGATAAATGTTCAAAACATTTTCCTAAAGATTTTAATGAAAAAACTACATTTACTGAGAATAGTTTTGTAAATTACCGTAGAAGAAACTTGCAAAAAAATTAAACAAGACCCAATGGCTATGTAGTTGACAATCGATTCGTTGTACCATATTGTCCTCAATTTTCTTTACTTTTTGATTGTCATATAAATGTTGAGGTAGTTATAGGTGTTCAATCTGTCAAATATTTGTATAAATATATATATAAGGTCATGATGTAGCTGCAATATTTATTGTTGACAGTAGTGGTAATAATTTTATTGATTACGATGAAATTAAGCAATATGAAGAGAATAGATATGTAGGTCCGGTTGAGGCATTTTGGCGTATTGCGTCAAAAAGTTTATTTAGAAAGAGTCACAGCATCACTCGTTTACCTATACACTTGCCTAATGAACAAAATGTTATTATTTCTGAAAGAAATAATGAAGAAAATGTTTACTTTATTGTTGATTAAAAAACTAAGTTATTAGCCTATTTTTCTTTGAATGAAAAAGATCCTGACTCAAGAAATTTTTATTACAATGAGATTCCTGAACATTATACTTGTAAAGAAAAAAATTGTGAATGGGTCAAAAGAAAAGGATATGACAATACAGTTGGAAGGATGTATTCTGTTAGTCCATGTCAAGTTAAGTTATTTCATTTAAGATTATTGTTACTTTCAGTTAAAGGAAAAAAATCATTTGAAGATTTGTGTACAGTAGATGGAGTTATGCATGATAATTTCAGTTCAGCTTGCTTAGCATTGGGTATTATTGAAGATGATCATGAATGTAGACGGGCATTAATTGACGGTGTTTTGTGGAAAATGCCTCAAAGTCTTCAAAGATTATTTGTAAGAATTATAATTCATTGTCAAGATTTATGGAATGAGTTCAAAGATAAATTTTCAAAGGATTACAGAAGAATGTATGATACATTTAAAAGTCATAGTAGAGCTTTTTTTAATATCAAATCTTTATTAATTGGGGAAGGTTACAATTTAGGAAATTTTCCACATTTTCATGACATTGAAAAAGATTATATGCAAGTTATATCACAAGATGATAATAATATTAGTCCTAATGATAATATTCTTGGAAATCAAAATCATGAACAGTTAAATGATAAACAGAAGGAAATTGTTGATTATGTTTTATATATTTTTTCAAATTTAACGGAAATGCAGAGTAATTTCTTATATGTCGATGGACCTGGAGGCTGTGGTAAAACTTTTGTTTATCAAACACTTTGGTATTTGATAAGAAGTAAAGGTGGTCGTGTTTGCAATATGGCTTATACAGGAATAGCCGCTACATTACGTCCAAATGGTAAAACAGTTCATAAAATTTTTGGTTTACCAGTACCCCTTTTCAGTGATTCTTCTTCAAGTATTAAATGAAATTCTAAATACGCTTTAGAAATAATGGACAGAACTCTTAGAGATATTATGAAATCTAATATCCAATTAAAGAACGAGGTACTAGGTCAGAAATAATTAATTTATCGATTAAATGCAGTAAAATATGGAAATGTTTTTCAATTTACTCATTAACGGAAAACATCAGAGTATTACCTGAAGAAATTGAATTTACTCAATTTTTATTGAAAGTAGGAAACGGTGATATAAATTATGATAATGATGTCATTCCATTGCCTGACAGAATTATAGCACAAAGTGATGCAGACATTGTTAAAGACACGTACGCAGATATTATCCGATCTAAATGCTTCAATGAGCTTTTCAATTGTGCAATTTTATCTGCGAGAAATAAAGATGTAGATGAAATAAATAAAATGGTTGTTCATTTGTTAGACAAAGATGGAGAGAAAATATATACAGGGATTGATAGTACTGACAATTGTAACAATGATTGTATAAATGATGTTATTGTACCTGAATATTTACATACGCTGTCTCCACCTTCGATTCCACCTTACGAACTGAGATTGAGAATTAATTCGGTAGTAATACTCATCAGAAATTTAAGTATAAATGAGGGTCTTTGTAACGGTACTAGGTTATTAATTAAAGGTTTATCTAATAATCTTCTGCAATGTGAGATCTTAACTGGTGATAAAAAGGGTAATGTCATTTTCATGAATCGTATAACAATTTACTGTGAAAATATTTATCCTTTTACGTTTAAAAGAATAAACAATTGGCAAAAGCCAATAAAATTGGCTTTAGCGATGACAATTAATAAAGCCCAAGGACAAACTTTTAATAAAATTGCGATTGATCTTAGAAAGGATGTATTCAATCATGGTCAATTATATGTAGCCATTTACAGAGTTCGTTCTTTTCATATTGTTAAAATCTATTTAGGACGACAAAGAAGTAAAGATAAAATTAAAAATTATGTGTATAAAGAAATCCTTCAATATCATGATTACATTTTCATGATTATTATGTTTAAAAATATACATAGGGTTTATTTTCATATATTTTTAAACTACATTACGAAAGATTTGTTGATATTAAAAATGAAGGTAAATTGTAAAAATATGTCTTAATATTAATTGTCATAATAATTTATTAATTTTGTAATATTTCTTTTTCGTTAAACTTTCTTTTAAGTGAGTTGCTTATGTACAGTATGCATGTAATATTCTGAAGAATAGAGTAAAAGATAAACTTATCAACATTTAAAGCTATTTCACATAATTTAATTTCTTCTAAATAGTAATAAAATTTCATTTAATTAAAAATAATATTATATTGCTATTCTAATTACAAATTTCTTCTGATACTTTCCAAAAATGTATTTGGAATTATAAAATTATTCACAAGTTTCGTATAACTTTTTCATAAAAATCTTATTACATTTATATGATTACACTGATATCATTTTTTCATTGAAATATTTTTTCATTTAGTACTTTTATTGCGTAAGCATAATTTTTATTTTTATTCAATGAATTGAAAAATATTAGAAAGAAACATTGCAAAAAATTATTAAAACTGTTCAAATTTATTCAAATATTACTTAATTTCTTTTAAAAAAAGAAGAGCACATTACCCCTTAATATTAAATAAAAGGTAGAAAAATTTGACCATTTGATTATATTATCTTAATTTCGCAGAATTTTAACTTTCTTACTAGAATAGATAATTAATTTTATAATAATTTATAAACACATGACATTTGTTATGAGTTCCATTAAGTTTTTGGTCTAATAATATAAATTTATATTAAATTATTAATTAATAATACTGTTATTACTATTTAAGTACTTTATATTTTTCTAGAACATAATTCAATTTAAGTTATTTAAATTTTTTCTTTCATGATAATTAATATTAAAAATTATAAAAAATTTTCATATAATAATCATACTTTTATTAATTATTTATTAAGATTTTACTCATGAGTTTTATATTTCTTTACGTACAAATTGCAATGTTGCCAAGCTCCAAAAATTTTACTAGGGTAAAAATAGGCGTCTTTTAAAACAAATTAATAGAAATGCATTTCTCAAGTCTGTTTTGGGATCAGTTGACATCGAGAGACCCTTCAGTACAGTGCTTGTGGTGTTCTGTGGTGACCATATCCTTCTTAGCCTTTCTTAACTTTTCACACTACAGTGCGTTACACTCACAACAATGGAAGATATGAGTAAGTAATTTTAATATTTACAATATATTATTAACAATACTCTTAGCATATTACATTTCTTTCATATGGTGTTTTCAATAAAATGTTTTAATTCAAATTAATTTCATTTCATTATGTATAAAAAATTTTATATTTCTTTAATTACTATTATTTATTTATTACAGCTTTTACTTTTCGTTTGATTTATAAAATGAGGCATTTCATTTGAAAACGATCAGTCATGACTTAGATTTTTTTAATATTTCGGTTTTTTGTATTGTTTGGGGACTTAAATAAGTGTGAAAAATTTTAATTAAAAATCTTAAGTTTTTTTCAAGTTATTTACATTAACAAACTTAAGATACTTTTTTTCCTTTTCGCTATAACTTTTTCATTTTTCTTTGTACAAAAAAGTGTTTTAAATGTTTTTTCTTCAAAAATTATTGAATTTTAACCCTCGGAGCACACACCTCTTTTTTCAAACAAGTAGCACAGTCTGGGTCGCTGTGACTCTGTTTACTTTACAAAACTCCCCCATTTTTTAACTATTGGACTGATCAACACAAAAAAAATATTTTTTTATTCATTGAACCTTGTAAAATAAGAATATGCAGTTTAGAAATATTATTAAATTATTTGCATATTGAAAAAAAATTCGTGAAGTTAACTTATTAAAAAGAAAAAATTGAATTTAAAAAAAAAATGTAACTTTTGTAATTTTTAATATTTTAAGCTAAAAATTGGGATTTATATTCTCGAAGTGTGTTAGAATAAGGGAAAACATACCACCTTATTTTATTTTTTAAAAAAGGTATTTATTTTGTAGTTTAACGAAGGTAACTTTTAAGACGATAAAAATGTGATTTTCGACACAACTTTTTAAAACTATACTTTTTTAATAACATATTTACTAGTATTTTATTATTTTCTTTGGATTATCATGTTACTTATTATTCCTTATTAGTTAGTTACCACTATATGGCCTTAGGTTCGTGTTGTATTGCCGACTTTTCAAATAACACTTTAGTGAAATTAATGACAGGGTCTGTGTGACCCAGTATGTGCTCCGAGGGTTAAGAAAATGATTTTTATTTTCAATATTTTATAATTTTTATATTATTTAAAAAAAAATTTTTTTTATTAATGTTTAAACCTGTTATCGGGCTAATTTCGATCTAAAAAAATCATGAATATTCTTCAATATTACACAAATTACATATTAAAATTTGGTGAATGCATTATGTTTTGTTCTCGAGAAAAAAATTTTTGAAATTTACCGTGCATGGCTCTAGCGGTCGCATCGGTCAGCGCTTGGGTTAGATCTGACAATTTAATTTAATGAACCGAAAATTTAAGAAACTATTTAACAAACTGACAATTTAATAACAACACATGAAGCTGCACACAACGTGAAGTTGCATTCTTAAAAATGACTATCATTTTTTATTTTTCTTGAAAAAAAGAACTTTTGGAAAAATTGTCCACTGGAAAAAAGAACTTTTGGAACAAATGTCCACTGGAAAAAAGAATTTTTGGAAAAAATGTCCATTGTAAAAAGAATAATTTTGGAAATTTGGCATTGGCACTTTTATTTTGGCACTTTTGACTCTTTACCGAATTCGATGAACTTTTATAAATTTCGACCGCCATATTGAATCTGCCATTTTGAATTTTAAAAATCTGACTTGAGATTCGTACTCAGCGACCCCAAAAATCCCTAGATACCAAGTTTTACAAAAAATAATTAATATTTATAAATTTCGACCGCCATATTGAATCCGTCATTTGGAATTTTCAAAATCTGACATTATATTCGTTATCAGCGACCCCAAAAACCCCTAAGTAACAACTTTCAAATGAATTGGTGAATTTTTATAAATTTCGACCGCCATATTGGATCCGCCATTTTGAATTTGGAAAATCTGACTTCAGATTCGTAATCAGCGACCCGGAAAACCCCGAGATACCAGGTTTCATAAAAAATTATTAATTTGTACAAGATTTCCTATCACCTTTCATTTAAGGGTTGTTTTTACCCCTAAAAGCAAAAAATGACCTGATTTAGCAAAACGGCCAGACACGGGTATCTTTTTTTTGGTCCTCGTTTCTGAAAATCATTGATTTTTTCGTGTGTGAAAAATCGTGTCGGACGGTGTAATAACACTGCCCTGCATCCATTTTGCAAATAACATGGGACATAGTGTTTCCGAACGGATTGTTTGTGCTGAACACGAAGCCGGGGTCGAAAACTTCCCATCACGTCACGTTTTTGAGAAAATAGGGATTGAAACCCCTCAAAACAGAATTTTGGCCATTTTTGAAAAATTGGATCAAATTTTTATTTTGACATCCGCCATAATGGATCCCCCATTTTGAATTTTTGACATTTGACTTCAGATTCGTAATCAGCGACCCCAAAACCCCTTAACTATCATGATTTATTGACTTGTTATGCATTTTGAATTTTTATGTTATGTTTACATTTTTTTCGTTCACCCCTAGACAAAAACACACCCCCTGCTTTAAGGGTGAGTGCGATCAAATTCTAATAGGGCTCGTTTGAAAGGGCATGAACCAACCTTTAATTTCTGATATCAGCAAAGTTTGTACCACGTCAGGTTTTCGCTGTATAATTTTTCAAAAATGGCTAAAAACCCTGTTTTTAGGGGGTTTTAACCCCTATTTTCTCGAAAACGTGACGTGATGGGAAGTTTTCGACCCCGGATTGGTGTTCAGCACAAAAAATCCGTTCGGAAACACTATGTCCCATGTTATTCGCAGAAAAAAATTTGAAATTTGCTGGGCAGTGTAATTATTCATGATATTTTCAAAAAACATAATTTTCATGATTTTTGTATCATAAACTTCAAAAATTTACTGTTATGTTACTTCATTTCATAATAATTTTTTATTTAAATGAACTTTTACTTACATTTTAAAAATATTTCTGGCTATTAACATTTTTGCCCTATGTTTGGGTATGATTGGAGAAATAACTTTTTTCACCTTGATCACTTCATATGGAATCCCCCATATATATAAAATTTTGCAATAATTGATTTTACAATTCATTTACATTTCCAATTTAAAACTAATATTATTATTATAATTGTTTTGAATAAGCCTTTTTAATTATGGACAAAAAATCTGAATACTTTTTAAATTTGTTTATTACTTTATATGAATAAATTAAAAAATTAATAACAGCTTTTTAATTACAATTATCAAACATTTATTACATAATGGCACAGTTAACCTTTATATTATATAAACTGCTTCACTGCAAATGCATTACTAATAATTTCATAAAATTAAAGGCTTCTTTATCGAAAAAACAAAAATGAGTTTATTAAAAACATTTTCACATATTCAATTTCCTTATTTAAAATATTATTGAGGTGAATATCTAAATTTTTAATTATACATTAAATAATTCTTCTTTTTCTTTCATTTTTTAATGTGCAATACATTTTCAAAAATTAATATTACAATACATTCTATCATATATTTTTAAATTTCATTTGTAAAATGTAATTACATGAAAAGGAAAATCTTGAGAATATTTTTTTTAAATTGAGATTCAGAAAACCCTCCATTTAATAATAGATGGAAAAAAAATCTTGAGAAGATTTTTTTTAAATTGAGATTTAGAAAACCCTCTATTTACATTGCAGTCTATAATTCATCCAAAGGACACATATTTCATGGTCATTGTACGAAAAAGGTCGATCATATTTTCTTCATTTTATGGCTATACAACACTCGCCATACAAAAAATAAACACCCTCTTAAATGTTTCTCTTAATTCTTTCTTGGGACTCATGAGTATTATTTCCATTACACGTAAATGAATTTCCTTATCGTTGAAATACAAAAAAGTTACTTTTGTTGGGACGAATGAATATTCTTTTCATTATACTTCAATGAATTTCTGTATCGTTGAAATAATAATTATACATTTAATATTTAGAAGAATTTTATAAAGTGAAATTTATATTGAAAGAGTATTTTCATAACGAAAAATTTATACTTAACTAAATTATGATTTACTACAATTCCCATTTAGTCTATACCTAACTTTTATGTAGCAGATTTTCTACTATATCGAATTTGTTGGCTGAAAATTGGGAAACTTGTATGCGGTGTAATAATATATTTATTTATAAGACAATAAAAGATATAAGATTGTTATACATAAAAAGAATGGTACTTGAATTAAAAATTATAGAGTCTGAATTAACGTCTTATTCCTTCGAGAGGCTTTGAACAACTAAACTTTTTACACGTGTTCTATTGAGATATGACACACTCAAAAACTGAATCGACAAAGAGAATTGGACCACCGAGACTTGTTTAGACTCTGTCGCGACATAACGATAACGGAAAACTAAATATTAAACACAATATCTTTGATCAATGCTTGTATTTGTTACTCTGATTAGTCTTAATATTTCTAACACTTCCCCTCAAAGATATTTAATGAACTTAGTAATTTATTAATCCACATTTTTTCACAAAAAATTTTATTTTAACACCACTTAAAGGCTTCGTCAATAAATCTGCTGTCATTTGATCTGTCGGACAATATTTGAATTCCATAACTCCTTGCTGCTTTAAATCCTTTACATAATGATATTTAGTATCGATGTGCTTCGTCCGGTTGCTGAATTTTTTGTTGTAAATATGTTTTAAGCAACTCTGGTTGTCCTTGTAGATAATTGTTGGTCCTTCCTGTTTGTTTTCTATATCTTGTAATAAACGTCGTAACCAAATTCCTTCTTGGCAAGCCTCAGTCAAAGCGATGTACTCAGCCTCAGTGGAAGATAAAGCAACGCAAGTTTGCTTTCTACATGCCCAACTTATACATGCTCCATCTAGTAAAAATAAATATCCGCTGTTTGATTTTCTGTCTAATTTGTTTTCTGCCCAATTTGCGTCTGCGAATCCAATTAATCCTTTAGGCGCATTTTGTTCACCAAGCTGCAATTCTACATGTATAGTCCCTTTGAGATAACGGGCGATTCTTTTTGCTTCTGTCCAGTCAGTAGTCGTAGGCTTTGTGTTATGCTGACTCAGAATAGTCACGCTTGCAGCGATATCGGGACGAGTGTTGACAGCGACATATAATAATGCTCCGATAAGCATTTGATATTTATCACTTTCTTCCATCGGTGTTTCTGACTGTGAGCTTCTGAATTTCATGTAACCTGGGTCCAATGGAATATTGGAATTTTTTGCATCCTGTAGTCCAGTGTTATTTAAAATCTTCTGAATGTATTTAGGTTGAGAAATACAATAAAAATTTCCCTCCTTTCTTACTTGAGTTCCCAAATAATGCTGGAGAAAAAAAAATCATCAAGCTTTTTTTCTTTTTTCATCTGGAATATGTGCAAAAACTTCACTACCGAATACATGCAAATGTTTTACATCTGGAACTCTTGAGTACCACATTTCAAATGGTGTTTTATCTATTGCTTTTGAAGGTAATCTGTTTTGTAAATAATTCGCCGTATTAACTGCTTCTCCCCAATACCTCTTTTCCATATTCGCGTCAATTATCATACACCTGGCCATTTCAATAAGAGAGCGATTTTTCCTTTCAGCAATGCCATTTTGTTGTGGAGAATAAGCTGCTGTGTATTGCACTTTAATTCCTTCACTTTTGAGAAAATCTTTTAAATCTTTATTTAGGTATTCTCCTCCTCTATCTGATCGTATGCATTTAGGCTTTTTCTGAAATTGTGTCTTAGTCATTGCGATGAATTCTTTGAAAATCTTACATACTTCCCATTTATTTTTAAGAAGATAAACATATGTGAATCTGCTGTAATCATCGATTATTGTTAAGACATACCTTTTTCACTGGGTGTAATTGTCTGCATTGGTCCGCATAGATCCGTATGCACGAGATCTAACATTAACTCTGCTCTGTTTTCTGACTTTTTAGGAAACTGTTTTCGTGCCATTTTTCCCTTTACGCAAGTTTCACAAGTTTCCCGTCTACCACAATCTTCGATCTTTATACCAGTAGCTAATCCTTTTTCACGTAATTCTTTAATGGACTCTAGATTTCGATGTCCAAACCGCTGATGCCATAAATGTTGACAATTTTCTTTATGAAGACTGCTGTTACCACTTTCGCTGCACTTTGTTACATATGCTTTTTCCTTTGTTCGAAGTTCATATAATTCAGATGTCAAATCCGCTTTTGCTTTAATTATCCCGTCCTTTGAAATTTCACATCCTTTATCTTCAAACACTACTTTATAACCGTTTTTTGTTAATTTCTTTACTGAAAGAAAATTTGATTCAAAACTTGCCACATACAACACATTTTCAACTTTAATTGTTAACTCCTTATTATTGCCCACACAGCACTTTAAAAATCCTGTTCCTTTTCCGTGTACTTCCACAAGTTCCTCTTTATCAGCAAGCATCACGTATCCTTTCGCTGTTGGATCAAATTCGGTAAAAAATTCCTTTTTATGAGTCATGTGACTAGTAGCCCCTGAATCAACAATAATCTAAATATCTTCTTTTCCTTGAATCTTTTTTCCACTGAAGCAAGCTTCTTCATAAATACCTTTTGAAATTTTGTTCCTTAATGTTGAAACTGAGAAACAAGAATCATCTGCATTTTTGTCATCAACCTTATTAACTTTTTCTTGTTTTGCCTTCCAAACTTTATACTTGTAACATTCTTTTTTAAAGTGACCTTTTTGCTTACAGAAAAAACAATACCTTTTACTTTTTGAGTCGTTCAAATTTGCAGATGCCTTCATTACTGATTCATTACTTTCTTCTGATTTTCCGGTCAATTTTCTTCTTCTGTATTCGTCAATTAATTTTCCTTTTACGAATTCTGAAGTAAGATCATCTTCCGACCTGCTTTCAAGACCTGTAATTAAATTACTGTAAGAATCAGGTAAACTACTTAATAAAAGTGCTGCAACTAGATTATCCTTTAAATTCTCTCCAAGGGCTGCCAACTTATTTATTAAATTCAACAATTGAGCAATGTGATCCTCCATATTACCACCTTCCGACAAAGTCAATCTGCATATTCTTTTAGTAAAAAAATTTTACTTGACAAAGTCGCCTTTTGATGATAATTCTGTGAAGAACTCCAAGCAGCGCGTGCATTACTTGCATTCCTAATATGCACAAGCTGGTTATCTTCTACGAGGAGACCAATTGTAGCACGAGCTTCATTATCCTTTTGAATCCATGCTTTCTTTACGGTATCCTCTGTTTCCTGCGTTGGTGGTTCATCTGTTATCACATCCCACAGTTTATCCTTGATTAGTAAAAGTTCCATTTTATATTTCCATATTTCATAATTTTCACCATTTAACTTTTCAACTAACACACGTAACTTTGAACTTTCAGTCATTTTTAAAGAGAAAAAACAACCTTATTACTGTATAGAAAAAATTTAACTGTTTATGAAACTGTCCTTTAATGTCTTAATAGCACTAACATCGACACTGGGCCCATAACCTGTTGGCTGAAAATTGGGAAACTTGTATGCGGTGTAATAATATATTTATTTATAAGACAATAAAAGATATAAGATTGTTTTACATAAAAAGAATGGTACTTGAATTAAAAAT
The DNA here is from genome assembly GCF_019393585.1 of Leptopilina boulardi. Classification (NCBI taxonomy): domain Eukaryota; kingdom Metazoa; phylum Arthropoda; class Insecta; order Hymenoptera; family Figitidae; genus Leptopilina; species Leptopilina boulardi. Next base: position 496,007 of record NW_026137781.1, on the reverse strand, counting down.
TATAGAGTCTGAATTAACGTCTTATTCCTTCGAGAGGCTTTGAACAACTAAACTTTTTACACGTGTTCTATTGAGATATGACACACTCAAAAACTAAATCGACAAAGAGAATTGGACCACCGAGACTTGTTTAGACTCTGTCGCGACATAACGATAACGGAAAACTAAATATTAAACACAATATCTTTGATCAATGCTTGTATTTGTTACTCTGATTAGTCTTAATATTTCTAACAGAATTCTCAATTAATACAATTTCCCCTTAATAGAATTTATGTGTAGCAGAATTTAATTTTTATTTTGCAGAATTTTAAATTGTCAGAAATTATAAATTAGATAGAATTTTAATTTGAAAAAAGCACTTTAAAGAATTCTTTGTTATTGGAATTCATATGTTTCTTCAAATTTTTATTTGTCAGGATTTCGATTCAATCATTTTCTTAATGCTGAATGTTTACTAAAACGAAATTTAATTTGTGTAGAATTTGTATTTGTTCGTATTTTCAAATAGTCGAAAATATGTCCGTTAAAAAAATTTCGGTGTGAATTTAAAAATTAACAAATCACAATTTCCTTAAGAACTTATGATTAGTCACTTTTAAAATTCTTGATGAACTATTTTTATCGGATCTATTTTCGACAACGAAAAAAATTCTATCAAATTAAAAATCGATCAAAGAGAATTTCTACAAAATAAGAATTCGATTACATTTAGTTATTGCTAAAAATTACATTAAAATTAAATTTAAAACAATTTAAATTTATTTATGTTAAATTCAAAATAAAAAATCATAATGAATAAAACTTTTTATTTTCTAGACAAATCTTCGGAAAGTTGTACTAATGACAGCAACGAATCATTTGAAGAAGTATTAGAAGATATTAGCGCCATCGCCTTAACAACAACTGAGGAATTGCGCAATATTAAGTCCAATGATTGTACAGTGTAAGTTTTCAATAATTTATTTTACAATATACGTTATTGCAGTTTTTTATGTAACAAATAAAATGTATAAATTTAATAATTTTTTTACAGGATTGTTGTTGGGATAGTTGATTCAATTGAAGATCCTAGATTAATAGGTTAAATTGGCAAACAAAAAAAAGGTGTCGATTTTTTATTACCAATAACGATGGAGAACGAGTTCAAATCGTTGTCTGGAATAATAAAATTGACCAACTTAAAGATAAAATCTTCATTGATTACGTAAGTTAATTTACTTTATAAATATATTTTTCAATTTTAACATTCGCGGGACTAAAGATTTTTTATATACACAAACGACGGGAACCCACCCAGGGTGGGTCAAATGTTTTCTTATTTGTATTTTGAAATAAAAACTCGGAATCATCCATTTTTTTCTGCACATAGAAAAATGTAATTTTTTTATAATTTTACAAATTTATAAAGCCGAATATAATAAAACATAGTTTTCGTGTAAAATTATTAATTCAACAATTGTTTAAACAAATTTACAAATATATTAAAATTATATTATGTCCATTAAATATTTAGTGTAAACATTATTGTCACATATTTAATTTCTAGAAAATTATGATTGATGGAGCCTTTGCCAAAGTGACACTAAAGTAAGAATGGAATTCAGGTACAACTGACTTTAAACTGACTATTTAAAAAACAACAATTATTCAATGCATTCCAATGTCAGATATTGGAATAAATTTAAACAGAACAGTTAATACTGTTAAAATGGAAGACGTTGCTAATACATCGGGATACATGAGTAAGTATCATGAATTTTTTTTTTAATATTTCATAAATAAATTAATTTCATATTTCAAAAAAATTAATTACACTAATATAATACTATTTTATTTTGCTCATATATTACGTTAAAATTTTATAATTTGTCTGGAAATAAAAATATTAAAAAGAGAAAATATCAGGAGGAAAATGCGACTTCAAATAAGTACCAAAAAATAAATTAGTTTCATCGTTTATGTTTTTGATATAAAAATTATTTTGAGTTACGTTTTAAAACATATATTTTACTATTCTTCATTCTTTTTAAATTTTATTAATTGTAAGCGGTACTTTCTTATATTCACTTTATTAATTATAACAAATAACAGCAATTCTTTTTGTTTGTTGTTCATTATATCATTATTTTATACTATTGCAAATTGTTTTATTGTAATATTATTCATCATGGTGAAAACCTTAAAAAACACCATAAATTCATGGTTTTTTGCAATTAACTCGTAAAAAACGCAAAATTTCGAAAAATATTTTAGACAAAAGTTGTAGACTTCAAAAAAACACACATTTTATTTCTTATACACTTTTCACCACATTAAAATGGTTTTCGAGAAAAGTGTAAAAAACTGAAAACAACCATAAAAAAGACCATGAAATGAAATTACCCCCAATTACTTTATAACTACGTATACGTATGTATTTTGATGCGCTGATTACAAAAATCATAATAAAAATTTGTGATTAGCTCGTTTTATGATCTCAATTGACTTTGCGATAATACTGTTTAGTAGGGGGGGGGGTAAATATGGCCGAAAGTATTCTGCGGCAGGGTTGCCAGATTGGGCGGTTTCCCGCCAATTGGGCGGATTTAAAGGCTCAATTGGCGGGTAAAAATTGGGTTTTGCGGGCGGTTTTAATGAAAGCACCCGCAAATTGGGCGATATTGCTGTATATCATAAATTTGCCTTATGGCTTATGTCTGTCAGGCTCTGGCTCGCTGTCTGTCTGCATGCATTTATTGTACCTAACGTTCTTAACTCCAATATTAAGAGATGTTACTCACATGAACGTAGTTTTTCAGAGCAATTGTGCAGACATCAGTAAAGTTTACACTGACTTGCGTGTGCTTGTTCTTTCCTTGGGTGCTCGAATCATCAGACCCGAGAAAATGAGACAATCTGAACCAGGTATGATTCGTCTTTCAGAAATAGATGCCATGAAGAATGCCCTATTAAGCCAAGAAAATCTTCTACCAGTGGATCAAGTCATCTATGGGGAAAATTTTCGTAGAACTTCAGAAGAAATCAGACTTCCACCAGCAGTTTTACATTCCGTGAAAGAGTTCTGTGCACAATTTCTTCTTCGACTCACTCAGGAACTATTGGACAGACTGCCTTCTTGTGTGGAGTCTATTGAGAAAATGAGATTCTTCGCTCCTCCAGTAGCTTTGTCCAGAAGAGCTCGACCCGAATTCAGAAATCTACCTTTAGATTTCCTCAGTAAATAATAATCCAAGCCTGAAACAATCCATAAAACACTTCCTAATTTTAAAATAATATTTACTTCCTATACCTTTGTTCCGTTTCTTTATTTTATAGGTTACGATATTGATATATCCGCCCTCGAGAGTAAGTGGATTGCTTTAGGATTTCTAACATTGAGCACCATTTGCGTGGAAGAGCCGAATCTTGATTTAGATAAAATCGACATTATCAAATTTTGGGGTTGTGTGTGGCGTTTAAAAAATGGAGCAGGACAAAAAACATTTAAGGAATCGGCAGAATCAGTAATTAGACTACTTTCTTTGCCACTCAGTAACGCTGTGGTGGAACGTGTTTTTAGCATTATGAACGTGGTCAAAAGTCGTTTGAGAAACAAATTAAGCCAAGAGATGCTTGAAGCCCTTCTCCGCATACAGCGACTAGCATTGAAAGCGAAATTCGCCGCTGCGCGAAAAGACAAAAAATTCAATATCTCGGAAAGTTTAAGAGTCTCCATCGATTTTTTTTAATGAAAATACTCGTGAGATCCTAAGGAATCGAAATATTAGTATTAGAAAAAAATTAAAGATACGCTTATCAAAGAAAAATTTGTTTAAACAATAATTTTTAATTTTTTTTGTTTAAAAAAAAAATTTTTTTTTTGTAAATTTTTTTTCTAAATTGTTAGCTAGTAATACGTATTCCCTGAAAAAATCATTAAAATCGATTCGTTTTCCTTTGAGATACAAATTTTTCAAAATTTCAAAAAAAATTTCAAAAGTCCTGTAAATCCCAAAATTTTCAATATTTTCAAAAATCGCTTTTGGACTTTTCATTAGCATGTATTTCACCTCATTTTCCCAAAGTTTCATCGAAATCGAAAACCTAGGAGACAACTTTGATTTTTTAGGCATGATTTGACCCATATATAATTTTATATAAAATTATAAATATACAAATGAATATTTAATAACAAAATACAGTAATAATTAAAAAAAATTCAATAAACTAAATTTTTAATTACTACTAGTAGCTAATATATACATATTATATATGATTATTCATTAGTTTATAATAGTTTATACAATTTTTTATTGTTTTGTTTATTATTAAATAACCTTTTGCAGCATACATTTTTAAAAAAAGATTTATTTAAAACGGCAAACGTTCTAATGGGGGTTTTTGGAGTCGCTGATTACGAATCTGAAATCCGTTTTTCAAAATTCAAAGTGGCAGACGATTTTTTAAAAATTAATTGGATTCATTTGAAACTCGTTACTCGAGGGTTTTTGGGGTCGCTGATTACGAATCAGATGTTAGTGTTCTAAAATTCATATCGGCAGATCCAGTATGGCGGACATTTAATTTAAAAATTCAACGGATTTACTTAAAACATATTCTCGGGTTTTTTAGGGTTTGTTTAGTTTAAAATTTTAATTAAAAAAACCGATTTACAGCTTGAATTGCTTTGCAGTCGTCCTTTGTTTTATGTAACATTTTCTGTAAAGAAATATTGTTCTAGAGCCTATTGCCAGCAAGAAATTGTTTTGCGCTTATCACACCTAAAAATGGAAACTTGATACTTATAATCAGCAACTATAACTATCAGTTTTAAACAAATCAAATTAATTTTTAAAAAATCGTCCGCGAAATTGGATCCGCCACTTTGAATTTTGAAAAACAGATTTCAAATTCGTAATCAGCTATCCCGAAAACCCCCGAGTAACTTGATTCAAGCGAATATTGACATATTGGATCCGCCACTTTAAATTTTGAAAAACGGATTTCAGATTCGTAATCAGCGACCCCAAAAACCCCCATTAGAACGTTTGCCGTTTTTAATAAATCTTTTTTAAAAATGTATGCTGCAAAAGGTTAATTAATAATAAGCAAAACAATAAAAAATTGTATAAACTATTATAAACTAATGAATAATCATATATAATATGTATATATTAGCTACTAGTAGTAATTAAAAATTTAGTTTATTGAATTTTTTTTAATTATTTCTGTATTTTGTTATTAAATATTCATTTGTTTGTTACTTTTAAAAATTTACAACTATTAAATTTAAGTAACAATTTTTTTATATTTTTCATTGTATTTGATAATAGGTTTGTTCATTTTTAGGTTAGTTTAGAATATTTCTACAAAAATATAAATAATTAATTCTTAGTAATTTTGTTTTTTTATAAGTTTGTTTAAATATTTAATTATTAACAATTTAAATAAAAAATTTACAAAGACAGAGTTGTTAATAAGTTTATCCTGAGTAATTTAAAAAAAATTAAAAATTATGTCAATAAAAAAAACCTGTAGCCTGTTTTGAATAGTAAATTGCATATTTCCTCCACTGTGCGGCAGTCCTCGCAACACGATGTACGCGGCCTTCTGCCGCGTAAGGTACTGCTTCTTTGCATTTTAAAGAAACCTTGGCGATGGGGGGGGGGTAAATATGACCAAAAGTATTCCGCGGACAGAGTAGGGTGGGATCTACAGCGGCAGTCCCCGCAATACGATGTACGCAGCCGTTGTCCGCGTAAAGTACTGCTTCTTTGCATTGGCCGAAATTATTTTGCGGACAAAGTTAAATGGGTCCTACACGGAAAAACTTTGTTTAAGAATCATTCCTGAATTTAATTGGTTGGTTGCGTCAAATATGTTTCTAATGTATAATACCATAAGCTGCTAAGATAGCTGAGAGACTTAACCAATATAGTAATTTTTTTTTATCGCAAACGTAAAAAATTATTCTAAATCGAGTTCAAGAATTTCTGTAGTAAGTTTAGGCAGTTGTCTTGAAATTCTCTGCAATTCTTATACAAATCGTCGCTTGGGGGGAAGACTGTGCCATTTCAGGCCAACGACGAAAAAGATGCCGTTTCAAAATATTCGTGAAAACTGTGCTTTTTCGCTAACACGGTGAAAAAAGTACCTTTTCGGGCGAAGGATGAAGAAAGTGCCTTTTCAACGATGCAATTTTTTTTAAGTTGGCAATACAATGACAAGAAGTAAATTATACTTTGCTTTGCTTTATTAATAATTGAAAAGTATTTTTTTCTATTTGTGACTTATTTTTTCATCTATATTCTTTTTGAAAATGAAAATGAATTTTAACACCGGTAAAGAAAATACGAATACGGACTGTTTTTTGTTTTATTATCTTGACAGCATGTTACTGAATATTTATTTAGTGTTCATTTTAAAAAAGTAACATTAACGAAAGAAAATGGATTGTAAGTAATTACTGCACATTTCTTTGCTGACATAAAAGTAATTAAATTTATTCAAAATCCTTTTATTAGATCCAGATTTTTTATTTAACAAACCACAAGTGCGACGGGTTTTTGAAAATGATTTTCCTTCTTCATCACTAAAGAAAAAATTAGTTTACACGGACCTTTCTACAAATCATTTTGATATTCGTGGTCAATTTGAAGCAGATGGAAAATGTGAAAGCAATAACAGTATGAAATCATATTAAAAATATTATGTTTTAAAATTAATTTTAGGTTTTGACCGTGATGAATTCAGAAGGTTAGGTTGTTATAACTGATTTTAGTCAATTAAGTAAAACATTATTATTAAAAATTTTATTATTTTTGATTTTCATATGACTGACATTAAAGTTTAAATTAATTATTACGTTATAAGTTTAAAATTTTAAAACAGTTATTTTTTTAAATACTGATTAACAATCGATTTTTTTATTTAATTTAAAAAAAAATTCCACTTGAGACAAAAAAATTATTTAAATTTCGTCAATATAGATCGTAATTATTTTGAGCCACAATTACAATCGATTACCGAAAATGATTCTGCTTCTTCATCACAAGAGGCAACATTAGAGCACACGGAACAATTTGCAAATAATTTCGATCAACTTGAAGCAATTGAAGATCATGACAGAATTAACGGTATTCAATCACCTCAAATGCTGTAGTATATTACTTACTCAATTTTTCAATTTATAAAAAAAATTTTTACGAAAAATTTTTTTCGTAAAAATTTAACTGAATCTGTTTTAACATAGAAAAGAAAATTTTAATTATTACTAATAAGTCGTAATTATTTTAAGCTATAAATGCATCAGGGAATTGAAAATGACTTTGCTACATTTTCAATATTATGATTTGAAAAATTATATATATATATATATATATATATATATAAATTGAATATAATTTCAGAATTGATTTTTGAGTAAACCGTTTTCTATGTTTGTAGTGGTGGCACCTGCTATAGTATTGAATGAGAAGTCGTCAGCTCAAAAAAAAACTATCGCGAAAAAGAAAAGCAAACCCCGAAAATACTGTAAAAAATTGTGCTAAAAAAGCTCGTAATCTAGGAATATCTTATGAATTAAATAATGAAGAAATCGTCAGTAAAAGAAAAATTGGTCCATCGTGTATAAACTGTCGGTTTAATTGTAATGAAAAGATAAAAGGTGAAGAACGGTTAAATTTGTTTGAAGATTATTGGAAATTAGGGGATCATGCACGTCAATGGGATTTTCTTGATAAATTCATTGAAATTAAAAAATCGAAGGTGAATTGAAGGAAACGCAAAAATCAAGAAACTTTTTCCTTAATTTGCCATCAGGGAAAGTAAAAGTCTGTCGTACAATGTTTTTAAATACCTTCGGTAAATTCGACTAAATTATATTTAAAAATAAACGTTAAAATTTAATATTTCCTTTACAAAATAAAATAAGTAAGATTAAGTAAATGGACCTTTTTAATTATTTTTTATTTAATAAATAATAATATTTACTAATATTTATAATAGAGTCTTTTGCAATTATTAAAATAATTTAATATATTATGAAATTAAAATTTTTATTCAATTAGGTATTTCAAAAACTGTATTGAGTACCATTGCTGCAAAAAAAAAAGATTCAAAATCAGGAGAATCAATTGGCATGGATAACCGAGGAAATCATCATAACAAACCGAAAAAAATATCGAACGAAGTTTTGGATTCTGTGCGTGATCACATAAATTCATTCGAAAAAATAGAATCTCATTATTGTAGATCAACTTCATCTCGTGAATACTTGGATGAAAGATTGAATATTTGCAAAATGTATTCTTTGTATAAAGATTATATGTCAGAAAATAATCTCACTCCGATTGCAACCGAACATTGTTACAGAAACATTTTTAATACTGAATTTAATTTATCCTTTCACCATCCGAAGAAGGACCAGTGTGACGAATGCGCATCATTTAAATTCTTGACTAACGAAGAAAAAGAATTACCAGAATTTAAAGATAAATACGATGAGCACATTCGAACAAAAAATTTAGCACGTCTATTTATGAATGCTGATAAAACCGCAGCTATGAATGATAATTCAATTTTGTGCGCATCGTTTGATCTACAGAAAGTTTTATTGACACCTCGGTCGCAAATTTCGAAAATATTCTACAGTAGGAAATTATCGATTTATAATTTTACAATTTTTGACATGGTCAGCAAAGAGGGAAGATGTAATGTTTGGAATGAGTCAATCGGTAAGAGAGGAGCAAACGAATTCAGCAGTTGTTTATGGAAATTTATTACCGAAAAAATTCAAACCGGAATTGTAGACTTCCGATTTTTCAGTGACAATTGTGCGGCCCAAAATAAAAATCAAATATTATTTTCGATGTACATTAAAGCTGCTTTGGATTATCATGTGACTATGGGGATCCTCACGGCCAAACTTGGCCAGCAGAGGGCAGCATCACTGCAAGATCGTAGAGCGCTAAATTTCAAATCGAGTTTATTCCATGATATTTAATAAACATATTATAAAATGTTTTTGTTCACTTAAAAGACGAATAAAATCATTTAATAAGAAATTGTGGTTATAATAAAGTGTGGGTAACTGTTTAAAGATTTTAGGAGACAAACTGATACGGTCAGCTGTTGTCTGTTATTGCCAGTCATTATCGTCAATTTTCAGACAGCGTTGTAATTGAAAGTGTCAAAAGTTAAAAAAATTACATAATTTAAATTGAAAGTGATTTTCTACACAATGGTGAAATGCTGTGTCCCTTTATGTAAAGGAAATGCCACATTTACCTTTCCTAAAGATGAGAAGCGTCGAAATTTGTGGGAAAATGCAATAAGTGCAAATTTTCAATCGATAAAAACTTCTAGGTTATGTGCAAGTCATTTCGAAGAGGATGAAATAATTAAAAACAATGAAAGTTATCACACAGGTAATTACATTATCACAATAATTTAAAATACATTTAACATTAAAAATCTCGAATGATATTTGTTTATTATAAATCTAAAGAATTGTCAACATGATGAAATATATTTTACGATGTTTACGAACAAATCGTTTGTTGGATTAGTATAAATCTGTATTTCTAAAAAGTTTATTTTCTATTTTATTTTGAAAAGAACAACATACACTCCCTCTTGACACTATAATTATTTTATAAAATGATTGTACATTACAATAAAAAATATATATTATTAACACAATGTGCAATCTAACCTTCAAATTTAAAGAAATCAAATATTAAAAATTTATACATATAAACAATTATGAAACAAATGCAATTTAAAATTTTCAAAATTGCAGTTCTTAAAAAAATACTGTTTAATAATTAAAATATTATGGATAGTACTAATTATTTTTTTTTAAATTTTACTTAAATTTGTGTATTTTTTAGGTGTCTTAAATACAACAAGAATGTATTTGAAACCTAATGCTGTGCCTTCCTTGAGGTTGAAACTCGGAATGACAAAACCTGAACGTTTGAAGAAAATTCGGAAAAACCTCTTTGAACAAGATTCAGACTCATCGTCATCATCTTTATGTTTGTCTCTTTTAGATGAATCGACAGAAAATTTGGAGGATTTCTGTGAACAATCGCAAGAAATTTTAAATGTTGAAGTAAAATCGACTTTAAATTTTGAGGAAAAGGATGACCTAATGGATGGAAATAGAAACAGCCAATCGCCGAATCACAGTTTCAATGTTAGTAATTTAAATTAAATTTAATTAAAATGAGGAGCAAATCTTCAAAACTTGATAAATCCATTTTTCAAAAAAATTGAGATAATCACAGATTTAACAAATTCAGAACCTCATAAATCGATCTGTCGCTGTTGCATTCAAGAAAAACATTTTATTAAAAAAGAATTTTCAATTTAAAAATATTTGGGCTTAACCTAGATGATTTACAATTTTAAGTTTTTTTATTAGAAAAAATTATCAATGTCTTTAAATAACCCTATAATAAAAGACTTCAATTAAACACAAAACATCTTAAATTCAAAAAACATCCTTATAGAAATAATTAATTACAATTTTTGTACCTTAAAGTTTATTATAGTGGTTATATGAGAAATGACATTTCTTTGAATTTCTCGAAAAAACAAACTATGGATTTATCAACTTTGAAAACTTGCTCCTCAAATGTAGCTTAACTTAAATTTTAATTTAAATTTAGAAAAAAAATTTTTAAATTAAAAAAAGATCCTTGTATGATTTTGCAGGAAGAAGAAGAAGAATCGAATCAATCGCTTCTCCAAGAAACTACTTCACATGATGTAGAAGTAGTTTCTTTTACAGTGGAAAATCCGGATAGTTATTACGAAGATGTACAATTGGAAGAAAGTGTATTTTCGCCGCCTGTAATGAACGAAATAGAAGAGTTAGTGGTTCAAAATGAAAATTTGCTCAATACAGAAAAAAAAAATTTCAAATCGACAGGAGTTCAAGCTGGTCGTGGGTTTCTCTCGGTCGCTTCGATTTGCCATAGAAATAATGTTATTCATTATTTTACGGGCCTCGAGACTTACGAAAAATTTCAATTCGTATATGGAACTTTAAGCAGTTACGTACATAATATTAAATATACCCATGTGCAGGTAAACTGTATGCCACCAGAGGATATGTTTTTACTAACTCTCACAAAATTGCGAAGAAACATTCCAGACTTTGGACTTGGATTTTATTTCGGAATAAGCGAAGGACTTGTGTCTAATATTTTTAATGCGTGGATTCGTTTTATCAATCAATTGTGGTCGTTACTGGATATTTGGCCATCGAGAGAAATAGTCGATTTTTATATGCCAAAAGGCTTCAAAAAATACTATTCATCAACTCGAGTTATTGTCGACGCAACAGAAATCCCCATCGCTAAACCTTCAAATCCTATAGCTCAACAGTCAACATTTAGCACCTACAAAAATAAAAACACAGTAAAAGTTTTGGTAGGAGCAACACCTGGGGGTCTTTTATGTTATAATTCGACAGCATACGGCGGTAGCACAAGTGACCGACAAATTGTTGAAAGATCGAATCTTCTACAGCGTTGTCAGGCAGGTGATTCTATTATGGCTGATCGTGGCTTTAATGTTGACGATATTTGTCAGCCTCACGGGGTATTAGTTAATATCCCTCATTTCTTGAAAGGTAAACAACTTCCAGGTGTCACTGTGTTGTCTGATAGGAAATTAGCTTCAAAACGCGTGCACATCGAACGTTTGATAGGCTTAACAAAAACTTACAAAATTTTGCAAGCATCATTGAATCCTTCTTATACACGTTTAGCAACAGAGATTTTTTCCATATGCCTAATGTTATGCAACTTCCGTGAATGCATTGTGAATCAAAAGGCATAGAGCCTAAATCGAAAATTGTACTTATTTCTAATTTAAATTTTATATAAACTGTAAAAATTAAATAACGTCAATAAATATCATAAATTATGTAAGATAAAAAATAGGAAAATCAATGAATAATTGAAGTAATATTGTATTGAACTGTCAATTTATTATAAACGTTTGAAATAAAATTATTTCATAACACCAAAAATTCTTTTCACTTTCCTCTATAATATCACAGTGGATACATTTGAAAAATATGATTTTTTACATATAAACATGTTTTTAGTTTAAATTTTTTTAGTATCACGTAATCTGAGTGTTTCACGAAATATTTTTTTTTATAAATATTATCGCGACTATCACATTTCTGACGCTTTTATTTCTAATATCACACTGGATTTCTTTAGAAAATATATTTCCTTACATAATAGACATGTTTTTAGTTTGCACTTTTTTAGTAACAAAAATCTCATCGTTTTACAAATTAAAATTTTCATACTTTTCAACACGTTTAAACGCCACACTCACATACACTTTTATATATATATATATATATATATATATATATATATATATATTACTTTTTTTTGACGCAACACGAACAATTTTTCTCTAAAAATCACAGTCTTTGTAACCTTTATATAAATATTTTTGTAAAATTGCAACTCTTAAATATTTTTTATAAAAATCCTGTAAGCACTTTACCATTTCGATTATCATTTCTTCATCGCGAACAATTGTTAAAATTAACGTTTCGACTGTTGTATATATTATTAGTTTTGCTACGGATCTCTCAGTAACAAACAATTGCCCCTGAATTTGATAATAATAAGTGTGGTTCTTTTTTAGAGTTAAAAAACCACTCTCGTTATCGATTTCTAAAAACGGTATTGTTTTTTCGGATATAGGAGAAGATTTTCGAGAAAATGGACATTTCACTTCAACGACTTCATCGTTACCCAAGAGTCCATCCGGAGAAGCTCCTAAGAAAGGGTGGGTTTGACTGACAAAAAAACCACAACTATCCACTTCTACACCGAATGTCGTTTCGTATATATGGATAGCTTTATTTTCGTTTTAAATGCCCCAATTTGTTGCTTTTGATGTAAAAGATACGGGATTGATCAGCTTGTGAGCAACTTTCATTTGATTCGTATCGTCGCGATTAATGCAGCAAGTGTAAAAATTACTAGCTGTGATACGATTTTCTCGATATTCGAACCAAGAACTATTCGTTGCTTGACCTCGTGTAGCTTTTTCAATGTCAACAATTTCTTGTGGACAAATTTGCAACAATTTAAAATCATTCAAAATGATTTTTTCAGGGTCAACATTAGTGTAAGCGTGGTCCCAAATCGCAGCATATGTATCAGCCGGTTTCAAAAGTTGCATAAACGGCATTTTCGTATTGTGGGTTGCTGCAAAATTTATGCACTGATTTCTTACTTTTGCTTGGTAAGATTCTTTGTCTACAATACTTTGGTCTAAAACAAATGGTTCTTGAACAATTTTTCTACTTCCTTTTGGTAAATTAGCAGCTTTAATCGGCGATCCAAGATACATCCGAGATGGCCTATGGAAAGTTTGTAATTCCTGTGTACAAACTGTCCTCAGTGTCATCTTTTTCTGCCTTCCCTATTAATAATATTAATTCGAATTAATTAATCATAATATTTGTGACAGTTTATAATTAATTAGTATTATTTTCATTATATGCGTTACCATTTGCTCAATTGCCCACAGAAGCACAGCAACATGTTTGCAATGTGCTGTGTCTCCACTTCCCACAGCACATTCACAGTGCGACCCATCTATAAATCCATCTTTCGACGATATTTCAATATCGACTCTGTATTGAACGGATTTTTTCATTTGAGCTAAACATTGTCCTCGAAGAAATGTGGAATTATTTGTTTTAGCAACTCTGACATTTAGCAAATAAAAATTGTCATACATTTCTTTTCCCAAGTTTGTCTTCACTTCGTAACTGTAAAAAATATGATACGTAAATAGTAAATTATAGTAAATACATAAATATTTTTATTATTACCTATTTAAAAAAAATTCCACTTGAGATTTCGAAATTAACGGAATATTTGTTTGTCCATTTACGTCTCTATATTGTGAAGCATCAGGTGTCCAAAATGAAGCATCAGGACCAACTTGATGACCCTGAGAAAGAAAGTCTTTGTTCTTGTCGTAGAATATTAATCTAGGCGATAAAATAAAATTTGTATTTGTTATTAACATTAATAATAATTTATTTAATTGGTTAATTGATTGATTAACCAATTAATTAATTAATTAGTTAGTTACTTACTTACTTAATTTTTAATGGACAGTAATATGTTTGTCGTATTTATATTCAAATTTTATTTGTATTTTATGAAATATTTATTTAATTTGATTTTATTCTTTTTCAATCATTACTATATTGTGAAAAATATAAAAAACAAACAAAATTTACTTATTAATCATTTAAAAATTACAATAGAATTACAATATTTCTAATATTCAATATGCAAATAAGTAATTGTTTTTATTTCATTAGACAACATAACCTCAATTTTTTTATTTTGTTTTTACAAGACTCGGAGTTTTTATAATACTTTTAAATGTATTTAAACAACAATATTAATATTTTAAGACAAATTAAACACAATTTATTGAAACTTTATGTGAGAAAGATTTCTATTTATACACTTGCATATATTTACACATTTTCTTAGATGTATTATTTTATTTTATACATACCTTTCTTGTAAAACTTTCTTTTTTCCTGTAAGACGAAGTCCTCGCTTACGTAATTCGTTTTTCAATTGCACACACGACCAAGAAAAATATTTATTTATCTCGTTACTCATGTTTTTATTTTATCAAAACAAGAAGAAAATCAAATGTCATTTTAACCGTAATCAAAAATTTGGCGCTCCACGATCTTGCTATGGTGCTGCCCTCTGGGCTCAGCTTTACATATAATGGTCCCCATTACACATAGGTATAATTATATATTTGTTCAATGACTAAATTTACTTTTGCTTTTATTTCAGTAAAAATTTATTTTTAATATTAATAAATGCTGCTTGTTATTTGAAAAGTCACATTCTAATATATTTAATATTTACAAAAAAAGAAAACAATGCAAAATTCTTCTTATAGATTTTTGAGTTTACCTATTTTAAAATTAGAATTGTGTGACTTTACAGTTACTTAGTGACAGGGCACAGACAGACCAGTGGGGATTCCATGCATGCAACAATTGAAAATGCAGCAAAAGATAAATCTGTCTTCAGTCAAGAGGAATGGTGTGACATAATGCAAAATGCAAAAGTTGAAAATCCAGCCTACAATGTTCAAGAAATGACTTCTGACGATTTCCTTGACTTTTCTGTTTTAACGGACAAAAAATTTTGGGCAGATAAGAGAACTTCTCACATCAGTGAAATTAAAGTTTTTCCGGATAAAAGACTAAAACTTAAATACGATTTTGCACCAAATGAAACAGAAATAAAAATGAATTTCAACGTGAACGTACAGTTAAATAAATGTTATCCACAAAAATTAAAATTGGACAATGCCAAAAAGAACGATTTATACACCTTAATGACAAAAGGGTTGATTCCAGAGAAATATCACGCTTTTTACAAACAAATATTAGATTAATACATACTACGCTTTCTGTACACATTTAGTTATATTTTTAAATATTGCAGTCATTTAATGCTACGAATCATAGAAAATACTACCTAAATTAGAGGAATTATTATCGATTGTTATGATATGTTCTATATGAATTTTTACTTCGAAATTTAATACAATATTTCGAGATACACTACAACTAAATTTTCAATAAATTTTTATTATTATTATTATTATTATTATTATTATTATTATTATTAAAAATGTTTATATGTCGATAAATCTTAAAGAAATAAAACAGAATTATTTATTCTTTAAATTAATAGCAAATTTAATTACTATTTTGCATCAAAAATTTATTTTACGTTTAAAATTTAATAAACTTACAAAATATAATAAAAAAGCTTAGGGGAGGATGGGGCAAGGATAGTTAAGGGGCAAGGATAGTTAGTGGCTCTAATACAGAAACGGCTCGTCAAAAAAACGGGTCATTTATCATGTACACTCGTCTTAACACCAAAAGATGACAGTAAAAATTTGAGCTTGCGGGGACACTATTTGTAGAAGCTACGTGCCCATTTGTGTTACATCTCAGTTTTGCTAAAATATTTTCACCTTATTTTTATTATTCAATCTTATTTTTGCGGATATAATTTATTAAATATATTTGGATGCGTAAATGTTTTCTGGTGTAAAATTTTGTGCTGAAAACGAATATCATATTCGTTTTTTAAAAAAAAATTTTTTTTGTACTAAAAATTTGTGATAATTCGAAAAAAGCGCTCACGGGGCAAAACTAGTTAGTGCTTTGTTGTAATACTTATGACAAGGTAATGTCTGGCTAACACAATTTTTTAATTGCAAACGAAATGCTAATTGCTTTTTATGGATCGTGATTTAATAATTTTTTTGTTTTTCAAAAAATTCACAAAAAACATGTTTTTTTTTGATAAAAATGATCATCCTTAACTGCTAAGTTGTATTAAACATGATTCGATTTAATTAGAACAATAATTTTTATTGTTATTTCTTGACAAATATAATTCGATACCTTGAAACAATGGAAAATCAAATTTCATGATTTTTTGTATCATTCTTAGTAAAAACAAATTTTCAACTATCTTTGCCCCACTAGTGGGGCAAGGATAGTTAAAAATTTTTTTTTACTTTTCCAATATTATCTCGAAGGCATTGCAATCTACAAGAAAACAATGTATAGCAAAATTGTAGCTAAATAAACAGGCTTTCCAACGATACTATTCTTTTTCCGATGCCAGTTTAAATTTCACGGCTAGATCCAAAAATATCTTACCTAACTATCCTTGCCCCATCCTCCCCTATAATTTCATGTTAAAATTTCTATTTAATATTTCAATTTATTGTCTAATTTCGCGTCATTGTGTTGCCAACCTAAAAAAAAGAAAAAAAAATTTGCATCGTTGAAAAGGCACTTTCTTCATCCTTCGCCCGAAAAGGTACTTTTTTCACCGCGTTCGCGAAAAGGCACAGTTTTCACGAATATTTTGAAACGGCATCTTTTTCGTCGTTGGCCTGAAATGGCACAGTCTTCCCCCCAAGCGACGAAATACCGCTTAGAATTTTTGAAAGAAATATTAATAAGAACACTTAAATTATCTTCATATCCTCAGTTCCTGAACAAATTTAGGAATAAATTCTTGAAAAAGTTTTTCCGTGTAAAGTGACGGTACCAAAACGATACAATTTTCAAGATCATTTTCAAAAGCAACGCATTCCTTTTAAAAGCTATCTTGAGTTAAGTATCGGAAACTTTTCTGATATTCATTTACTTGTGATCATCTTTACTGTAAAAAATATCGGAATTTTTTCCGATGAATTGATAAGAAAATTTTCCGAAAAGAATAGTAAAAAAGGTTTTCCAAATATTTAGTTGGAAATATTTCCGAAAAAAGTAGGAAAAATATTTTTTCTATAAAAAAAAGGAAAATATTCCAAAAAATTATAAAAATCTCCTAAATTAATGGTTTTTTTACCAAAATTAGTAAAAAATATTTCCTAAAAATGAAGGAAAACTATTTTTTTCATACAATAACGAAAATTATTCCACAAACTTGGAAAAATCTCCTAAATGAATGGTTTTTTTACCAAAATTTATTGGAAGTATTTCCGAAAAAAATAAGAGAAATGTTTTTTCCACTGAAAACGGAAATTATTTCACAAACTTCGAAAAATTTCCTAAATGAATCTCTACGAACTTGGAAAAATTTCCGAACTTAACGGATTTTTTTAACAATAGTTATTAGTTGGAAATAATTCCGAATAAGAAAAGAAAAATACTTTTTCCATACAAAAATGGAAATTATTCTACTAACTTGGGAAAATTTCCGAACTTAACGGATTTTTTACCAATAGTATTTGGAAATTATTCCGAATGTAGGAGGAAAAATACTTTTTCCATAGAAAAACGAAAATTGTTTTTAATTATTCGGAGAAATTTCCAAAAAATATTTTTTTTACCACTATTGTATAACATTATGTATTTCCAAAAAGTTCAACCCTCACTACTTTTTTTTTTTTAATTGACTATTACTCCGAAACTTTTGGTCAAATATTTTTACAATGTTGAGCAAAAACATTACATTTTAGTAGATCATTCGAACCATATGCAAAAAATCTCAAAATTCGGCTTACAGAGGAAGTTATAGAGAAAAGTCAAATTATTTCCAACCCTAACTACACTCCCCTAATAAAATAAATTGTAAGAATGTATTAAAAAAAATAAATTTTTAAAGATTAAATATAATATAAATAATAATAAATATTACAATATTTAGTTACTTAAACATTTAAATTGAATAACTAATAAATTAATAAAACATTAATTTTGAATTATAATAAATATTATAAAATATATAAATATATGACTCGATTTTATTAATTATTTGTAAAATTATTAACAAGAAGAAATAATTATATAACATTAAATCAATCAATATAAATTATTATATTTTTCATGTATAAATATAATTAATTCAATACTTTAGAAACATTAAATTTACTTTTGAATATTCCCGCGCTGCTCAGAAGAGTTTGCGCATGATAAAACTTTAGACAGTAGCCATTAGGGTGCGTAAGGGGTTTTTCTTCTCATTAATAAGATACTTGAATAGGTATATATAAAGAGACTGCAGCACCGTCAAAGGCACAGTTTAACTCTGTTCAATTTTTGAATTATGTGTTCAATCACAGCTGACGAATTTTTGTCACATCTATTTTTTAGAGCTGTGTAAATGAAATAATTAAATTTTTTTGGTTTTTTTAAAGTACTAAAATTTATTTTGTGGCACACTATTGGCATGTTACCCAAGCAAAACTTTACAACCGGCGCAGTGTTGCGCCAGTACTGGCAAAGTACTAACTGCCAATATTAAACCAATACTGGCATATGTTTGGGATGATAACGTTTATCAGTACTGGTCATTAGTAATGGCTTAGTACTGGCGGTCAGTACTGGTTCAATACTGAAATTTAGCAGTAATTCTGTATTCAAATATATTTTTTCAGTGTAAGAAAAATAATTTGAGAACTTCATTAATTATGTTTTTTTTTTTATTAAAAAGTTTGAACATTAAATTTAAATTTCATAATTCCGTTAACGAATCCATTGCAGTAATCGAAAAGAAGTATTAAAATTATATATATATATATGAGAGATTCTTTTTCAATCGCCCCAGCCCAAAAAGTCAATGTTCTGGGATTGGCTTCATACTTTGGTAAATTGTTCTCCTATATGATAGTAATAAATCCCTAAAATATAAACTCATTAAAAAAATATTTGTAGAAAGTAGAGGGGGTTGAAGTTTTGACGTTAAGGGTAACATTGTCATTTTCAAATCCGTATAACTATGACAAAAGTTAATGGATTTTAATTTATCTATAATGAATTTTATTGCATTTTTCACGTACTTTTCAAAAATGTATACGAAATTTAAAAAAAAAAATTTTAACCCCTTTTTTTTCAAAATCAACCCTTATTTTTCGCTTTTCACCCCTTCGGGTATTTTTTTTTTTTTTTTTTTTATTTTCATTGGAAAGCTGAGGTTTTTTCCCATGAGCTATGTAAATATGAAAATGGGACAACAATAATTTTGTGAGTAACAGAATATTAAAGTAGGCGGTGCCGATAAGGGTGCCGTTAAGGGTAACATTGTAATTTTCAAATCTGTATAACTTTGACAAAAGTTAATGGATTTTAATTTATCTATAGTGAATTTTATTGCATTTTTCACGTACTTTTCAAAAATGTATACAAAATTTAAAAAAAAAAATTTTTGACCCCCTTTTTTTCAAAATCAACCCTTATTTTTCGATTTTCACCCCTTCGGGAATTTTTTTTTGTTTTTTTTTTATTTTCATTGGAAAGCTGAGGTTTTTTCCCATGAGCTATGTAAATATGAAAATGGGACAACAATAATTTTGTGAGAAACATAATATTAAATTAGGCGGTGCCTATCTAAATCCTCAAAGATGATCTCCAGGTACACCCCTTATCGGCACCGCCTACTTTAATATTCTGTTACTCACAAAATTATTGTTGTCCCATTTTCATATTTACATAGCTCATGGGAAAAAACCTCAGCTTTCCAATGAAAATAAAAAAAAAAAAAAAAAAATACCCGAAGGGGTGAAAATCGAAAAATAAGGGTTGATTTTGAAAAAAAAGGGGTTAAAATTTTTTTTTTTTAAATTTCGTATACATTTTTGAAAAGTACGTGAAAAATGCAATAAAATTCATTATAGATAAATTAAAATCCATTAACTTTTGTCATAGTTATACGGATTTGAAAATGACAATGTTACCCTTAACGTCAAAACTTCAACCCCCTTTACTTTCTACAAATATTTTTTTAATGAGTTTATATTTTAGGGATTTATTACTATCATATAGGAGAACAATTTACCAAAGTATGAAGCCAATCCCAGAACATTGACTTTTTGGGCTGGGGCGATTGAAAAAGAATCTCTCATATATATATATATATATATATATATATATATATATATTTATGTAAATATTATACTTTTATATATATTTAATTTCTAACCAACAATAATACACAATTTTCATTATTTTTCTCAATACTGGCATTCGGTATTGAATTAATACTGACCGAGTAGGGGAGACCGGGGCTGTTTGGCGCAGGGGTTGCTTGGCGCACTTGAGTTTATTCAAAAGTGTTAAGTTACATTAATTTTTCTCTTTATTCTGCTTAAAGTACTTGATAAACTGTAAGTTTGTACAAAATTTCATTAATATTCATTAATTATTGTGAAGTATAGATTAAAATAACTGATTTTGGCACTCCAAAGTAATTTTTTAACCTCTTCATTTTTTTGTGATATCTCTTTAAAAAATTAATTTTAGAAGAGCTTAAATATTAAGTTCTGAGCTCTATACATTTGTTATTAAGAAAAAAAAAATTTTTTGATTTATTTTAACAGTTTTTATAAAAAATTAATAAATATTTCAAAAGTACATTCGGGGTTAGGTGGCGCAGTTATCTGAAAATTTCGTTAAATATTTATAAAATGAAGTTGATTATATGAAATTTACACATTAATAAGCACCAATAACAATCCTATACAAAACATTTAACCGAATAATTGTTTTTAAATATTCACAGCGTTATTATAAAAAAAAAAAATATTTTTTGGTAATTTTACGATTTCATTTAAATCAAATTTCATTTAATTTAAATGAAATTTTCCAATTTTTAAATTTATAATAATTTTATTGTAAAATTACAGTACAAGACTTATTTTGTTAAGTCTTATATTATTTAAACTTTAAATCATATAATTTAATTTTAATTTCACTCCTGCGCCACGCAACCCCGGGCCGGGGTTGCTTGACGCGCTTTGCACAGCTTCAAATAAAGTGGTATAATAATAAAAGTATTAAATATATTTCAACTTTTCTTTTTTAATTAAAGCTGATATGTTACAACAAGTTTTCTATACATTAACTTTTTAAAAAAAAGCAAAAATGAGTGAGTTACACAACAAAGAGTAAAAAGTGCGCCAAGTGACCCCGATCTCCCCTACTCGTTTGCCATTACTGAGTCTATAATACTGGCACAGTAATGGAAAAATACTGGCATGCCGGTATTGACTTGCAGTATTAGCACAGTACATAATTTAATCCATATCAGTACTGAACCAATACTCGCAAGCCAACTGTCGGCCAGTCAGTATTGGTGCATGATTGCGCCTGTTGTCAATATCGGCGTTTGACAGAAATTTTTGCTTGGGTAATATTGAAATGATGATCGATTAGTTCAGTATTGGCCCAATCTTCGTAGCCAAGGAATAGCCAGGAATCTCGAAATGCGGCATTTGACTCGGTTGCCAATAATAATCCAATATTGACTACCAATGCATGTCAATGTCGTGATCATCCCAAGACTTTTGCAAGCTTGGTCCAATATTGGTTGCCAATTCTTAACATTCGATGTGTCAATTATTCTATATGACTATTTTGAAAATGTAGAAAATGGGAAGTTGTGCCTCACATCATATTTAACAGTTTTTAATTCTAATACGCACTCTCTATTTTTATTTCGCATTATTTATGAATAATTAGAATTTTTACACAATTTAAATATTGTTCTTTGGTAAAATGAATCTTTTTACATCGGTATTCACTGCAAATGAAATTAATTACCTAGTTTTATTCAATTATTTTTAAAATAATTTAATTTTATTTGAATTATCTAAAATTAATCTTTTAATATCTTATCTATTACTTTGTTTTATGTAAATTAGCTTACTTTTTCATATTTCATAATTTAAATAAAGAATATTCTTAAAAATGTTTTTTTCTTTAATTTACAACGGTGGAACACAACTCCCCACGTTTTTTGAAAAGTCATAAAACCAGTATTTTCGAAAAACAAGCAAAATTTTTATTTCCGTTTTAAATATTAATTAATTGATCATGCCAAAAGTTGTGTTTGTACGTGTACTAAAAGTTCTATATAATAGAATAGTAAAAAAAAATTATATAATAGTTTTGATCGAAAAACAAAACCCGGAGCACAACACTCCAGTCTCCCCACTTCGTACCATAATTTAAAATGTACCAATGTACATTCCAATATACAATAACCAATGCATTCTACCAAAGATAGTAATTCGCCAAAAACTAGTAGAAACTGAAATAAAATTCATTTTTAAAAAGACTGTTGAATAATTTTTTTTAAAACAATTTAAGGTCTATTGATATAGAAGAGGGGGGGGGGGGTTTGGTCAAATGTCCATGATTGTTCACAATGGAGATAGGGGGGTAAAAAAATAATAAAAAATTTTTAACGTGGTAAATAGATAGACGGCCCCTTAATAATTTTTATGAGCATAGATAAATTTTTTCCGCCATATTTAGTCCTAAATTTTCTATATTTTCAAACTGACGTCGGATTTATAATCTGCAACTGCACGAACTCCCGATTAGTTAACAGATTGAAAGTCATTAATAATTTTTTACTCTCTTATAATAAATCTAAGGCGACTTAGAAGGGGATCTAACATCTCTGTCATCCTTGTAAATTGATTACAGATTTTAAAACTGATGCGATCTCGATTTGAAATAAATCAATCTACTCCAACAAAATGTTTAATTAATATTTAATTCATGTTGCTTTTGTATTTCAAAACGTAATGTAAGTTCGTCTTCTTTGGCATAATAGTTGTTCAGCAATATCTAGTTGAAACTTCAGGAAATTAAATTTAGACAGACTAAGATGCTACCATGACGGCGTTATCTTTGTGCACACTGCGACTGCACGTGTTCTTCCTTATGTGTTACGTGAATACCCTACCCAATCGCTAAAAGAGGAACGTTCCTCCCTTTCATATATCCGTAACGTTAGATAGAGCGAGAGTGTACCTGAAAATTAATGTGACTTTAACAGCGAAGCTATCAACTGCTGCTATCGCAAGGCATTTACATTTGTTCCACAGTAAATGTGCGTAGACTAACATGATATCAGAAACATTAAATAAAATTATTCTTATTTAAAAACATTTGTCATTATATGTAGATTTGTTTAAAACCCACAGCAACTATTAAAATCAATTAGAAAATATATATTTGTAGATGAGTCACTTATATCAGAACAGTTAATTCTATTCACACATATATACATATAATTTTTTCTCCAATCAAAGGACATTTTGTTGCTTGCACCAAACTTGCTACATGTTTGCCTGCAATCTTGCACGGCAAGCTTCCTGCAAGCTTTCGTGCTGATTCGGCATAGATGTAAGTCTTTGATAAAAATATTTTTTCATTTAGTTCAATATTTTCTGAGAGGGGGGGGGGTGAAATTTTTTGCGTTTTACGGTATACCGCATGTTTTAATAATTTTTTTAAATATCAAAATAAAAAAATTTTATCAATATTAGTTTCAAAAACTTTTTTGATGCTCTTTCGATTGGTAATATGCATTTTTGAAACAAAAATTTTTTGACCAAACAAAAATGAAACTCAAAAATAAATTTGACTTTTCGGGGTGAAAAGTACGATTTTTTTTTTTTTTTAATCGAAAACTGAGGTGCTTTGGGGGTATAGTCTCGGTATACAACCAACTTTCAAACAAATTTGTAATGATTTTTCGACAAAAAGTACAATTGCTAAAAATGACACGAAGCAGACCGTGGGGTCTGTGTGACCCCATTTTGATTTTCAAGACATTTACAAGCCAAAAAACTAGTGCAATGTAGTTGGTAAGTATCGAAAAGTGTAATCAGTACCTGAAACTTCTAACAGATGGCGTCAGACTCGACCAATTCAAAAATGCGTCCAAGATATACTAAGCAAAAGTTGAGGTTGTGGTCTCGGAGACCCCCGGTGTATTCTGAGGGTTAAGCTAAAAGTTCGCTTTTCAAACACAGAAAGTCAAATTTCTTTTTTAACTTACTTCTTTCTACGTTTCGCCTAATTCTTAAAAGTTTCATTTAAAACTACACTTAATTTAATTTTTTAATTAATTAAATGTGTCCTTATAATGAAATAAGTCTCATAACTGAAAAAATAATGAGATAATATTAGTTTATAGTTAAATTAATGATTATTATACCAGGACTTCTCAAAAACAAATCTTTATAAAATTGAACGATTTATGACATGAAACCGTATTCTATGAGAAATATGTGACTCTAATTTAGTTATTAGTATGTATTTTGTTTATTTAATGACATATTAAACTATGAAAAAAATTAATTTTAACCCCAGAATTAAAACATGTTATCTTAACTTTTGTGGAGCATTATTTAGAACAAAAATATTTGCTTTTGTGTGTCACGTTTCAGAAATTCTTGCCCAAACGATAATTCTTTATGATGTATAACGTACATGGTAAAATCCCAGAAATATAGCATTCCGGTTATTAAATCGTTTTAAAATCGGCTTAGCCTTAGTCGAGGTACTTTAAGCTGCTTGGTAAAATGATTATCATAGCTTCCCATACTGAGGATACACTGATTTCACACTAGCTGTTATCACCCGTTGATTAATTGTTATGCAATATGACGTCGCACAGTCCTGGATTAGACTCCTATGAGGTGGTTTATACCTAGAAATGAAGGGGAGAGCGCCTTCTATTGTAGCTACGTTATGACAGGGATCAGTGTGGAGTTTCAATCTACTCCTGAAATTTAAGCCATCCGAACATATTAGGCTAATGAATATTGGTATGTAAATACATAGATGTTTATTTAAATTTGTGAAACAGTCAGGTTGAACAATACAGCTGCTGCAATAATAATTTTAATCGAATGTCTTCTATCGTAGGTTATAATAGGTACAGTTGAAACTATCGTGATTTAAATTTATAATATGATCCAACATACTGAAATATCAATCATAAAAAATAGAGTAAGTATAAATCATAAATTATAGAAATAATTTTTCTCTTTGTTAACTTAATACTTAAAAAAAAAATAAAAATAAAATTGCTTAAAAAGCAAATTATGTTAGTCTAGTTTCAAAAATATATAATATTCAAATCACAGAGTAATAACGTTTACTTAAAGTTCCCAAAGATGGAATCAAATTACCAGATTCGTAGCACAAATTTTTTGTGTTTATGTTATAATAAAATGGAATCAGTAGGGGAGAGTGGGACTGGTTGCACCACTTTTTTTAAAAACTGTAATAACTTTTATAATATCATTCATTTCATACGTTACATACGATAAATTAAAAAAGTAATCACTCTTTTATGACTCAAGAGTATATACGTCACGTAATATAATTTTCTATTAATAAAATCATCATTTTATAAAAAAATCGCTATTGGTGCAAGATGCCCCACAGATGGGGCGTCTTGCACCACCTATGGTGTATCTTCCAAAAACTCGCAATATGGGCAGCGATTATGTATTTTGATTTAACTTTGACGTCAAAGTCATTTTCATTTTGACTTCGTAGTCAAACGTCATTTTTTGTAGTTTTACGTAAAATGATTGTTTTGATTTGTCAAATTGTAATAACCACAATTTATTTAGGAATTAAATTATAAAAAAGTAAAGTAAGTAATTTTAAACAGTTAAAAAAGCGGTATAATTAAGGAATTTTTAAAAGATTAATAATTAGGTTAAAATTATTTAATAAAAAATTATTTCATCTGTCAACAGTAAGTATTTTTTAATGTTGAAATCAGGGATATGTTATAATTGTTTTGAATAATGCCTTACTTTCATTTTTATAAATGTAGTCAGAATAAAATAAACTAAAATATTAAAAACTAAAGAAGAAATTATGTCGTTTAAAAGATAATTCAAAACATAAAAAATTACTTACATTTGACCGATGAAATATTTTTTTCCTAAAATAATTTTAACTTAAATTAGTTTCCTACTGTTTTGAGCAAATTGACATTTTGTACATAATTTACTGATGTAATTTAAAATAGAAAATGCTCAACATAAATTATTATTAAAAATACTCAATATTTTGGCATAATGTAATTGCAATTAATTCCTAAACATAAATTCAGTAACGAGACTTATTTATATTTGTGTAAATAAAAATTAACGATTAATTTTATTTAAACTGTAATTAATTATATATAACTAGTAATATTTAAATAATTCTTTCAATTTTTCTTCTTAACATATGTGAATGAATAAATTACTTAGTTTTACTTAGTTTGTTAAAGTTATAAAAGTTTTTTTAAAAATCTTTGTAATGCTGTCTTGATCTTTTTAAAATTACTTACTTCACTTTTTCATCATTTAATTCCTAAATAAAGTTTTTATTCTTAAATTTTTAATAAACGGAAAAAAGTAATTAAATACTTCAAAATTGTGGTAATTCCAATTTGACAAATCAAAACAATCATTTTACGTAAAACTATGTAAAATGACATTTGACTACGAAGTCAAAATGAAAATGACTTTGACGTCAAAGGTAAATCAAAATACATAATCGCTACCATGTTTAAAAAAAATTTGACTCGATAATACTATCCTAGAAACTTTTGTTTTCAAGTGAACTTACGATTATAATTACTTTTATTAAAATCGCAAACACATCGAAAGAAAAGCAATCTTTTTTTGGAAAAATAGGCAGAACCAAATTTAGTATTTTACCCACAGGCTGATTTCAATTCTTAACCGACAAATCAGGAAAAATAATTCGCGTTTATGAACTTGCGTAAGGTTAGGTGTTCTGTTTAGCTAACGCCATCCGTGATCAAAACTCATAAATTCCTAGAAATGTAAGAAATATCTCATATGGTGCATCTTGCCCCGTGGTGCAACCAGCCCCACTCTCCCCTATTTCTGAAAGGAGTCGCCCAAAACCTTTTAATTTTCTTTTTCGTTATAATACATATGGAAAACTAGGAGTTTTCACCATGACTGACCGTTTTCTAGGTCGATTTTTGTAAATTTCTACGAGGAAATTAACCTAAGTTCAGAAAGATGGAAAATCAGATGGTCGATTATATAATTCCGTTTCCACTTTCACTTCCAGGTTTTCTAATTTTCATTTCTATTTCCATTTCCTCTTCCTTTTGTTTATATTCATTGCCACTTTCACTTCCTCTTTTCCTAATTCTCATTCCCATTTCCACTTTTTCTAATTCCTATTCCCACTTTCACTTCCACTTTTTATAATTTTCATTCCCATTTCAACTTCCGCTATTTTATTTTTATTACTAGTTTTTCTTATTTTTACTTTCACTTCCATTCCCATTTTTTTAAATTCCATTCCCACTTTCACATTTTTTAATTTCCATCTATTATAATTAAAAAAGTGGAAATGGTTGTGTGAACAGAAATTAGAAAAAACAGAATTCGAAATGGAAGTGGGAATGAAAATTAGAAAAAGAGGAAAAATGGGAATAAAAATTTTTAAAAATTGGTCAAGTGCGAGTTACACTTGCTTACCTAGGGTTCCGTTCACGATTATTTAAATGTTTATATACACCGAGAGAAAGAAACTGTCGTTTTAATGGTAAAACCATGCTATTCTGGCATGAGTTGCAACTGCCAACAGAAAACAGCTGTTTTAACATGAAACACTGCCGTTTTAGCATTGTGATACAGAGCGTTCGCAGTATCACAATGCTAAAACGGCAGTGTTTCATGTTAAAACAGCAGTGTCCCAATGGCGGTGCAACTCCAGCTACAATAGCATGACTTTACAGACGTCGCCATGTTAGCCAATTGTTTATTAACAATCCACTAACCCAAAGTACTTCATATAGGGCTCCTTGGATGCAGAATTTTCTCAACTTTCATTTAGTAATGTCAAAATTATGATACCTTTATTTGTTTATAAAATATATAATTTTTTATTAACATTAATTAATTAATTAACTAATATATTAAAAATAACAAAAAAACATCTCAATATTTTTTGAGGTAAAAATGCACATTTTTAACTTTCAAAAAAAATAAATAAATTTAAAAAAAGACCAAACTTAAAAAAAAGTCAAAAAAATTTTTGATTTTCAGAAAAAGGGTCAAATTTTGAATTTTTTGAAATCTTTTTTTAACCAATCGAAAGAGCACAAAAAAACATTTGGAAAACATATATGTCAAAATTTTTTTTATCTACTTATATAATATTAACAATTTTTAGTTAATTAATTAACTATTAAGGTTAATAAAAAATGATATATTTCATAAACAAATAAAGTTATCGTAATTCTGACGTTACTAAATGAAAGTTGAGAAAATTCTGCATCCAACGAGCCCTAGGGTATATGAAGTACTATAGATTAGTGTATTGTTAATAAACAATTAGCGAACATGGCAATTGTTTATAAAAAATCCTCTAATCCAAAATAGTCCATATAGGGCTCGTTAGATGCGGAATTACGTCAGCTTTCAATTTGTACCTTCAGGATTGCAAAGAACTTTATTTATTTGGGACATATTTCATTTTTTATTGCTATTAATTAATTAATATCTCGAAAATAACAAAAAAGACATCTCAATATTTTTTGTGGTGAAAATACACATTTTTAGCTTTAAAAAAAATAAATAAAAAAAATAAAAAGGACCGAACTTAAAAAAAATTAGAAAAAAAGTTTAAATTTCAAAAAAAGGGTCAAATTTTAAATTTTTTCTGCACCATTCGAAAGAGCAGGAAAAAACCTTTCGAAAACTCTTCGACAGTTTTTAAAAAAACCTAACAATACTTCGTGGTTAAATTACTTATACAGCCCGAACCGATCAACTTTTTTTTCACTTAATTCACTACAGGAATTTTACCCCATATGTACAAAGTTTGAGATGATTGGTTAAAAAATTGTCAAATTTAAGATAAAAAGGAATTTTGAGCTTTTTTTAGGAATTTTGAGTTTTTGTAGCGAGGCAATATTTAAGCCAATTTCAAAAGGAATAGCTATATTTTTCGTGAAATCTACACGTGAAAACTGTTAAAGCAAAGACGGGGGGGGGGTCACGCTTTTTCAGAAATTTCGAGTTTTTCGAATATAACTATATGCAATCCAATTCCAATCGGGTTAGCTATAATTTTCCTTTAATCTACTCGCGAAAATACGTATGTATACCAAGTTTGAGCTGAATCGGTTGGAATTGCTAGGTTTTAGAGGTGGGGGACATGATTTTGTGGATTGACATGAGTGAAACCATAACGGTTCACTGCGTAAACGAAACCCTAAAATACATTCTCTTTTGATTCTCTTTATTCTCGAAAACTTGCAGTTTAAGAGAATCAAAAGAGAATTAAAATTTCGACTCGGGTGGGAATAGAGGTGATAATAAAAATTGGAAAAAGTGAAAAGGAAAGTGGTAATGAAAATAAAAAAGTGAAAGTGGTAATGAAAATAAAAAAGTGGAAGTGGGAATGAAAATTATAAAAAGTGAAAGTTGGAATGAAAATTAGAAAAAATGGGAATGGAAGTGGGAGTGAATATAAGAAAAAGTTGTAATAAAAATATAAAAGTGGAAGTTCAAACGGAAAAGAAAATTAGAAAAAGTGGAATCGAAAGTGGTAATAAGAATTAGAAAAATTGGAAATGGTAATGTTAATTTCCCTTTAGAAGTTAGCCAAAATTGACCTAGACACCAGATCATACATGGGGACCTTTTTTTGCTAAGAAATACAAATTTTCCGGAATTTTCTCCCGGGAACTTTTCCACGTGGGAGTGATTGCATAATAGATTTTACAGTACATTTTAACCCTATTTATAATTAGTTTAAATATTCTTTAATTTTTAAATAAAGTTGTGAATTTTCTATAGTTTAAATTATTTTCAACTATGTTTATATTCTTCTTCTAAATTTTTAAACGGATAAGTAAGAAAAAATAATTTTTCGCAGTCATGAGATTTATTTTTTCTTAAAAAATATAAGTAATCCCAAGTAGATATCTGCCACTGGCATAGTACTGACCCCACACTGCCAGTCAGTATAACAGTAGGTACTGACTGCCGTACTGGGCCAGTAGTGGGACAACCCTGGCTGGTAACGCTGTCCAGTACTGATTTTGTCCCGCTCACCAGTACTAACGTAGTACTGGCAAAGTACTCATCCGGAGTTAAAATCTTACTTTATTTTTTACAAAATGCTATTTACATGGAAACGCTTTCCATTGTAAATTTCATTCTTATAAGCTTATTATTCACATTTTTACATTTAATAGTTAATGTTATTTAAAATATTTAAACTATTATTAATAATAAATAATTAAAATAATAATTATCGTTTTTTTAAATTTGTTTTACTTCGCACTTATAGTTAATTTAATAATTAATATTAAATATTAACAAATATTGTACTTATAACACTTAAAACTAAGAATGAAAAATCTCGCACGCGTGGGAGATCGAACCCTAAACCCTAAGAACGCAAATCAGATACGCATACCGCACAGCTTTTTTTTTTTTTTTTCATTTATTTTAGAGGAACAACATAGACTTTACAAATAGTAACGAAATAACAAATGAAAAAACAACGCTGTGTACATTCTTTGATAGTTTCTTTTATAGTATCGAACGGACCGCTTTGGTCAGAACTCGTCGAATGAACATATGATATTGGTGCGTATGTAGTTGTAGCATTTCATGTCCTAATAGTAGAAAAAACGAAGACTCGGGTTTTCCATATAAACATTTCGTAGAGGGTTTAATATCGTTGCCAGAAAAAAATACAGATATTGCTATCACAAAAACTGAACGTACACTTTTAGAATATTGAATAGAAAAGAAAAGAAGAGAGAAAAAGAGTTCTATTGTAAATAAGAAAAAAGATATGCCAAATTTAAATTAATACAATTAAAAGTATTTGAGAAATAGTTCTTTATGATATTCGTTCTTTTCCACTTCCTTTTTCAGTTTATTTTTATAAAAGTGAATTTGTTGACCTTTGTGTCAACAATGGAGCCCTATTAATTTTTAATGATTATTACTATCTCATATAACTTAAATTGAATTTTGCCTGATTATTATCTATCTCAATTCAATGTAATCCCTGATGAGATTGAGAATGCGATGAGACATAATTTTTTTATGAAATGCAATTTGTGTGTCGACTATGAGTCTGAAATACTTGCAAGCGTAATTGTACTGAGAATTTATTTATTTTATTTTTTTTTTATTTTTTTTTTTTATTATTTTTTTTCCTCCCTTGAGGCACAATACATTTCCAAAGTATCACACTCCACTCAAGTTACATTCGATCGGCGAAAAACATTATTAGTTATCGTAATTACACTATCAATTCGGGATGGACAGGATAAGGAAAAAGAACACAATATCAACAGCAATAAAACAGAATTAATAAAATAAAAGGAAACCAGTTTGCATATATTTATTTTTTCCCAAAATGGGACTATACCTCACCGTTTAGCCACCAGCAGGACTTTAAGAATAACGAACTGTCCTTATTTCTCTCTCGGGCGGATGCCACTCTAGAATATTTTACTTTTACTCTCGGATTTGTTTCCAAATCAATTACATTATATTTGATTATTCTATCGCGTGCGTGTCTTTGAATGTGGTAGAATATAGGGACATTATCCCCATCGACAATGAAATTATATTTGTCCAAATAAAGGAAAGTATCGGGGGCGAGGTTTCCAGTGTCTATTAAGTTTTTTAAATTTTTGTCATTCTTTTTGAAGCTATTCGAAATGAGCGGATTCTCCGTGTTCTTTGTCGTCCTGATGATCGCATACCGCACAGCCGCGCTGGCTTGAAGTGCTGACTTGAAGTAGTTCATCCTAATGCAAAAGTTTTGATTTCGAAGACCGTATTATCTTTGGATCATGAAAATAAAATGAATTCATTCTAGAATTTTTTTACCTCACAAAAATTTATAATTATTTCAAAGATTTTATGAAATAAAACTGTATATCAATTTCAGTTGAATATCATTAATAAATTATTTTTACCGTAAATAATTATATTAAAACAAAAAAATGATTGATGAATTACACAATTAAAAATAAGTTAATAAAAGACGATTGTAAAATATAAATGGTAAAAAAGTTTGAAAATTTAATTTAAAAATACATCAAATATATCGAGTTATGAAGAACTGTCGATTATAAAGGTGTGTAATAATAAATTTGACACATTTTACTTTTAATAACAAAAATGGAAACACAAAGAATCAACTATTTGTCGTTTATTATTATATAAATAAATAATATTAATAAAAAATCATCGTTTTCTACCTATTAGAACAATTTTAAGACTTTTTATTTAATGTTTTTTTACCAGCGATATAGTACTGATTCGGTGTGTATGACAGTCTACTGCCAGTACTGGTTTTAATATTTTTTTACCTCCGACATGGTACTGATTCGGTGTATAAAAAAATTCAAATTTCAGAAAACATTAATTTCTTGTGTAAAACAATACATAATTAAATTCATAACAGTAAATTCAATTTTTTTATCTAAACTTTTCGATCAACCTTTTTTTTGTATGAAAAGTATTATAATAAATGTGATATTTTGGGGAGATAATATTCTTTTAATACAGAGATTTGAGATCTATAATGTTGGCTAATGAAAGTCCTTGGTTACTTAAATAAGCTGTTTTAAAAGTATATTTTTTAATATTCGTGCGATTCCAGGTCAGATTTTCACTTTTTCGGAGTAGGTTAACCGATTGCAATGAAACTTTGGAATTTTTTTTACATATTGTTCGACTAATCTTTAACGTAAATTTCAGCTTAAAATATTTGTTAGTTTACGAGATTTGCAATAATAACAAAAAATTTTAAACTGCTATATCTTCCGTTCTATTAATCAAATTGAGTTCTATCTTTTTAAAAAATATCAAGGAAAATGAGAAGAATAAATCTGCTTTACAAATTTTTTTTCTAATTTTGCAACTAAAAAAATTATTAAATAATAATTGAATAAATTTCGTGCGCCAATATAAAATTCAATTTCTTAAACGCTAAAATGATCTTACCTGTGTTTCCTTTAAGGAGGTCACCCCGTGTGATGGGTTCAAAAAATCGATTTTTTTTGTTTTGCATAAATTTCATCTACAACATATGTTGAATATGTGGGTAAAGCGATTTTTTGATATAAAACGTCCTGTAAAAGTTATAGCACTAATAAGCCAGTGTGTTCAAGCGCGCGGTTAAGCATACTTAAACTTTCAAACGCGTTTTTCTCGAAACTACTTCAATTTTTAATATTTTCAAATAATCCTAGTTTCGGCGATAGCTACAGCCTTACAGATTAAAATGCTATTTTGCTTTTGGATCAGTCAATCAGCCGGAATCGTGGACGCCGATGGACAACTGTCTAAAAATCAAAGTTCCTTCACAGGAAAAACAAAGTGTTATTTTAACACCAGAATTGGTGTTAAAATAACACGCAACAAATTTTACCCTAAATCTGGGTTAAATCTTATGGGTTTTAGCATTGGAGAAAATTACCCGCAACAAAAATAACACCAGCTTTTTTCTGTGTTGTATTATAAGTCCAAAAAATTTAAGGATTTTTACTTGAAATAATTTGTACTTGTTGTTAAAATGTCACTAAATGTCCAGTAAAAAATTTAAAGTTTTATGTTTTCATAGATTCAAAAATAAAATCGCAAAAAATGGCAAAAATAGTTGCCATCACACGGGGTGACCCCCCCTAATGTTCCAAAGGAATCAAAGTGCAATGGTAAGTTTAACTTATTAAATTTTAATAACTTCCGAGTGTAAACAATTGTAATTTCTGCTTTGTTGACTTGCAGACGACATTTGCGCACGCAGTAGCATTCTCATGTAGACAGTTTGGTTACAGGAGAAATAATCTTATCAAAAATAAAATACTGCATATATTATTTGCTTTTTGTATCTCAACTAATGGGCAAAGAATCTTTTATAAAACGATGGCAAAATATTTCCTCCCCCCATGTCACAAACTTTGAACACTCCTCTCCCCCTACAACGTCATGTCACACACGTACATTTTTTGATACATTACATTATAGACTAGAAAATTAAAAATAATTTAAATTTACTTAAAACTTGTTAGTTTACATCGGTGAAGTTCAAAACGTTTATGATAAACGATTGGAAAAAATATATTGTTCACTTAAAAAATAGTAACTAATTTTTTGCCTACAAAGAGCCTCGGCAAAAAATTACCCTTTTTCGTACCTCGAATTTTGAAACTTCCTTTAATACCAAATGGTAACATATGATTGCCCAATAATCCCTGCAAAATTTCAAGATGAGCATACGCTCCCTTTCGGAAATACAGGGGGTCAAAACGAGCCATGTCAAAAAAAAGAACATGCAACATCGAATAATAATTTTTAAAAAAATCCGTCAAAATGGTTCCTTCAAGATTTTTGTCTGCTGATTAAGAATTTGAAGTCCGTTTTCAAAAATTCAAAATGGCGGATCCAATATGGCGGACATGAAAATAAAAAATCGACTGAATTCGATTAAAACACGTTATTCGGGGGTTTTTGGGGTCACTGATTACGAATTTAAGATCCGTTTTTAAAAATTCAAAATGGCGGATTCAATATGGCGTATATGAAAATAAAAAATTGACTTGAAAATTTACTTGAAAATTGTTACTCAGGGGTTTTCGGGATCGCTGATTATGAATCTAAGGTCCGTTTTTAAACATTCAAAATGGCGGATCCAATATATCCAATAAAGACTAAATGTAATGCCGAATCCAGCATGCGAAAGGAAGATGTAATAATCCCACCAATAAAGGTAAGATGGAATAATCCAACCAACGAAGGCAAGATGTTATCGACAACCAGATCAACGAAAATAAGGGATAATAATCCAACGAACAAAGGCAAGATGTAGTCGACAAATTATAATAATAATAATAAATTCAGGCTTGATACCAGTCACAAGGGGTAAAAGGCTCAAAGGAGGGAAAAACGTAAATAAATTACCAAAATTACGTTTCTGCAGGCGCGAAAGAGTTTGTGTTGTAAACTATTTTTATATTTACTATAGCTAACTGCGGGGGTGGAATTTGATAGTTATTTTTCTTATTTGATTTTTACATTATTGATTTTCACTATATTTCATCCACTGTTTTTCATTTCTAAAATCAAAATTTGAATTTAGATGACATTGAACACCTCTGAGTAACCATACTAACTGATCCGACATTTTTTATTTTTGAAAATGGACTTTAGTTTCATAATCAGTGATCTTGAAAGCCTAAGTGCTATAATAAGCTATAGGCATCTACTAACAGAAAATATTTTGCTTTTAATTTCTGATGAATCTGTCATGTCTTATGCTGACAACGCCAAAACAACTTTTTTTGAAGGGTCACAGAAAACAAGGTCCCAATGGCTGAATTTTTAATCTTTTTTAATCAAAATTTCATAACTTACTCTCCAAATGTGTCCTTTTGATTATGTACATAAATTGTTTGAATAAAATATTTCATTTTATCTATTAGAAAAAAATTCGTAAAAATATGCTTTTTTGGGTGAACATCTAACTATCAAAAAAATGAATTCCAGCTTCAAAATTTCCAAATCGTTTTGAAAGGAATAAGAAATTTAAAAAGTGATGTAGATGTGGTTATTTCTATAAATTGACTATATGTCAGGCCATTTAGAGCGCATTTCTATGTTTTACAATTGACTGCGTCAGGTTGTTGAGAAGAATATGTATAATTTACAGTATAAATTTTAGCCAAGTCAATTAAGAAGAATAGATTTTTTTTACTTTTTTTGCTTTATCGAGGAATTGAATAAAAACGTAAATTCGCCCATTCAAAGGAATTCAGATTCTGAATTCTTTCCAATTCTTCTGCTTTGTTATGTCTCACTTTATTCACAAGAATTTTCATGTAACAAGAAGCTAAACAAGTTGTAAATTCAGATGTTCATTACATGAACATTTTGCTTCCTCTTTACGATCAGCAAAAAAATTTGCTTCCTCGTGGAGAAAGCATTAACATTGAAATAAACATACAAAAATAATATAATAATAATATAAACATTTGAGTACCTATACATACATTTGAGTTAAATTTAAAGAATTAATGGAAGTTATAAAATCAAAAATTCACATTTAAGCCGAAATTTCTAAATATTAATGAAAAATAATATATAATTTATAATTATTTACAATTATATCGATTTGTTTCAATGCAAGAAACACAATTATTTGATATTTAAACTTGAATTTAAATAAATACAAAATTTTTCAGCTAAAATGTGAATTTTCTATTTTTTAACTTTCATTAATTTATTAAATTTACCTCAAATGTAAATTTTATATATTTTTATAAACGAAAGGACTACAAAGCTCCCTCGACGAGGAAGCAAAATTATATAGATTTAGTCAAAAAAAATTTATAATATTTCCAAAAAGATTCTCTATATGGCCTTTAATTATCACAATAACATATTTCTTGGTATTATTGATCCGGTCAACACGTTTCACCTTCTCTTTATAGGTAGGGTTAACACCTTTTATCTTTCCATCATAGGACGGATTATCACATTAAACCTTGCCTTTAATGTCCGGGAAATATATCCTCTAACTTGCCTTTAATTGGACGGATAAACATTTGATACACTGCCTTTTATCTTATCTTTTATCTGCCCTTAATGGTTGAATTAATAAATTCTCTATCTTGTTTTACTGTCAGCTTGAATAAATTGTTAGTCTTCCTTTCGCGTACACAAACCTTATTTGACCATTACTAGCCAATTAAATACCATGCACATTGCCGATACTAGTCGAGAAACCAATTTTTACTAGGCTTAATTGTTTAGATGAAGTACAATATGTCAATAAGTTTTATTCTAATTTAAAACTATTTAAAATGCATATGAAAGCATTATAAAAAACCTCGTATTTAATATAATGTGCTATGTGAGTATTGTTATTCATTGTTCAGTCTTTATAGTAAAAAAATTCGGAAAAAAGTAGTGTGATCGTACAAACGACATTAACACTGGTCGAACACTGACATGTGTCATTTTTTTAAAAAGTTTTAGTAGTTATTAAAATGTTTCCCTGGAAATATCTTTAATATTTAAAATTATCTAATTTTCGAAATGTAGCATACTGTTTTTAATTTTTTCACATTAAATTTACCAACTGCGACTTCCACGCAAAATATTTCAAACAGTTCTGTAAATAAATTCGTACAATGGCTGTTTAATCTTGATGATACGGTATATGACTGAAATTTGATTAATTATGTAACTTCAATGATTCGAAGATATAATTTAAAAATTCATGAACCTATTTGTGAAACTATAGAAAACAATACCATAACTGACAAAACCTTAAAAAACATTATACTCAATGTTTAAAGAAGAATGTAAGTATAATTACATATAAATGAAATTATAATTTCAATATTTAAATGTTTAATTAATATTACATATTTTATAGAAGAGAAAAATATAAGGAAACTTGTGAAAGGAAAGAAGAAAATATATTGCTAAAATTGAAAATGAATTCTTCTATTTTAAATAACGATGTTAAAGAGAATTCCGGAATTGTTTTAAAAGTCAACCAAAAAACATCAAAAAGAAAAAATAATATAATTGTTGTTGAATACGAATATTTCTGAAGAAGAGATAATTTTTACGAATAGTGGTATTTATTGTGAAAAATTGTTTTCCAGGAATTAATACTTTTTTTAAAAAAATATTTTTTTATAATTGTTTGTTTTTTATTATTATTTAATAATATTATTTTTAAATAATAAAAAATTTAAAAAAAATAATGCATACTAATTATTTTTTTCTTTTTAGAGAGTTATGAAGATAATTTTTCTATTCCAAATAAAATGAAGATGTCACAAAAAAGTAAAAAAAAATTGACATGAACAAGAAGATTATTAGAATCATTAAAAAACTTGAAAATTATGGCCATAAAAAAGGAACACTGATTTGATGGAAAAATTAAAAAATATTCATTCAAAATTGTAAAAAAAAATTATAAAATTTATATATTCGTTTAAACAATTTATAATTTAATTTTTCATTTGTTTTTTGAAAAACATATTAGTACAGGATCCGCATAGGAACCGATCTTCACTGATCTGTTTACCGGATGAAAAGTGCTTTAAAGTTTAAAAATTTCATGAAAAACAAAGATTCGCAAATGCTTTTTATCCGAGCGTTAAACAATAGGATAGCGTTACTGAATGGCGGGCGCCATCTATAATAATGCGTAACACGTTAAGAACATTTTGTATACAAAAATTGAAGTTACATTCTCTAAGATGGCGCCCGCAATTCAGTAACGCTATCCTTATGTTTAACGTTCGGATAAAGAGCATGCACGAATCTTTATTTTTCATAAAATTGTTAAACTTTAAAGAATGTCAACCGTGATTCCTGTAAATTTTTTCTCAGACAACTTTATATTATCGTGTTCGCAATAAAATTATCTATCTTTCCATATATGAGGCATTTTACGTGTAATGTCCTAAGTTGAAAAATTGATTTCTCAAAAAAAAGTGAAACTTGGGGAAATTGTTGTTCTACCTAAAAGTAAAATATCCCCAAAAAAATTTTGGACTTTTTCGAAATTTTGGGGGAGATAGAGGGGCGTCAATTTTATGAGTTTACCCTGACACCGCCTACTATTTGAATTTTTGCTGTCTATAAATGCAATAAAAAAAATTTTGTCAGATATGTTTTTTGAATGATTTTTCATGCTCTTTCCAATGGTGAATTTTGAACTTCATTTTCTGTATAATTAAACATAAATTTGCTATTTTCACTAAAATCGGTCCGTTTTTTTTTAAATAAATAATTGCAAACGAAAGCTGAGGTTTTTTCCGGTCTGTATATAAATTTTCACAAATGCCGATTTAAAATTCTCATTAAAATTTGGAAGAAATTAAATACACAATCTCACTTTAATACCAATTTGTTGGAAAAATGACATGTAAGCTGGTACAGTAGGAAGTAAATTCAACTCAACCTTAAAAACAAACGAATGCTCGAATTTCATTGATTACATAGTATAGAGAGGGTTAAATAACTTTTAAATCTCAAAAAATTATTAATATTACGATCTGGTTTACATACAAAATGTTATTTTATTATATTAGCAACGTAAAAGCTATAAAAAATTTAGGTTAGGTCATTAAATATATGTATTACACTTAGTTGACGTAAGAATTTATTAGTTTCTATTGCGTTCGCTGCTAAAGTTGTCAGTATCTGAAAAATCAACATGTTTAGCATATAATTGTGCAAATTAATTAAAATATAATGGTAATAATTATAAATTATAATTGTATTCCATTATTTTTAAAGATTTTAATAAAATAAAATTTTTAAATTCTAACAAAATATTCTATAATTTGCTTAGTTTTTACGTACACAACTAACCTACTTTTATAGATTTTCTCCACATTTTCAATGCAATTAAAATGTCTTCGGAACCACCAGATCCAGTGACAATTAGATGACAATAAAGAATCTAAAGAGACGGCCAGTTATCGCAAGAGACGACCAAAAAGCTCAAATAACGTCAAGTCTAAACCAAATAAAATTGCAAAATCTCCTTATAAAAAAGAAACGAATGCATTTGCTTTTTTTAAAATAAATGTCTAAATTTTATTTATTAAATTAATTTTATTTTCATTTAAATGCACTTTTAATTTAATTTTAATTAATTATTTATTAGTTTTACTCTTTATTGCATTAAATTCACATGGAAAAAATCTGATTTCATATTGGTTGTATTATTATTATTTTTATTAGTATTGTCATCAAACGTTAATGGAGGTATAGTAGTACAAACATAAAAAAGTTAGAATTAGGCAGAAACCAGCTGTCATAGACACGTTTATTTTAGTTTCACACATATATTGCGACACAAATGCTACATGTATATTAGCGCTGGTGAGGATGCCAAAAAACCAAGAACGGAACTAATTCCATTGCTTAAGTAAAACACATGAGCTTTGCTGGGTTGGACACCCCTCGTTGAATTCGCGTATTTCACCAAATTCCCACGACTATTTTAGGTCCATCTTATCATTTGATTGTTATCCCAGTAAATATTAATTAATGCGAATATTGATTCACTACGAAATTTTAAAAATGTTATTTAAAAATTTTATAATCTCCAGATCAATCTAAGTATATAAATATATATTTCACTTCATTTTCCCTTGTGCAGGATATCGTGATTATGCATCTTACAAAGCCAATTGGAACGCCATGACGCTCAAGTGATTTGTTCTTAAACTAGAATATTCTACTGTGCTGTAAATTTTAACTGAATCTAATTAATTTCTTTTTCATTTATTTTTAAAAAATATTTAAATTTTTAACGAAATAAATTTTTTTTTTATTACTGGCTGCCGTTGGCCCTGCAGTGGGATTCCTTTAAGTGCCAGCGCAACATAGCAGCGCTCTATATATAGTAAAAATTCGAAATTTTTATTTGACATTTACTGTCCGGATTCGGATTCACCGACCCAAAATACGTAAGAATTGAGTAATTTGGTTCGCCGAACAAAAAATAATTTTTGTTGTTGGGCTGTTAAAGTAAATTAAAATTAAACCCTTCGGGAATCGAACCCCGACGCATGACCTAATCTGAAGCGTTTTAACGACTGTGGCTATATCGAACCTTCTTTTGAACTTTCATTTTACCTGCCTATTTCAATTGTTAGTGTAAAAAACGTGAGAATTTATATAATTAATTAAAATTTGATAATAATGAAAAGGAATTTAAGTCATTTATAATTATTATTTTAATAATTGTTAAAAAAAATAATAAAAAATATATAGTAAGAAAAATAATTTGGAAATTTCATAAATTGTATTTTTTGTTTTTTTACGGTATGATATCTGCGAATTATTCAAATTTTTACCTGAGTACCTTTGTTTTATTGTTTATAGTATATTTTCACATTTTATTGTGAGAAAATTTTTATCTTTAAATCTCTCCACAGATCTCAAATTTTTAAAGAAATTGAATGTTCTTTTGTAATAAATCTTAATGATTTGATCATTTTTTTGTCTACTGATCTGTCAAGTTAGATTTTTAAAATCAAATTTAATATTATCATGTATAACGAACAGAAAAATCTATCTTTTAGGCTAGGAAAATGATAAGTAATTAAAATGTAGATATTAGAAAAAATATGATAGTATTGTTTTCCATTAATCACAAATAGAAGATAAAAACATAATTAATACTAAACTATTAATTTTCCTCAATTTCATGATAAGCCTATTAAAGTATCTGTGAACTAATAGAGTAAACAAAGTTCGATTAAGAATCCAGCGATTACTCGTGTTCACACTGCGGAAAAGGTTTAAACAAACTATGTTAGTTAAGTCAAAATACAACTATAGGAATTGATTCAACAATTTGTGCAATAACTAATTGTATGATTAAAATTTTAATAGATGTCCTCTTTTAAAGTAATATTTATTATTAAATATAATTTTTTTTATACTTTTTCCTATGCACGATTACCAGTCATGTATTTTTATATACATCTTTTCTTCGTGTACAGTTTAATAAATAAAAATACATTTATTGTTTAGAAACAAAATTAATTTAAAAACACAATTTTGAAAATAATAATTTAAATCCGACAAAGGTTTAATTATATTAGAAAAAATTCAGAACACTTCATAAGACATTTATTGAATATGCTATACAAAATCCAAAAACCATGAGCAAACATCACAAAATATTTCAGTACTATTATCACGAATATTGAATATTTCATTGCAATAATAAAGCAATATTGATTATGTACACTTTATTGTAACTTTAAGTATTTTTTTCGATAATATTACTGCAACATATTGTGCTATTTTACATCTCATATTTAAAAATTCATAACAAACAAAATAAACTTTTTTCCAATTTGTAGTTTCCTACAGTAACGTAAAAAGGTTAAAGCTATTGATTCATGTTTATCTCCATATCAAGCGATTCTTTTGACAAGTGATAAGAGTTCAAAGTGAACTGACACAAGTGCATTGAGTTCGGCATTCGATTATAACGCATGAATTATTCTCTTAATATTATGAGTCTGAATTTATAGTTTTTTGACATTTATAAAGTCGGGTTGCTATTTAACCTAATTTTATAAAGTAGAATTTATATTGAACCAAATTTTCATATTAAAAAACGTGTATTTAATTTATATTCAACTGAACTTTTAAATATCAGATTCTCTAGTTCACCTAAATTTCATTAAACTAAATTTCTATTTACTAGAATTTTCAAAAATATGAAAATTGTTTTTTTTTTTTAATTTTTATTATTCATTACACTGTGAAAAATGTGGATATTAGATTAATATCCTTAACATTTACTCTCTTAGCATTAATTATACTTTTACTTCAACTCAAAGGGGTGAGACTTTTAGACTCCCGTAGGAATTTAAAATCTAACTCCCTGTATTTACAGAGTATTTTTCATTCTAAAAGTTTGAATTTAAACGAATATTCATTTTATTATATTTTTATTTAACGAAATTTTTAAATTTCAGAATTTCTATTTCACTAAATCTTTATTAACTCTTAAAAAGTATACACTGAGTACAAATCACGCATGTGTTTTTTAAAATTGGGCTCCTTCTTTGAAAACATGTCATTGTTTATTTTTAAATATTTTTTTAAAAATTAATTTTGTATCAATA
This sequence comes from Leptopilina boulardi, assembly GCF_019393585.1. Classification (NCBI taxonomy): domain Eukaryota; kingdom Metazoa; phylum Arthropoda; class Insecta; order Hymenoptera; family Figitidae; genus Leptopilina; species Leptopilina boulardi. Next base: position 452,925 of record NW_026137781.1, on the reverse strand, counting down.
AAACTATATTTTTTGTGTTTCTGAAAAAATTTTCTATCAATTAAAAAAAATCTACTGAATTTCAACAATTGTAGCTGAAGATATAAACTTTTAAAGTATTCTGGGATATAAATTGCCCATGTGTGTATCGAACGTAAGTTTAAGTGAGTACTTTAAGGGTTAAACTAAAGATCCATTTCCAGAAATGCTGATTTGAAAGAACTTGTAAAACACAATTCTCAATCATTTTTTGAAAAAATATCTGGCAACAACAATTTATCGTGAATTTTGAAATTAACCAATCATAAATTATTTTAATGAAAAAAGTGATTGATTTTAAAATTGACACTAAAATGTTTTTACCATATTTTTTCAGAAAAATGACTAATATGGCAAAGTAAAAATTTAAAACGTTTTAAGAGAATAAAATAAGCATTGATGGAAATGAAACTTCTTTAAAAAAAGTTTCGGTGGAATAGGAATATTGCATTAAAAAATTCAGTATATAGAAATTATGTTAAGTAATAGGTCACTTAAATAAAATTTTTACGATAGTCGTTTCAATAAAAAATCTACTTTATAAAACTCAACTAAAAGGAAAAGTGCATGAATTTCGCTATGAAAATAATAATTCTTTTTTAGAAATGCCTGTACATTATACACGTAAATTACAAAAAAAACATTTTTAATTCGAGGTCCTAGATTTTAGAACAAAATTTTAATAAAAATAAATTTTTATTTTTTATAAAAACTTGATAATTCTTTCTTTGAAATAACTATTTGGTTGGACTTCAACTGCGACATTCATGTTTAACAAAATTAAAATAATTTCATGTTTTTTGCGTTATAAATTGCAATCTACATTCAAAATTAAAAGATGAGTAACACAAATTTGTTATCATAAAAAGTTAATACGAAATTTAATTTTTTTTCAGAATTTTTCAGTTATAAGAAGCTATCATTTTAAACTTCGATACAATCATTACTGTTTATTTAGAACGAAACTTCTTTCATTGTCAATGGCAGTATACCGTATAGGGTAGTCCAAAAGCAGATGAGGGGAAAGAAAAGTCGGAATTATTTTGCTCTCATCCCCTAGGATTGAAGTATATAAAAAAAGATAACCCTCTTTTTTTTAAGCAACATTATATCATGCCTTCCAGGCCTTACAAATTCCCACGTATATTAAATAGTTAATAATTGGTTTTTCCTAAATCTGATATAAAATCCTAAGCAATTAATAATAATTCAATTATTAGAAGGTTGCATTAAAAGACTTAATTCTAAGTAAGTGGATCACCTCAAAAGACAAACAGTTTTTTCTACCAGAAAAATGTCTAAAAGTTATAACTTCTGAAGGGACATACTTTGATTAGTGCAGCTCCTCATTTATGTTAATAATAAATAATCAAACTTTAATAAAGAAACAGCGATTTTTAATACAACCCCCTAATAATAATTTTCTCTTAAGAAATGTTAATATTTTTACAGATTTTACAAAACATCTCATAAAATCTCAAAACCGTTAATTGAAGGGCATTAAGGTACAATTTAATTTTGTTTCGTTTTATTCTAAAACTCAACAGGTATATATTTTTTAAATATACTTCAATACTATAAGGTGAATATGAAAAAGAATTGCGACTTTTATTCTTTGACCACTTTTGTGTGCCGACGCGCCGTCGCGGAGAAAAAATATTTGTCTTACAATTTAGATTAATTCAACTATTGATTACTTTTACTAGATTTATTTTTCAGATAACTGTTAAATAAAAACAGTAAAACGTAAATTTATATTTAAAAAATTGTTTTAAAATTTAATCAAAACAAACGTCGAAATATCAGAGCATTTTGATATTTTTAAATTTCTGAATTTTCATCTATTTTTAATTATAACTTATTTTTAACTGCTTAAAAGTCGCAATATGCTTAGACAATAGATGAAAAATAAACTTGTAAAAATATAATTTTTTTAGAATTTAATTAAAATTAAAAAATATTCTTAACAGGACATTTTGATTAAAACTTTGTTTAGGTTTATAATAATTTTTGTTCTCCAAATTTTTTTAGCAATCTGTATGATTTAAAATAAATAATACAAGTTTTATTTTATTACAGATGTTAAAAATATAGTAAATAATTTTCTTTTTATAATAAACAGAAATATACTTTTAATATAACTAATAATAATACATATAATAACTCTTTATGATTCACTTTTTTCAAATAAAAAAATAAACTACCTGGCAGCAGGACTCTACAAAGTTGTTTTCAATGAAGTATTGACTAATTCTCTATTACTTGTCTATTTTTATTAACGTAATTCTTTTTTCTAATCAATAAAGTATTAACAATTTTGCTACTGCTTGTGTAGTTTCATTAACCTATTTATTTTTATAGGTATTAAATAAAAATAATAAAAACAAACTAATATTACAATAAATATTAAAATTTTACATTAATAAAAAAAGATTAAAATAATAAAACTGGTTATCTTCATGATCACTTGACAATGAGTGAAATAGTTTATAGAAAGTCTGCGGGATGTCAGTAGACTTATTTCTGCGGACTATTTTAGTTGACCAGTAATTAAAATAAGTTATGAATTATACGGTACACATTTAGTTATTGAAGTTTATTTTTTCAAATTTTACAATATAAGTAACAACACCGGCACACAAAGAAAACGAGTTGTCAAATCATTTAATTATATATACGTGTCTTATAGTATTTTTGACTTCAAAAAACTAATTTGAAGTCAGAATTGCTCCATCACCCTCTGCGTTTTTTGCCCTGACAAAAATTTCGTATTAAATTTTTATACTTCAGCATTATTACGAGACATTCCGAAATTGGTTTTCGAGTCAATCAGTTTCTATCAAAATATAAATTTCAATGCGAAAATTATTTTTTCAAAATCAATCCGTTTTGTTCTAAAGCAGAATTTAAATTGTTTTTTTTTTATTCTGAATCAATTCGTTACATTCCGAAACTAAATTTTAATCTATTTGAATCCTAAAATTTTCTTCCGAATCAATCCTATTTATTTGGAAACGAATTGATTCGGATTTATTCGGAATAAAATTTCATAATTTAAAAACGATTAAAATTTAGCTTGGGATTGATTCGGAATGAAATTTTAAAATTTAAAAGTATTATAATTAAGGTTTTAAATGAAATTAATTAATTTGGGATGATCCGGAAAGAAATGTGTTTCACAAATGTGTTTTTCCTAAACAGGTGTTCGGAAAGTAGAATTTTCCGACGAAAATTTTATCGCTTTGCTCGAGCAGCAACTTAGAAGCTCGTCAGAAAACATTTTCTTTCTTCTCTTGGTGCACAATGTATTATTGTTAGGTTACGTAGAAATTTAGATTTGGACAAAAACTAATTGGCTCGGAAACAAATTTCGAAATACCTCGAAAGAATATACTTACCAAAACTGATTAAACATCAATAAAAAACTTTTGTCAGGGTAAAAAGCTACTATTAAATGAAAAGAATCAAAATATGAAGATAAAATTGAAATAACAAGTTATTGCATCTTAAAACAGAAATATATCTTACTGCATTTTGTCCGCTAAAAACGAATCTGAAGTTAACATTTTTTATAATGATATTTTTTCCTCTGAAACAACACCAATATTTTAGAATATCTTTATTCTAACAAATCACATCTTCAAACAAAATTTGTTATGTTAAATTTTTTGATCTGCAAAAACTACTTTTAAATATGGAAAATTAAACTATGGAAAAAGATTTAAATAAAGAAATGTCTCGTAACACTTAATTTTACTATAATATATTTATGACTTTAGATTTCTTTAGAGGGAATTTTTATAAATTGTCTATTTATTATTTAAAAGATGATATTCAGGAATAAGGGTGGATCGAAAAATTATCCTTAGGACATTTAAGATCTCAAAAATTATTATCTAATCTCTATAGAAAAAAACTGTTAATAAATCTAAAAATATATAAAGGGCATAATTTTTTAACGTTAAAAAAATTAAAAGTGATGAAACAATTTTACTTTTTGATTTATGTTCTTCGAGAAAAAATATAGGATAAGATATAGGGTGGAATGATTCACTGGTCTTTTATCGTTTATAAAGATAGGTTAGATGAAGTTATCAGTTGATTTCTTCTTAAAATTAAATGAGATGATTTTTCAATAGTTGAAATAAATAGAATATCTGGAAAATATCGACAGTGAGGTGAAGTGGTTAATTTTGTGGAGTGGAATAATTTCATTCTTTTTAAATTAATCAATTTTGAGTCTCACTCAAAAAATTTCATAAAACTGAAAAAATAATAGAAAATTAGGGTTTTATGTCTAATAGAAATTAGAGCATTCAACTTATTGAAAATTAAATTTGTTTCATTTTTATGGGCAAAAATAAAAACACAAACCACTCTACTTTGTTACCTTTTAAAAATATATATTTTTCTGTTTTAAGAGACAACCTGTTTTTTCAATTTCATATCTCTTAATTTTTATTTGTATTCAATTAAGGATAGTTTTCTCGATTTTTTTCAAAAAAGAGGATAATAAAGCAAATTTTGACTTCGGATTCATTTTCAGCAACTAGATATGCTCCAGTTTTAACTTTCAGACATTACTGGGTTAACCTAATTTTAGGTTAGTCTTTTTAAATCTCGCGTCATTTCTATATAAAAATAGTACAATAATACTTGTGCGGAAAAAAACTAAACTTATTAGTAACTACTCGGCATAGCACATTTTACTTTCCGTATTCCACATGTGGAATGTAGAATGCGGAAGGTGGAATCCGTAATGCGGAAAAAAAAATGGAATATGAAAGGCAAAAAGTGGTATGCAGAAGGTGGAAAGTAGAATGCGAAAGGGAAAAAGTGAGATGCAAAATACAGATTGCGAAAAGTGAAAAGTACATTGCGGAATGCGGAAAGTAAAAAATGGAATGCATAATAGTTACGTAATGGACCCTCTGTAAATATCCTGACTTCGCTTTTCACAGACTTTTCACTTTGAGAACTGCGGTTTTCTAACTTTATAATTTTTGTCAAAAAGTGTAGACCGTTTGAATTTACCATCTGAGGATTAATAAACAGACAACTTGTTTTCTTGTGCATCAGTGTAATATTTTGAAAATTTAAAGTACTTGAATATTATTACCGACTTAAGGAAAAATAGTTGTTTGAAATAGAAATTTTTCTAATGATTGTGAATCTGTTAAAACTACTTTTATATTGCAAGTTTCTGTGTTGAAAAGTAACTTTTTTTGTAATATCCTATAATAATGTATTATGTAAGATCACAAACTCACCTAAAGATGAGATCTTATACGTATTGATTTAAAGTTTTTAATGATACCTTGTGAATGAAAATTATTCGTGGACTAAAATTTGCTATGTCACTTGCTATGAATGGGAGCAGTTCTTCTCTTGACTTCTACTTGATCAACCATTGCATCACTTTCTTTATCTTGATGTGCCGTCATGTGACGTGTAAGATGGTGCCTTTCTCTAAAGCTTTCGTCACAAACTGGACATCTAAGTTTCTCTTCACGTCGTCTTCTCGATGATTCCCCCAAAGTTTCATTTTTATGATGCGATCTCATGTGATAAACTAAATCTGAAGTCATACGAAATGAAAGATTACATTTGGCGCACACGTTTTGAGCTGGAAGTGTCAGCGCTGCTAAAGATGCTGGTAATAGTCCTGTTACACTACCAGTAGATGTTAGGAATCTAGGTCTTGAGAGAGTGTCGCTTATTTGAGGGAAAACGGAAATTGGATTATATGGTAGGCTGGGATACATTTGATTATGTATCTTTGGTGTTTGTGAAGTCTTTATATTATCCAAAAAACTAGACTTTTGTGCATCCGGTCCCATTAAGAATGGATATGTTATTTTTGTAGGTAATGAACAACATTTGAAGGTAGAATTTCCTGACAAAGGGAGAACAGGTGGACTAATACTGCTTTGATAGCTTGCTCCGTCTGGTGAAATCGATGATCTAGGAGATGTTTGTTCATCATCGAAACCGTTTCTTGATGAATTCAATGATACTTTAGTAAATGCGCTTTTTGATTCACCAATTCCTTCCGAACATGATGTTGAACAAGTTAATCCAATTGGTTCAATCATATCCACATACCTCCCCAAGATATTTTGCGAATCCTGAGAGAGACTTGGCAAAGTATTACTTTTTTGTGATCTGGCATGAGTATAAAGTTCTACATTTTGTTCTGAAGAAATTCTTGTTAATACTGGACTTACTGTTTTTGAAGAAATATAAGAACAACTAAAACAGTCTTCTGGATATTGATGTAACCTCTTTCTATGATTTTCAGATTGCTTTTTAGTTACTTTTTGAGATGATTTCTCCTGTCCTTCACAGTCATGTCGATTTCCCATTATAGAATGGCGAAAATAATCATTAGTCATATCTGTCAATTTATTAACACAAACTACGCTGACTTTCTCGCTTTGACGTTTTGAAAGGTTCTCATCCGGTGCTACCAAAAAAGCGACATCAAAGGATCGTTTATTAACTTTTTGAGGAGAATTCGAAGTATTTTTAGATGTATCATCAGACAAAGAAGTTGAAGATAAGATTGTAGTTGTTGAAATAACAGGTGTTTCACGTTCACGGCCACAGGAACGTTCTTCCATTGTCATTTTGTAAATGAAGAATATCAGATCTGTGAACATTTAAATAAACATATGCTTTTAGATGTATAATAAAGTTTTTAAGCATTTTTATTGATGTAATATTAATTTGTTATTCATAGTGTTCCAAAAACATTTTAGTAATTATTAGAGATAATAAACTTGTCTTTCAAATCTCTAAGAAATCAGTTTTTCGTTTGTATAATTGAACTTTTTAATTATCCGTTCAGCCTCACTTTCACTATCAGTGAAAATGTTAAAACTAATACTTTCCCAGATACTCAAAATTGTAAGCACGTAACATGCTATCCAAGCCACGATTGACGTACACTTAAGGGGTTTTCATATTGTAAACAATACTTTTTACACTAATAATTTTTTGTTTTTTTCTAGAATGTTATCACTAATATATAAATAAAACTTTTTAAAATATATTTTCGCATTTTTAATGCAAAGTATAAAATAAAGAATGGTTTTACGGTTTACTTGATTCTCAAAATTCTAATTGACTAACATAAAAATTAAAAGTATTTTTAAGATATATGTTTACAGATTGTTTTCACCGCACTCGCGAATTTGCTCTACGGTTTTAACCGCCGCTGCACCTGAAGTCTTACCTACAGGCAGATGTACCAGCTTTCTGTTTCTACTGATAGGAATCACCTTTAACTTTCCCTTAGCTTATGAAATTAAAGGTTAAGTAAAACATTTAATTAATTAACACTTGACATATTTTCTAAATATATATGTGTTTTTTAATGATATAATGATGTTTTTTTAGATTTTTGAATCAGTTTTGTATTAAAAGAATAGCTTTTGAATATGGAAAGTATTAGAAGGTAAAAAGGGAAGGATTTTATAAGTATTAATAGCTACGTATTTAGATTAAAAACAGTTTTGCAAAACAATATTCAACGGAGGGTTTGTACAAAAAAAATCGTGTAAATCTTTTATTAAAATTAATGTTAATAGAGAGGGTGGTAACTAGGCGTAGCAATAGAGAGGGGAATCACTGGCAGGTAGGGAACCCTTTAGCCGCAGCGGCGGACGAAACCATGGAAATCTAATTTTTCAAGGTTTTTGTCTAGTACAAGTTTTTGAAAAATAAATCAATTGACACGAAAGGAAGGGTTGCTTTGTGATGCAGAAATTGCAGATTAAAATGTCAGTTTTTTGTATTATTTATTACAGCTTTGATTCTTCACTTTTAGAGTTTTTTTCCAAACGAAAAACTATAAACTATAAACATCGAAACTATAAAATAAAATAAAACTTAGAAAAAAAGATAATTAATTACCTATTAATTCAGACATTCTTTTCAAATGTTCAAAAAATTTTTAAATTTTGATACTTTCAGCTAAAATCACGTTCATATAGATAAAAAAATGTAAATAATTTCGAAAATATTGGATTTTTGATTTCAAATCAAAATTTTCACTTCGAAAATGTTTATCGCTTACCAAAACGTTCGTAAGCATCGAATGATAACTTTTACACTTTTTAAATAAAATATAAAAAAATTTAGTGGTATAGCTTAAAATATTAATAAGATGACATACAAGTTGAAAGTAATTAAAAAAAGTTCTTCATTTAAGGGAGAGGAACTCGTGTAAACAAAAAATTTTTTACAATTTTTTTTTGCATTAAAAATTAGTTTACTATCTGTAGAATATGATCCTACATTTGTCATTGTTTCGTTTTTTGCGAACCTAGCACTGCACTGTATTATAGCTTTATAAAGCTTCATAGCTAATAGGTGTTTCATCTCAACTAAAACTAAACTGAACTGAAGCCTAAAAAACGCTTGTAGCATATTAATTTGTCCATTTTTAATAGTTTTATGACAAAATTTTAGATCAAAAATGGTAAAATTCTTGCACAACATTAAAAAAATCACTTTTACACGGAAAAAAATGTCAGCACGTAATTTTGCAAAACTAATTTTTTAAAAAATTAAGATTTCCATAACTTTCAGTATAAGGAAGACCAAGGATAGTTGATACAATTTTGACAAAATCTCATATACTATACTGCCCTACAACAGAAAAACATATACGTTAGTGACATGTAAATACGTGTAATGTCTCTTACGTATGTGTTTTCATTGTAGGGCAGTATATTAACCCATTTTAAGACACATAGATTACCGAGAAACAGTTACCCCTATTTTTTTCTTTTTGCAAAATAATTGGTTATCTAATTTGTTTGAACAATTTAATAAAAAATCGGTTTTAAAAAACCAATACCGCCATTGGAAAGAACGTGAAAAAATAAGCAACTTTTCTCTTTACAACTTCTTTATACGTCCACACCTTTTTTCAGTTAGATATGCTATGAATCCAATAGTTAGTTTGGCATTAGAAACGCTGTGTAATCTATGGGCCTTAATAGGTTAATAGAAGTAATAATAATAATAATTTTTTATAATTGTTTTCATTAATTTAACAGCCCTACAAAAAACTATCATCTGCGGCTGACCCGAGTACTTAAAACTTTTCGGGGTAGCTAATTACAAATCTAATGGCAGATTTTGAAAAATCAAGTGTGAGTGCTTTATTGTTTATTATTTTGAATGGGTGAATATTCTTCCATGAGGAAGCAACTATCATTTTATTGAAATATTCAATTGGAAATTCAATAAAGAATCTAAAATCAAATAAATAAAAATGTAAGAATAGTTTGAAGTTTAAAAATAACATGGCCTACTTGACTCATTTTTGCTGCGGATCTAAATGATCCTGCTGGCTGGATCATTTTGAGCCCGGGTTTTTACTGTGTTATTAATAATTACAAGAAATATGAATGTTCTGATAATTATAATATAATAATTTAGGTTTCAGAAAGATTTCAGTTATTGCATTAAGTTTAAAATAAAACGATTCACACCGCTTTGCTCACATTATAGTCCGTTCAGGACTCAGTACTAGACTCGAGTAGAACTCACTCCAGAAGCGGCTATCGATATGTTTATCTGCTTTGCACCGTCTATAACCAAGCATATGAACGTAATACGTAAAGCCTATTAACGTGTTTTCCCCTTTTATCATTCATTTCCAAATTTCTCATCGTAGAGCGGGAAAGGTAGACTATTTTAGGAATGAGATTTAAATTACTAGTATTGAAGCCTAATATTTCAAATCGAATTTCTCTGTGTGTTTAAAAAAAAAGTTTTTTGAATTTTTAAAATCTGACTTCTGATTTGTAATCAGCGACCCCGAAAACCCCTAGATATTTACAAAATAAAATTTTTTAGTTATCTAGACCTTCTGGACAGCACCAGAGTTGGGTCTGGATAGACTTTCCAGACTAGCGACGCTATCCAGGGTCTGAGTAGCACCAGAACTGGGCCAAGCTAGATCTTCCAGACCAGCGATGCTAGACGCTTTCTAGATTCCGCTAGGCTTGACTCTAGGCGTTCCCAGAAGATTTTTCTACACCCCAGATAGCACAACTTTTTGCAGCAAATTTGCAATGCCAAATTATAAGTTTACAATGTAAATTTGCTGCAAAACTGTGGCAAATAGCTATATGTCCTCGCTTTGCGAAGTTCGCATTGCAAGTTTGCAGAAAAATTTCTCAGAAAAATTGCAGGAAAATTTTATGACAAATTTTAAGAAAACTTGCGGACATTTTACGACAAAAATTAAAAAATGTCATTGTTGTAAATATGATGATATTTTGTTACTGCAAACCTTTCCTAACGGAAAGGCGACTAAAATCTATTGCGCAGCCCTAAGTGCCAAAGAAAACTACTGCGCATGACATGAACTTGAGCAAATTATCAGCAAATTTTCTTCAAGTTTGCCATAAAAATTTTCTGCAAATTGTTTGTAAAATTTTTCTGCAAACTTGCAATGCAAACTTCGCAAAGCGTGGACATATAGCTATTTGCCACAGTTTTGCAGCAAATTTACATTGCAAACTAACAAATTTGGCATTGTAAACTTGCTGAAGAATTGCTGCAAATTGTTGTGCTATCTGGGACGGGGTTTTTTCTATCATTTTCAGCACAAAAGAATGTTAAAACAATAAAATAAAACATAACTGTGTTTCAATTTGATTAAATAAAAAATTTGAAAATAAATCATATTTAGAGTATGAATTTCTGGAAATTAATTTTTAAAAAAATTCATAAACAATGCCAGTTTAATCTTACTTTTTTAGTATCTTTGATTAATTTTAGAATAAAACTCAGATTTTTATTGACAATTGGAATCGTTAAAAATTATAATCTTTTAAAATATAAGATAATTGTGTATATTTATTATTAAGAGGAATACAAACTTTTGGAAGATTTTTATAAATAAATAATTTTTTAGTATTTTTATAATACTTTGTCTTTGTTACTATTTAGAAAGAATGCATGAACCTTTAATGAGTGTTCACTAAAATTTAGGAAACTGTTTTTTAAATTTTCTATGACTGTCAAAAAATGGTTAGACTGATAAATAACAAATAAAATTTTTATTTTTTTTCACAATTATTGTTAATTTTATCACTGATTGGCACAAAATGATAATATACTTTCTCGTTGCACAGTTCGATGTTTTTTACACTTTAAACCTATACACATTTACTAATTATCATGCATATTACCTAAATCTAACTTAAAAACTATACACATACAAACGCTCACTTACAACACTGAAAGTCACTGTTCTTATATACTACATGATTAAATTTTTTACCACTTTCGAGAAAAGATTTTGCACGGAACATCAATTAGTCAGAAACACAAAAGAAAATACATTTTTATAGAGGTTAATTTTTAGGCAGAAATTGACTGCAAATTATTTGTTAAATTTTATATTCACATTTTAGATATAGACGAAAAAAATAAGTCAGCAAAACTTTCGTAAACTAGTATTTCACTTTTGGACGGGAACGAAAGTTGTTCAAAAAGTATATAGACACAGTTTATTAAGAAAACAAAACTAATTATAGAAATGTGAACTGTGTGTATACGAGCCGATGCCCAATGTGCTCTGATGTTTCGGAATCAGTTTATCAAACTTTCATAAACTCTCAGCTAGAACTTAAGTACGAGCACCAAAGATTTCGTAACACTTGTATGCATAAAAATTCGACGACAATCAACCAAACGCTTGTAAACTCACAAAAAATTTCACATTCAGGGGCATTTTTTGGTATATTTCACTTAATTTGTACAACTTCACCTGAAACACAATTATTAATATCTTATATGCGCACTGTACACAATTTTATCGACATTAAAATTCGGAATTCGCTTCAGCGGATGTCGAACCTACCTACCTACCTACTTAACCAAGATATATAACGCATTTTGTCTTAACAACTAACCGCCGCGGCTATCGAGAGCCACGCGAACGAAGAAGTTAATTCCACTGACCAAGCTGCGAACTGCGCATATCGGAATTTTAGAAAAAGTCTACAATTCTTTCGTTGACTGCTGTCTTAACTACTCTCTTCTGTGTTCCAAACTTTCGAACCTTAATTATTACAATGTTGTAAAACTTTTTATAGAAATTTGACAATCTTTAGACAATATTATTAAAAACTTCAATATAGATTAGCAAACTGCTCTTTCTTTACATTTTGTAAATAATTTCTTGACTCTGTTTCACTTTTTCGGTAAAGTTTATGCTTCATTACTAAAAAGTGTATGAAACGTTTAAAAATTTATGCCCCATCCAAAAATGAAATACTAGTTTACGAAAGATTTGCTGACTTATTTTTTCCGTGTATAGTCTATGTATTGTGCAGAACCTTGAAAGAAATGTGCAACGCATCACTGCCTAGCTTGTCTGCCACAAAGTCAACTAACGTTTCACAGACTTTTCACTAATGACTTCTAAACATTTACTAAAGTTGCGTATATTCATATAGTATTTTATAAATTTTTTACTTTTAAACAATTCAGTTAAAAATATTGGAAAGTTGAAATGACATTCAATAAATATTAAGTATACCTTTCAAACATCTATTCCTAATAATTTAATATTAAATCAAAAATAACTGGTTACATACTGACGAACTTATTTTTTCCGTGTAAGTAAAATTTGAGAAACCTGACTAATATTAACCTTTTAATGATGATCAATTCTGATGTGATAACAAGATAGCTCTGTCAAACAAATTATGAATAATTTTTTAAATTATGAATATAGGATAACTAGAAAAATAATTGATTGATCTATTTAAAAATATGGGTTTTTGAAACCAATTTCTAATGAATTATTATCCATTATCTTTGTTGAAAGTATAATATCAAGAAAAATAATATGAATATTAGATTCTAAAAAAGTAAATTTTCAATTTCTATATTATAAAAAGTTAAATTGTCAATAGCAATTATGAACGCTTAGTAACTTATCTTCAAAATATCTAAAATAAAAAAACAGGTTCACAATTAAATTTATTTTTTAACTATTTTAAACTATCAGTTTCCAAGTCATCTAGAGCAATGTTTGTAAATAATGGAGAAATAGGAGCTGAACTCATAGGGATTCCATGAATTCGTGAAAGTTAGCTGCTGTCGGTAATACAGTCTGATTTTATAACGTATACTTTAAACGGATACGTACTAAATGTAGCATCGTTATAGTACAGTTTTTCAGTACGCTTTTTGTTATAAAGTGCTTTAAGATATAGGATGCTTACTGTCTGTAAATCATTAACTTATTTTTAGTTACTGCTTTAATTTAAGGCTAGAATGAAAGTTAGATCATTTATATTTTAAGTCAAACGTTTTAGTGTGTATAAGTCTCCAAAATGTTTTCAGAAAAGTTAAATTTTAGTCCTTCATTTATCTTCCATTTATCGAATTAAAATATTATATCACATTTTATCACTTTATTAACCCTTAGACTGTAAGGTGGTTTTTGACCTACGTTGACTGTAATCATGGGTCACTCATGTTCAACGCTTTAAAAAGTGCTTTAAAGTGCTTTAAAAAATCGGACAAAATTCATAATATTGCATTAACTATCCTAGAATAAGGACCAATCATTATATTGCTGAAATGTTGTTTGTTTAAATAATATATTTGTTTAAACAAACAAAAACACGAAAAAAATTTTTTTTTAAATCATAACTTTTAAAAAAATCAATATTTTTTAAAATTTCTAACGAGAGAGTAAAGCTTAAGAGTGGAAGTTTAAGGGTAAAAATACTGAAAATCTTTATAAATAAAATAAATGCTTAAGTTTTGAGCATGAAAATCATGTATTTCAATGTACGCAAAAGAGGTACAAATCACAATAAATAGACATAATATTATTTTTTAATCTTTATTAACTTTAAAAAACAATAAAAAGACATTGTATTATTTTTTAATTTTTATTAACTTTAAAAAAAAATTTTTTCTAAAAAAAACGTTATTTTATAAAAAATAAATAAAAATCATCTAAAAATATAAACATCAGAACTAAAAAATAAATTATTTAAAGAAAAGAAATCGAAATTTTAAAAAAAATACTAGAATTTAGCAAAGAATACTTTACTTAACATTCCACACTTTGGCACTGTTGACTGTAAACATGGGTCACTCGTGCACTTTTCAAAATACAATTGGTTTCTGTAACTACTGTTTATGCATTAAACCTTTGGCATTTATGGAACATGTAACTCATTAGTGTATAATTTTTTACAATATAGTTTGACCGACCAACCTCCGAGATAGCAAGAGGTGTCACTTTTTGAAAGGCACGAGTGACCCATGTTTACAGCTTAAGGGTTAAAAAACTGTACACCCCTTAAAAAATCAATGTGTCCATTTTTTGACTTGTAAAACTCGTGTGGGTATTCTAACGATATCTCAAAAAGAGTCATACATGGAAACTTTTTCCCTTTGAACCCTCATCTCTATAATCAACCGTATCGGAAATATTTCACTTGTATCAACTGTCCCTGCGGTCTCCCCTATCTTAAGTATATACACTCTAAATCTAAATCAGTGTAAAAGTCACTGATGTCAAATCAGTCGCTAAATTCCAGCTATTTGAATCATTGAAATCAGTAAAAAATACTAATTTTTAGTGAAATTTTTACTGATTGTCAGTGAAAACTACTAATTGAAAAAAGTTTTGTAAATTTAAAATTACAAACTGTTAAAAAACAGTAAAAGTAACGGTAAAACTGTTTTGTATTTCATAGTTATTCAGGAGAAGAAACAATATTTCTTTAAATTAATTAAAAGATTTATTTTACTTTTTTTATGCGATTAGTTACAAAATTAGCACCCCTGATGAAAGTTTTGGATATATTTAATCAGTTTTGGTAAGTATAATAATAATTATTAAAATGAAACTACAGAATTCAAAAAGATTAAAATTTTGCTTTGGAATGAAATGGATTGATTCGAATTCATTCGAAAATAATTTTTTGTTGAGTTACGTACAAATTTAGATTCAATAAAGATTCAATAAAGATTAAATTTCGGAAAAAAATTTCAGAATAATTCTTATAGCAACTGACAGAATATTAATTCGAAACTTTCGTCAATGCAGTTGGGTACTGTAAAATCAAAATGGATAGTTTTGGAATAGCCCACACGTGACTTAATTGAACTTCATGTTCAATGAAATATATTTCCATTATGTTTGACTTCCTTGATCTAATATAAATCTATGCCCTTTATAAGCTTTATCTTTACTAAGAGATAACCTCCCCACTCATTATTTAATAATGAGAAATAATTTTTTAAATCCATTCAATTGATTGTTGAAAATTATGAAATGAATGAATAAACATTGATGATGAAAAATATTAAAAATTGTGGAAGATGTAATATTTTAAAAGAATATTGCTAGTGTAATTTCAATTATTCAAAATTAACATTAAATAGAATTGTCAATTTTTTCTACATTATTTCAAACCTAGAAAAATAATTTTTAACAATTTTACATTTTTTGAAAATATTTTTAGGAATTTTAATTTTTGAAAAAATTAAATTTTTTCGAAACTCGTATACGATTGATTGTTTACAATGATAAAAAAATATAAAACAATTAGCCGTGAAAAATATTAAAAATTGTAGAAGTTCAAATTTTAATATTTACTGAATTTTAAGTTCTATTACAAAATTTAATAATTAATTAAAAAATTTTCTAAATTTTCACGTCGCAGTAGGTGTCTTTTAATACTTTTAAATAAAGTCGAAAATAAATTGACACTCTAAAAGAACAAAAATTTCAAAAATCTAAAATGTCACTGGTTAATAAAATTGGTATAATAAAATATTGTTTTGGTCATTTTTTACTCTTTTTGTTATTTTTCTTTAATTATAATTAATTAGAAATTAAGAACAAAAAAGTAAGTTTGCAAAAAAAATGTTTTCTAAAAAAATGCATTTTCTCCCATTACTCCACCTGTGAGGTATTGGGAGCTCTTACTTGAAATTTTAATAAAAGGATATAATTTATGTTTTCTTTAGATATTTTTCTTATTTTGTCAATAGTTGTCGACAGATGAACATTTTACAAAATATTTAAGACATAAAACAGACCTACAGCTTCTTTAGTATTAAAATATCCAATAATAACATACATTTTAGACAATAAAACACAAATATTGATTCTTAGCAATTAAATATTTCAATTTATTAATAGTTCAATTTTCCAAAAAATTAGAAAAGCCATATCGAGGTAACGAAACTCTGCTGGCTGACACATTTCTCCCATTACCCCAAAGAATTTTCTCAGACCACAATTTGAAAAAAAGAAGAAAAACATAAACAAATTTAATTATTATCTCTATTTTTATACATGTATCTAAATCTGCACATATTTTTCTCTAATAAAATCACAAAACATAATTAAATAATAAATTTTTAACTATTTAATTTGATCTCCAGAAATAATTTCCATTTAAGAAGAAAAACTCGAAAACTTGATTTTTCCTTGTAGTTTCTACAAATCTGTCAGAAATAAGACCGTTTGTCTTCGTATGACCGAGTTATTTCCACGAAATTCAAAGTCCCTGTATACTTGTAATTTAAAAGCTCCCATTACCTACTCTCTAAATTTGAATCAGTGAAAAAGTCACTTGTCTCAAATCAGTCGCTGAATTCTAGCTATTTGAATCAGTAACATTTCACTGATTTTCAGTCAAAGTAATTGATTCTCCAGTGAAATGTCACTAACTGTCAGTGGAAACCACTGATTCAAATAGCTATAGAATTCAGCGACTGATTTGAGACCAGTGACTTTTTCACTGATTCATATTCACATTACCCCACCTTCCCCTAAACTATAATAATCAACATAAAAATTGTTTTAAATATAGGATTACTTGACCTAATACTTGCGCGAACCTTTTATGATTAGATTTAACGGA
Organism: Leptopilina boulardi; assembly: GCF_019393585.1. Classification (NCBI taxonomy): domain Eukaryota; kingdom Metazoa; phylum Arthropoda; class Insecta; order Hymenoptera; family Figitidae; genus Leptopilina; species Leptopilina boulardi. Next base: position 435,970 of record NW_026137781.1, on the reverse strand, counting down.
GTTACTGACATTTTTTTGCTAAAAACTAAAAAATTTATTATTATAACTTAACAGCGGCTTTTTTGGTCTCCAATTTTTTTAAACTTTATGTAGTTAACAAAAAATAAATGAATTTTGAAAACACAGAGTGAAATAAAAATAATAGTTAAATTTTGAGAGTAATCAAATCTCTATATAAATATATTCTGTAAAAGTATATTTTTTTAAGTTTTACGGCTACAATAATTTTAATATTATAAGGTACGACTTCGTGGAGGATCAACCATTTGCAATCACATAAAACTGTAAAAGCAAATATCATTTTTCGGTTAAAATAAAATTATGCTAAATAATTGACAATTAGTAAACAGACACTTTTTATTTTATAGTACCTATAACTGACATAACACAATTTTATTAACTTATTTACCCTTTGAACCCCAAACAATGTCAACAAGTGAAGTGAGTGATTAATGTGCATAATTAATAAACAGTTATAAATACATAAATGATAAATATAAAATCGAAAAAATAATAATAATTTTTTCTCAGCAAATAAAACGATATAGTGGCATCTTCTATTCTAAATATTAACTATATATATGCTTAATCGTAAGAAACAATACTCTTTTTACATCATATAAAATAAAGTCTGCTTTTACAGTTACAACAAATTTTCTACCCTTACTTCGAAACTTATGTATAATATATATAAATAAAATAATATAATACATAATAATAAATAAATATATAAAATAACACTTAACTTTAGTACTTTTTTAAACTGCAATAATGATTTAACTATTAGTATGACTTATATTTAGTAAATAAATAATTATTGCTTTTTATTTCAAACACAGTATAAAATTCACTCAGAATAAAGCAGCTATATAGTCTGTCATATAATTATATTTTAAAACAGTGTTTAAATTTTGTCAGGAAATGTGCTTTATTCACTATATCTTAATAATAAATTCTGCCATTTTATGAAAAAAATAAACTACTTACAAAATTAAAAAGTTCACAAAAAAAAAATATATATATCACTATTTTCAAATGATTAAAAAAATTTCTAAGACATCGCGTGTAGAAATGCAAACTATGACAATCATGTTAATCAAAAAGGGAAAATGAAAAAAATCACATTTTAAACGTCTAGTTACGGTTTTAAAAAAACTTTTTAGAATTGCAACATTGTAGTCTTAATTTACGATTTTGGATATATAATGTCAAATTACGAAGCACCATTTATATTAATTTTTCAATAAATGATCTCATTTAAAAAATCACATAACAATAGCCATTTATGGTAAAAAAAACATCACCTTAAAATTTAGAAACTATTTGTTTCTTTATGTTGAAACCAGATATCGCGTTTAAGAGAACTAAACACACATTAAACACTATCACTGAAGAACTGACATATAGTTATAGAGGCGATAGACCAAGGGTCCATGCTCAAATGAGACTGCTTTCGCGCATCGTGCTATTTAGGGGTTATTCTAGCTAAGTCATAAGAGACAAGTGGAGGCGTCCAAGGGTAGCTTGAGCCAATCATAGGTTGTTCAATTTTGTTTAAGGGTGGAGCGTTCTTGGAGGGATGAACATATTCAGTCGTCGAGATACGTCTGCTAGTCAGTACTAGCCCCGCCTACAAATTTCTGGTTCGACACATGTGTCTCAACCTTTTTCTGCGCATGACGATTTCATTTACTATATTTCTACAACATGCATACATATTTCAACCTGACAAACGATATTGAATACATTTTTAACACTGCTTGCATTGCACTTTTTCGATTATCGAACCTTGTGAAAAGACTTGATGGTCGTAATGGCCGTCCATGCTGAACTGCATTTTGAGTGTCAATCTCTGGAGTTTAGCTTGAAAAAAATTACATTATAATGAGTAAAAGTATAAATCTGGTTTTATTCAGACAAATCTTATATAATCTTCTTAGGTCGTTGATTTATTTTTATTATTATGTTTAATATTATTTAATAAGCAAACAGATTAGAGCTTTTAAATATAATCAGAAAAAAGGTTGTGTTGTTTTTAAACAAATTCGTATCATAATATACAATCTTATAAAGTAAAAAATTTCGAGAGTTGGCAGCCAAAGTTGGGAGTAAAAATTTTGAAGTTCCAAATGTGAGTTAACATTATATTAACTCTCTTATAGCATTAACTCTCTATAGTCGAAAAATGATCTCCCTTAAGGAGGTATAAGAGTTTAAATGGCTTAAAAACAAGGTCATCTTTAGGATTTTTTTTCTGATTTAAATATTTTTAAATCGCTCATATTCTATTCGATATATAGGGGAGAATGGGGCAAGGATACACTGTAAAAATTTTTAGGAACTATCACCAACCTTTTTTGGTAAATATTTCATATTAATCTTTGGGAATATTCACTAATATTTGTAGAATATTCCCTAAAATTTTAGGGAAAAGTTTCTCCAGAAAATTTTAGGGAATTTTCCACAAAATGTCCTTCAAATTTGCGTCACTAGAATTTTGGGGAATTTTAACCAAAAAATTTTTTACAGTGTAGTTACCCGTGCAGAAATTTTGGTCTGGGCCTCTCAAGGCCCTTCCCAGTACGCCTGGATTCTGGCAAGGGCCTGACATGGCAAACTGGCAAGGCCCTAGTAATGGCTTGAAACGGTTTTGCAAGGATTTGCCCTACTTAGGGATGAACTTGCCAGAGCCATGAGAGTTTTTCTGGGAATTACCTTATATATTTTATGACAAAAATAACAATCAGTGAAAAATGTAATCCAGGCTTATAATCAGTTGTAATGAGTAATTGATTGAATCAGTAAGCAACAAAAACTTGTAACAAACAAAAACAGAAGAATGCACAATTCTAGCCTGACAAATAATAATCCCAAAGTCGACCCAACTTCAAATATGTATAGTAACACCAACACTATAAGCAAAAAAATTAAATACGGAATTAATTATAACACATTGTTTATTACTGGAGACCTTATATTTACCTCTACCTATTATTATTTAACGCAATCGCTTACATAAATTTTGAAAAATATTTAACGCTCCATGGGATCGAACCCCCTAACCTAACGCTCCGTAATCTAACACGCTAACCATTACGCAAACTTAACGTGAGAAAATAAATATAAAATTGATTTGATAAGTTGCGACTGAGGAAAATGAAGACTTGAGCAGCAGAACAATAAAGAAACAATAATTATATATAAATTATAATTTATTTTCAATGTTAAATAATTTATTTAACATAAGTCAATATTTTCATTTTTTTATTTTATTAAAACTTAGGAACATAATTTTTCTTATTATCTAAAATATAGATAATAAAGTAAAAAATCGGACAAGTGCGAGTTACACTCGCATTAAAACCGAGGGTTCCGTACCCCTAATCCTAAAATTTGAGGGGATTAATGTGTGAAGGCCGATGGAAAAATTCCAATTTTGTTTAATTTTTCCTGTAATGTGAGCATGGAAATACATAAAAACACATAGACCGAAAATTATCAGTTTTTCCTTGAAAACGCTATGATAATCAACCCCAATCGTGCTTACTATATTTTTTTGTATTCTACACGTATAAATGTATAAATAATTATGTCTATAAAGATAGACATAATCATAGACATAATCTAGGCATAAATTTTAAAATAATGTGAGCAGATAGATTTGAAAATAAATTAATAAAACTAATAAAAAATAATGATATCAAAACGATTTTATTTAAAGAACTATTTATAATGTAACTACATAACTACATAACTATTGAGTGAAAACCCTGGAATATTTTTTTAAAATCCATTTTTTTTGGCTAATAATTTTTATGTCGTCAATTTTTTGTGATGACAAATACATACATCAATCCTTCTTCTGAAAATATTATTATTATTATTATTATTAGATATTATATTAGATATATTATAATATTATATTATTTGTTTATAAATGATAATTACTACTAGATTTAATAATTCCTGTTACTTGCACATGGTCTCCTTTTTCAAAAAATGAATTTTCTGTTTCAAAATTTTTAATTTTTATTTCAATTTTCAGTGTGCCATCACTCAATGCACCCCGAATAAAAATTTAAGACGGCAGATGTAAATCTTACATCACATCTGTATAGAATTTAAGACGGCCATCTACACTGTAAAAAAAAAGTTTTAAATTAGTACCCTATTTTGGTATTAAAATAGTACTCACTGAAAATAGTCCCTAGTTGTATTATTATAGCACAGTATATGATAATAATTTGATTATAATACTACAAGTGGTATTAATTTCGTACTAATGCAAAGTACTGGCCAAATTGTTCGTAATTAATGTCTTATAATAAAGTTATTATATAAATATTAAATATGAATAAAAATTATATTTATATAATATTTGTTCTTGTCTTAAAATAGAACATCACATTTTTAATAAATATACACGTATAACGTGATATACACACGTGTTATATACTAAAATAACAAAGAAAAGTTTTTAATTATAATTGTATTGTAAGGTAAGTTTATTTATATTACAATGAATATAAATATTCCTGATATTATTATGTGTATTTACTTTTTTGAAGGGTTAATGCCATGGCACCAAGAAACGATTAACGTTGAGCCAATGAAAATTATTCATTAGAATGATTTCCATTTAAGCGAAAGGTTTTATTGGCTAAAAGTTTTTCTCTTTCACGCCGATATGGGACTAAACCTTTATTCTGAAAATGTCAAACAATGAAGGCTAACGCACAATAAATTCGCAAACATAAAGCATATATTAGAAGAAGCGTATCGCAAAATTTTATTGGTTCGTCATTTGATTGGAATTTTCACAAGGGCCAATCAAATTTACTTTTTACTTATACGACACAGCAAATTCATCACTTGTGAGTTTCAGGCGATTTATCGTTCGCGCCATAAAGTAAGGAAAGTGAAAATATATTGATTGTGGTAACATCAAGTTTTTTTCGAAAGGAAAGATTTAGATTTCAACTGGCAAGTAAAACAAACGTTTCTTTTTTAATACGATTATGAAAAGTTATTCGAATCAATAATTAGAGTAGTGTGTCACTGTAGAAACTTAATACTTGTGATAATTTCTTTCATTCTTTAAAATTCCTAACCTAAAAATGTAATCTAAATACAATTGTGAGGAATGTTACAGTGTAGTAAAAAACCAAGAATAAGAATTTTTTTAATTAAAAGTGTAATATTTATAAATAATTTTCTACAAATATCTTTATCTTTTGTTTATAGTTTTCGCAAATGTGCCATAAGCAGGCCTGGCAATAAGGTTCCCTTTCCTTGTACAGAGTGACGTATGTACAAAAATACATCTTTGTTAACCTCACTGCAAATCGGCAAAAATACCAAATGTCTATAATTTTTTACAGATTTTGGTTGACAGGTATAAATTGAAGGTCGACGCATTGCAACGTAATTTCCTGATAAGGAATATTTTTAATAAAGAAGTGGACGTCACAGAATAATTAACGAAGGTATTTTTCTTATATTTATGTTCCTAAATTTAAATATGAATTAAATTTGTGGTAAATAATAATAAATCAGAATCATAAAATAAATAATAATAAATAAATAATTTATAATTAAATTTATATTAAAAATTTCCTAATTTTAAAGGTTTATTTTTAAGCTATCAATTGTGGATAACATTCAAATAACTTTTTCTATAAATTGATTATCTTTCAATTTTAAAATTTCCTAATATTGTCAACTATGTATAAAAGTACATTAAATTAAATATTCGAAAAATTTATTTATTTATTATTCATTTATATAAAATATTGAACTCTTGGAAATCTCGAAAAACAATCAATAAAAACTTATATGTTCAACAATTTTTAACAACAAACTAATTAATTTTTAGTTTTTTAATTATTTAAAACATTAATATTTTTAATGCTTTATAAAAAGTATATTTGATTTAGGGTAAACAATATTACGATTTTTTAAAAGTTTACGTTGACATATTATGTTTGCAGGCCTCGGATAGTACGACTTTTTCAACTTTTTTAGACTATTTTTAATAAATGAAACTTTTTACGACTTACTTTCAAAAACTGCGACTTTTTCGACTTTTTTTCTAAATTTTCCAACAAAATAGTTCTTTTCTAGTATAAAGTGCAACTTATTTTTATTTCTATACTAAATAACTATATATATATATATATATATATATATATACGATTTATGAATGTAGTCAACTCATTCAACAATTATTTTTTAATAATTTTTTTAAGATAATTAAAGTATTGAAATAACTATATACTTAACTCAAAAATTTTAAAATAATTAAAATTTCGTAAAATTTTAATCAAAATAACAATTTTTTTAAGTGTTTTAATTAAATTTTTGAAATATACACTACCGTCCGAAATTGTGCGAACTCTGCTTTTTCAACAACTATAAAACTGTTCAAATCTTCAAAAATATTAAATCTAAAATTTTTTCCTCTTTATTTTATTAAAGCTAATAAAATTCTGAAAGAAATGACACCTTGACAAAGAGAATATGTTAATTTTTCAATTAGATATCTAAGAAAAACCCAATTTTCAATGTTTTTACTATTTTTTTTATTTCTCTGGCAAAAATTAATATTTTTAAACGTTCTTAGGCTCATTGAAATCGTATTTTGTTATGCAATTCAAATTATATAAAACAATTCATGTACACATTCTTCCCTAGCGTATGCAAACCGTGAAAGTTGGCTCATAAAATGTCAAAAAATTTAAATTTAATTCTACAATAAAATATAATGTTTAAAAATCAAGTAAATATATCATTCTAAACTTCTCTGATTTATGTAAGTAAATTTAAGATTTATACATTTTACTGATCATTTTTTGTCATATAAATATTAATCACAATTTTTTGACATTTTATGAGCCAACTTTCAGGGTTTGCATACGCTAGCGAAGAATGTGTACATGAATTGTTTTATATAATTTGAATTGCATAACAAAATACGATTTCAATGAGCCTAAGAACGTTTAAAAATATTAATTTTTGCCAGAGAAACAAAAAAAATTGTAAAAACATTGAAAATTGGGTTTTTCTTAGATATCTAATTGAAAAATTAACATATTCTCTTTGTCAAGGTGTCATTTCTTTCAGAATTTTATTAGCTTTAATAAAATAAAGAGGAAAAAATTTTAGATTTAATATTTTTGAAGATTTGAACAGTTTTATAGTTGTTGAAAAAGCAGAGTTCGCACAATTTCGGACGGTAGTGTATAATTAAAAAAAATTTTAACAATTGAAATTTTGTAAAATTTGATAATAAGTGATAAGTGTTTCATTAAAATTTATAAAAAATAAGTTTTGAGGAATTTTAATTGAAAATTTTGAAAATTAACTTCATAAAATTGTTTTACATTTTTTTTTAAAAATAATTCTTTGAAAGTTTTCATTATAATTTTTTTAAAATTCAATTCAATTTTTTTTAGAAATTTTCCAAATTTTTAAAATGATTCTTCAAAAAATTGATAAGCTTTCAAATTGTCCAAAAATTAGTTTAACAAATTTAATTATTTTCCATAATTTTCATTCCAATATTTCTAAAAAACTAATTCTTATAATTTTTTTATCATAATTTTTCAAGATTTGAAAATTTGAAAAAATAAAATAATCAACATTTTCAATTTTGAATTCAGAAATCAGTAATGGGTCAGAGAAATATAATGAAATTCGGGTAACAATACTGAATAAAGTCATCGACTTTTTAGTATCTTTAATCGATTTTTTTTGTGCCTCAAAGTCGATCCGAGCCTGTGTTTGCAAGGCTTGTTCAATTATTTTCACATTAAAGAGATTTTTCATTTTTATTTATCATCATTTGCATTGCAATTTGTCGTTTTAAAGTTATATTTCAATTCTCTGTCTCTGGTAACAGTGTCTTGAAGAAGTGAACTAGATTAAAAGGTTTCATACATTTATATTTTTTGAAAGCGACATAATTTGTTAAGTTTAAAAGTATGTGTTTATAAATACTAAAGGGACATCGAAATTTACGTTGTAGATGAATTTAAATTTTTTTTGAGGCTATTTAAAAAAAATAATTGTGAAAGTTTACACTTTTTAAAATATAAATAATTCATTGCTTAGAACTGTAAAAAATATAGAATAAATTGTCAAAGAGATTTGAACCTAATGTTCAAATTTTCTTTCTCTTCAAAAATAAGAATTGAAACAAAAAAAATATGAACAAATGAAGTGCTTTTCTAAATTTTCTTAATAATTAATTATATTAAATATGTCATAATTTCAAAAAATAAATCAGCACTCCTAAAATAATGTAAACTTTTATGAACTAAAATTTCGCTATTATTTTTTTTAATTGTTTTTGAGTCTTTGAGACCAGAAATGTATTGTGTAATCTCCTAATTATTTTTAATGACTGGTAAATTGAAAATTTTAAATTGGCAAAGGATAACTTTAAGAAAAATATGAATGAAAATTTATGGCGTTTTGAAGGTCTGTCCATGTTAACGTTCTTTTACTGACCACCTCAAGTTGTAAGGACGATGGACAATTTTTTCTATAACTTCGATTCAGACGAGGATTCTGAAGAAGAATTGGAGGAAGTTGACGTAGATTTCGAAGACAACGTTTTGAAGAGAGCCATTGGCACGTTTATATTACGACTAAGGGCGTCATCCAATTTGAGGCAACCAAATATTGACCAGATTTTACTCAATTTACGAGAAGTAGTTTCTACTTATGTAAGAACTACTTTACATCACGTTGAGGAAGTTTTGGAGCAGAATGGTATAGAGTTACGAGAATTTGTTAATATCCAGGAAGAACTCAATTTAATTAACTGTACTCAAAATTTGGATACGAAGCATAAGCAGGATAAATATTTCGAACATGCATTCTCAATGATAAAGCCTCAAAGGTATGAATTGGGCAGGAGGTTTATCAGACATGGAACCGGCACCTGTGGGAATGACCGTCCTACAAAATTACATAAGGACGAAATGATGATTGTTCCAATTGCCGACGTTCTTAAACAATGGATAAGACATCCTGAGTTTAGAGATGTCCTTCAGCAGCATATTCCTCGAGATAACTTATTGTCATCTGACGAAGATGGTCTTATCTTTTTCCAAAATGCCTTCTTTGCTCAATATAGGGATGCATTTAGAATTATTCTTGGATTTGACGAAGCCCAGATGTGCAACCCAATTGGTTCTAAAGCTGGTCCTAAACACAACTTAGGAATGATATATTGGACTTTGGGAAATATACATCCAATGTACAGATCCAATTTAAAATTTATGAATCTGGCTGGAATTGTTAAAAGCGAAGACATCCAAAGGTACGGCATGGATGCCATTCTTGCACCAATTGTTGAAAATATTCAAGGTTTGGCAAATGGTATTGAGATTGAAAATGGGGATATAATTCGTGCAAACCTATTTGCAATCTGTGCAGATAATCTTGGTCAGCATAAGATATCAGGATTTAAAGAAGGTTTTACTGCGCAACATCCTTGTATTTCCTGCGAAGCTAATTTACATGATGTACGAACATTAACAACCGAGAATGTTAATTTAATTAGAACTCCAGAAAGTTATTTACGTCAAGTTTATGAAATTGAACACGCTGTTGGCGCAGAAAAGATAAGACTTTCGAAACTTTACGGCATTAATCGAGATACAATCTTAAACCAAATTGAAAACTTTAGTCCTGTTGTTAATATTCCTCCAGATGTTATGCACACTATTTTAGAAGGTGTTTTTCATAGAACAATTCAGCTTTATTTGCGAAAAATGTGCCTTATAGATCAAAGAATTACACTTGATGAATTAAACGATAAACTGCAGAATTTTGATTACGGCTATACTGAATTGTTGTGCAAACCGTCTGTAATTAAAATGCAGCATTTAACAAACAATTTCCACCAATCTGCATCACAAACATGGCTTTTAGCAGTAATATTACCACTTATTTTGAGAAGTATAGTAGACGAAGATTGTGAGTATACTCACAATTTCTCAAAATTATTAGAAGTCTCGTCTATTGTAATGGGGCATTCGATTAATAGAGGAATGATCGACTACTTAGCTATGTGTATAGCAGAATACCTTACCGATTTTAAAAGGTTGTACTCCGACGAAAATATGAACGTTGCGGAAAATATGGAAAATATGAACGTTGCGGAAAATATGGAAAATGAGGTTATGCATATTGACGGTGATATTGCGATTGAAAATATTGGCAACGAAAATGATTCTGGTGATGAAAATGAGCCTTTCCAAAATGAAGAAGGAAAAAAATTCACACCAAAACAGCATTATATGACTCATTTTCCTCGCGATTATGTAAAATTTGGTTCACTAGTTCAATTTTGGTGCATGAAAGTAGAAGCCAAACATGCTTTATTGAAGAACAAAGCAAAATGTGTTCACAATGCAAAAAATCTTGCTTTCACATTAGCGAATTGGCATCAAGTGAACCAAACTTTCCAAATGACGCATACATTACTGAAAGAGGTTGTGACTGGACCAAGAAAAGTAAGATTGACCGAGACCTTACCATTTCAACATTTATATCCAGATAACCCAACACTAACATTGGTTTCATGGGTTAGATATAATGGAACAAAATATACCGCCAGGAAGTGTTACATTCCAGTAGGGTACAACGATCAAAATTTCTTGCCACTATTTGCTGAATTATTCAATATTGTTATTGAAGATAATTTGCCAGTTTTTATATGCCGATTTGTCGAAACAGTCGAACATAATGTTCGACTAATGGCTTATAGAGTGGTAACTGAAGAAAACAATTATGTTAAATTCACGTTTAGAGACCTCATTTCACCCAATGTGTATCACAGTCACATTTCCGAAGAAGACATTTTTTTAATTGTAAAGCAGAATTTTTGTGATTTACATTAAATTACTGCGTCTTAATATTTTTTAAATTAAAAAGGTTCGTAAATTTGTGTTATTTTGAAAAAAGTTTTATTTTGTAAGAAAAATTGTTGTGGTCTTAAATAAAAACTTCATTTTCTTTCACATAATATTTATATTAAACTACATTCGATATTTTACATATTTTTACAGATTTTACATATTTTACAGATTTTCAAACAATGAGTGTGTGTGGAAGAGATTTCCGAAATACATTAAGAGGTGCTTGTGTTGAACATTCAGACTGCCTGGAATATGAATGGCTTCCAGACATTGGCTATAACTGCATATATTGTGGATGTTTGCCTGTACATCATAAACGAATAGGTATCAAGATTATATAAATTATATTTTATTATTAATTATATTAATAATAAAACAATATAAAGTAATATACAAAAAGCATCATCGTGTGAAAAGTAATTTACTGATGATTGGCAACATTTGTTTGTGAATTGGAATATTTGAAATATTACAATATAGGTATTACAATGTTTTCACATTTCTCTATTGCAGATGAAAATAACTCAGCAGTAATCGTTGATCGAGACAATGTAAGCAGAAGTGAACCAGAAATTGCTGGTCCTTCAAATGAAGTAGAACTTCCTCCTCCTAATAATTCACCTAGTACATTAAGTGGAGTTGAAAGAAACAATAATTTCTCTCCACCTCGAAATCACACTTGCATTCAGTGTCAGCAGCAGGTAAATATCATCCTCCAATATATAAGAATATTTAATAAAACTTATTTATTTGGATATTAAAACGTCCCGAGACTAAATTAAAATTCACTATAAATTCTCCCCTAATAATTTTCGTGCCTCTTTGTCTATTAAATAACATTTTTCAAACCTTCTTTGATTTTCTATAAAACATTTTGATGTTCCTACAAATCTAAAATAAAAAATATTTAATCCACAGGTTACTCTTGAATTTTTAATTCCGGACATATTTCGCCCAAACTTAATGAAATCTATTAATTCGGGTCTGATTGACTACAAAGAGCAATCCGAAATCATAAGGACCGTCGCTTCAAATATGATACAACACGAGAAAACAAATAAGGACCAAGTAACTGAAGTTGCTGTCGCACTAGTTCAAAAAATTCCTTCATTAAAGGGTGTCTTCGGCATAGAATATGTAAGAATATATTTCTATACATTATATTATGTATTTACAGTGTCTTTGTCTAACAACAAACAAGATTAATAAACATTACTTGTAGATGGGAGTAGAAAAATCATTAAAAGACTGCATTAAAAGACAGAAATCGAAGAAAAAGAAGAATTCGAATTCACAAAATTCTGATTTAGACTGGCAAAAAGAGCAGAGAGAGATAATGGAAAGAGAAGTTAGAAAGGGGAAGGATAGGAGTAAGGACATCCTTAGAAGAACACTCCAACAAACTAGGGAATGTCGTTCTAAGGAGAATAAAAAATTAACTGCAGGAGAAATGCTGCAAAAATATCCAGCATTCAAAGTACCAGAAATGGTAAGATAAACTTTACACGGAGAAAAATATAGAGTAACTTTTACTACTTTCATAGTAAAACCTAAGCTGTCAAGAATTTCTGCGCATTTCTGTCAATTTTTAATACTTTCCGAGTAAATTTTACTCCATTCGAAGCACATTTTTGTAAAAAATTAGTAACATTTACTTCAAACATATAAAAAATTTACTTCGAAAATACTGCCGTCCAAAGTAAAAAGATACATAAGCGACATTGTCGATTAGGTTCTTTTTCTTATGCTTATACAATAGAAATTATGACCTAAGCGACAATGTCGCTTATGTATCTTTTTACTTTGGACGGCAGAATAGTACAAGTTGACAGAAATGCACAGAAGTTACTGACAGTTTAGGTTTTACTATAAAAGTACTAAAAGTTACTTTTTCTTTCTTTCCGTGTATCAAACCGTTAAGGTGGCAGGGTCATTGGAAATACAAATTTATAAACAAAATTTTCTGACAGAATTTTTTTTTCATTTTAATTAATATTTTAAGATAATATTTGACTCTAGATATTCTTTTTTTCAGATCATTTGGGAATTTTCAGATAGTTATAATCTTCCTTTATCTGCTTTACGGAAAAATTGGATAGAAGCTCTTCCTAAAATTTTAACTCTTCTGCCATCTACATCTAGAATAGATGTTAATGGTCAAACTGTCCACGTTTTGCTTACTCTGCCAAAATTATTTCCCATAAGAAATAAGGAAAATCGGAAGGACTTGCTAATAATTCATAAAGTAAACATTTGAAAAATATTTTTAGAATGTAGTTATCTGTAATCAATTTATTTAAATTAAAGTTAATAATTTATAGAAGTAAGAACATAGTAAAATATTAAAAAATGAAATAGAAATAATATATCCAAAGCAAAAAATTGATAAAAAATTTTAACAATTTGATTCTATTACAGCCTGGAACTTCACTGGATAATCTTACTCCTCAGAAAAATGAACCACCTTTTTTAAGTGCAGTCGGGAATGCTGATGACGATAAGCTTAAATTATTTGGCTATGTTGATGGGATTGCTATGTTCAATAATGAACCAATGGAAGCTTTAATTGAAATGATGGCAATTTATTGGGTATTCAATATTCAATTTCATTCAACGCAGAAGCACCCACTGTTGTTTATATCTGCGTGCTTATTTAGGAAAGATTCGAGTAGACTATTGGGGCAAACTTTGGCAAAAGCTTTATCAGTTACAAAGCTTCTGTCTACTGCGAGAATTTCATAGTCGCCTATAAATTTTAAATCGGAACCTTTACTTTTCGTTTCATCGTCATTTCGTATTGAATTCTGTTAATATATTTATGTTGTGTAATTTTCCTGACGGTTACTGATCTCGATTTTATAAGACTGATTATTTTTATTTTATTTTATAATATTGTATAAAACTTTGTTTTTATACAATTTCTTAATCGAATTAATGGACTACATTCGTTAAAGTCAAACATTACCTCAATTTACGCCTAATGTACAACATCCTGGTTTCGTTGATACTTTATTAATTTAGCACCGAAAACTGTTAATTTTTTAATTGAATTTCAACACCACTAACGTTGCTGTTCAATTATTACTTTCATATAAAAATAGGATTTTATTATTTCAATATACTGCGATAATTTTAAAGTAGAGAAATTGTAACTCTTAAAACAAAATAAGTACTTTTTATTTTATTCTTTTGAACATAAGTTCTCCCACCGCTCTTGTTGTTAACAATTTAAAAAGAATAATATATACTTCAGTGTTTAAAACAATTTATAAAATGATTTCGATTTGTAAATATTTATTACTGATTTCATTATTACTAAAAGAAAAATCATTCTTTATAAATAAAAATAAATGGTTATATCGCTATGACTCCATAATACTACCCAATGGGTAGTATTATAATAAAACAAAATATATTTTTCCTTATGTGATTTTAATATTTCCTTGACTTTTTATATTTCCGTTAATTTTAATGAAAAGAATAGAATATGTTCTTTTAGCATAGAATATGTTTATCTTGCATATAATAATATTTCTTCAGCTTATAAATTAATTTTTTCAAAGTACTATTATTTACTATCTTAAAGTATTATAGCTTCTTAAAAATGTTTGAAAAAATTATTTTCGACATTACTTGATATAATTGTAGATAAAGAAACACATTTAAACTATTATAAATTTGATTTAAGAAAAAAAATTGCTTAGCGCCCTAATTAACCTTTACAGGACCTTTACTGATGTTTGCATTTTCCAAATTTTTTGTGTAAGAATTGTAATTTTCGCACAAAAAAATGTTAATTTGTGGGAAAAATTGCCGGCCCTCTAAAGGTTAAAACATTCCCCTTGAATGCATGTGCTTTAGTTACAATGAGTAACATAACCTCTGAATATACGTTATTTTCAATACGGTAATTGACGAGGTTGATTTTTATAAAGTATTCATCAATATAAATAATAAATTTACTTCTTTCATTATAATTTGTCGAATTTTCCGTTATGTATAATATTTATTAATAATAATTTCATTAATCAATTTGAATTTTTTGAAGTGTAATTCTTTTTTGTTACAAAACATTGCGGTAAATGTAAAAAAATAATTCAGCTTATTTAAGTAAATTGAATAAATAAAAAAATTAAACTTATAATATTTTGTCAACATTAAATACTTTTTAAGACCAGTATAAATATTTAGTAATTTTCAAATAAATAATATATTAATTATTATTTAATGAAATTAATTACATCTTTGATTTTTCAAAATTTGGCGCTATAATTTAAGATGGCAGTACTGCTACAGCTATTATATTAATACCGCCTTTTGGAATAATTTTCATCCTGCATTGAAAAGGATATTGATACCACATTTGTGTGCTAAAATAGACTCCAGCAGTATTATAATCGATCAGATTTCAAAAAGTACTCATTTTAAAACGTGAATATTTTTTACAGTGTACATAGGCCTTTTGATATACAGTCTAGGTAGGGAATATATAGGCCTTTCTATATAGGTCATTTGATTTCAAACCTATGTAGAATCTATGTAACCTTTTGATGTAGATTCTACATAGGCCTTTTGACATACATTCTACATAATAAATGCATAGGCCTTTCTACATAGGCCATTTGATATCAAAACTATGTAGAATTTATGTAGGCCTTTTGATGTAGATTCTACATAGGCCTTTTGACATACATTCTACATAATAAATGCATAGGCCTTTCTACATAGGCCATTTGATATCAAAACTATGTAGAATTTATGTAGGCCTTTTGATGTAGATTCTACATAGGCCTTTTGACATACATTCTACATAATAAATGCATAGGCCTTTCTACATAGGCCATTTGATATCAAAACTATGTAGAATTTATGTAGGCCGTTTGATGTAGATTCTACATAGGCTTTTTGACATACATTCTAGATAATAAATGCATAGGCCTTTCTACATAGGCCATGTGATATCAAAACTATGTAGAAATTATGTAGGCCTTTTGATGTAGATTCTACATAGGCTTTCTAACATACATTCTAGGTTTGAAATGCATAGGCCTTTCTACGTAGGCCATTTGATATCAAAACTATGTAGAATTTATTTAGGCCTTTCGATGTAGGATCTGTATAGGCCTTTTAACATACATTCTATGTAGAAAAAATATCTGCATTTCTATATAGGCCTTAAAATGTAATAACTACATAGCATATACGCAGGCTTGTTTATGTAGGATTTTTATAAGACACATGACATAGGATTGAGATTGTTTTCCTGCAGGTCATTCAATGTAGGTCGTAGGACATAACATATTTTATGTAGAATAGGTCTTTTTATATAGGTGCTTATATTAGAAATATTTTTGAGTCACTTATTTTAAAATTTCAAATTATATTAAAAATTATTTATTAAATTTATTATTTATTTATTAAATTATTAATTTATTATTATTATTTTATTATTATTATTAATTTATTAAATTTGGATTTATTAAAAATTACAAATTGATACTCTGCATGTTTGATATTATTGAACATTTAAGTCATTTTACGTTTTAATATTATTTAAAATAATAATTATACGTGAAAAACAAGATTTTTGTTTCATAATGACATTATATAATTGTCATAATTTTTAATGCATAATAATTATTTTATTTGTAAACAAATAATACTAATATAAAATTTTGTTATCCATTTTTAATATAAATCAATATTAATTCAATATAAAGTACTTGTGTACTTGCTGTATTTTATTGTGACTATATAGCGCTATACTTATAATAGTTCTACTGCGTTGCTTTGTAAGAGAACATCTACGCTACTCCACTTATTTCTTAACTTTGTACGGAACCTTCATAGCCTCCCTTGGTCGAGCGCGTTAAGGCGCCGCTCCCAATGGTTGTAGGCTCCCCTCCCCAGACCCAATTGCACACACAACACTATAGAGTAGAGGGCTCAAATCTCACCTACCATTGTATAGGAAAATCCCGCAAAAATATGAAAGGTACTTTTTTTTTATTGAATTTATATTGTTTAGATTATATTGAAATAAACTACTAATTTTCCTGATTTTTTAAATAATAATTTAATTATTAATTAATGAAAATATGCCTTTCAATGTAGGCTCTACGTATGTTAGCCTACGTAGATTGGATGTAGCCAAGCGTTACATTCTTGTGTAGATCCTACATCATCTGGCCTATATACAAGCTAGTATAAAAGTCCTACATAGGTCCTACATCTCGTGGCCTATGTACACCGTATGTAGCCAAGCGTTACATTTCTATGTAGACAGTATGTCAAAAAAAAGTCGCAGGCCTATGTCGCCAGGTAGGCCAACCGTCATAGGTCCTATATAATGGCGACTTTAATTTTTATTCGGGACCGCATCCATGCTGAATAATTTCATTATTTTTTGTATAATTTATTAATAGTCTAATTTGATTTTTTATGTATCCCTCAATACCTATCAATTAAATAATAATAATAATAATAATAATAATTTAATTTTTTTATTTAAATAATTTAAAAAGTGAATGAATAAAACAATGGTTACTTACGGACAAGGTTATTTCGTTCATTCACGATATCCTTAAATGTTATTTTTTTTGGTTCGCATATTGGGAGAACATAATCAATTTTTGAATTTTTAAAATTTTTCATAATTTTATTTTCCTGAATTTCTAAATAGTAATTAAGGTTGCCATCATTTAAATTGGGGTTATTAAATTTCGCTGCTTTGGCGCCTTCAATGCTTATAATCTGTAATTTTAATTAATTTATATTAACCCTCGTAGCACACATTAGATCGACATAATTTTTTTTTAATATTCTTCAACCGGGAGAATCGGGAGAAAACCGGGACTGAAAAATTCATCCGGGAGATTTTATGTGTTTTGTGATTCGCGCAATTGTTCGAAAATTGTTTAACTTTTAACCATCTAAAATTTCGTGTTAATTATGTAAAATATATGAGCAATTCCACTTGAGATTGAAGGGTATATCCTCAGATTTTTTCTATACTACATCTAATCTAATTCTGTGTCAAAAAAAGAATAATAAAAAAAAATAAAAAAAAGTAATACTAAAAATCGTAAATTAATTATAAAATGTTATTTAGAGAAAAACTGAAAAATACCGTGCCGAGAAGGTAGGAAACCCCCGCTAAGTAAACGGAGCCCAATAATAAGTTTAAAAATTAAAAACAAATTTTATTTTTTAAATAAATAAATACAAAAATTTTAATTTTTCAAAATTAATTTTTTTTTCTGAAACTTCAATATTTTCTGAGCAAAAAACGTTTAGGAAATTTTTTCTAGGACTAAAAGTGTAAAAGTTATGAGAAAAAACTGGAAAAAAATGATATAAAATATATTGAATCTCAGTATAAAGATTTTGTATAATTACTAAAATTTGAAATACATTTCTTAAAGACTGAATAATATTTTCAGAAGTATATTATTTTTTGTATCAATATTTCCCATTTTTACACGTTTTCTCTAAATTGAAAAATGTTTACTAAAATGTCTACTATACTTAATAAAATTTGTTATATATTTTATTTCAATATACAGAAAAAATCACTAATTTCTACCGGAAGAAAACCGGGAGGCAAAAATTCTAAAAATAGTGGCCACCCTGGATCAATTTTTGAATTTTATTTTGTCAATCAAAATACTTCAAAATTACGACTTGAATACTTACATTTTTCTGTTCGACAGAAATAATTTTTTTAATATTGTCACTGCCCCAAGCTGTAACATGACATCTTGAACCATTTTGGTTATTAATGACAAGTGACATTACTTGAGTACCTTTTTGATCCACCGCTGATCGAATTTTGTCTATATAACCAACCGCTTCACTGCAAATAATTTATAATTTTTTATATAATACTTTTATTTTCTAATAAAATAAGAAAATAAGTATATTTTACAGTTATTTTTCTATATAAAATAATAATGAATAACATTTACTGAAATAATAACATAAATATATATATATATAATTAATACTTACACACTTAAATCGTTAATTTCAATTGAATGAAATTCTTCGTTCGATGTAAACTCTACTTCATTCATATTTTCAGAAGCTTTTATTTTTTCCTCCATTTTTTTACTCCAAATTTTCAAAAATCTGTCACTTTAATTTGCAAACAAAAGTGTAAAACATATGTTTTTATGAAACATATGAAAAAATAGAAATGCATAACCAACTTCAAAAAAATTTGAGTGATGACCTGATCTTTGCCAATTAAATTGACATTCAAATCAATTTTTTCATTAGTGATAAAAAAAAGTAATCAATTTGATTAGTTGTGTGAAAAATTAAATATTAAATATTAATAAATAAATTAAATTAATAAATTAAATATTACAATATTAATAATTATCAATTATAAATATGTCTGATTTTGCAAACGTAATCGAATCAGGAGAAATAGAATTATCTTCGAATAAAATGATGAGAAGTGTTGTAATTTTCGATACAACAGTGTTCGTATTAATTCAGTACTAATTATTTTAAATTATTATTAATAATCTTATTAATTTCTAATTTCCACAACATTTTTATATAATTAAAAATATATATAAATAATATTTTCGTTTTAGCGAATTGATTGGAATTATTGAATCCGTGACAGGACCTGAAATTGTAGGAAATGAAAAACGTTGTAAATTAGTAACATTTATTTTGAGCAATAGAATTGGTTGTCGCATTTTGGTGAAGGCTTGGAACGAACAAATTCCAAGAGTAAGTAATTTAATTCGACCTAACAATGTAAGATATCATATTTACAAAAATGACTTCAAAAATTTTTTTAATTGATAAATAAAGAAAATAAAAATAATGAGTAAAATAATCAAATTTTACTAATTAAATAGATTGTACACATTGACGCAGCAATAGCAAAAAAAAACTTTTCTTTTTCAAACGAAGGAAATGTACATTATCAATTATGCATTCAATCAAATACGATAATTACATTTATAAAAACAATTAAAGCTGATCATTTACCTAGTGAAATTCTCCCAAATTCTTATCAATTTCAAGATCTAGGAAAACTAAAATCACGTGAACTGATAAGTAAGACTATTTTTATTATTTAAAAAAAAATCTTTTTGTTTAAATATTTTGTTTATAAAAATTTTTTCACCTTGATTTTATTTTTCAAAATTAAAATGTATTTTATTTTGCTTTTCTGTGGGTAAAATTATTTGAAGAAAAAGTTTCCTGAGACCAATTCCAATATATTTTGCAAGATTTTCTTATTGTCTTCAAATATGCAATAAACCAAAAAAGAAAATTTTAAACGAACAAACTAAAAATAAATAAATTTGTTTATAAATAAAATAAAAATTATTTAGATAATTTTTTTATTAATTAACTTCAGGAATTTAGTATTCATTATTCATTAAATCATTATATTTGTGATGAGTTAATTTGTTAATACACTAATTTGTGAATTGAAATACATTAATTTGTTTAAAAATAGAAGGGTATTTAAAAACAAATTTATGTGAAACTACAGAAAAAGGAAAGAAAATTTTGGTTGCATCCATTACAGATAGCAATTACAAATTAGAAATTAGAATTTCTTCTATTGATAATTTTGCCAAAAATATTTTCAAAAAAGGTGACAAGTTGGAAATAATCGGTAGAATAATTTTTGAAAGTGAGTTTGCATTATTAACGTTTCGAAATTTTTTCATATATTATATTACAATATTTAAATTTTTAATTTAGAACCATCATCTTTGCAAATTGATTCAATAAATAAAATAACAAAAGTCAACAACGAAAATATGAATCAAGTATTATTAAATAAAGGAATAAAACGAATTTATAAAGAAATAAATAACAATGATGATGTTAATGATGATGTTTCAAAAAAATATAAGTTCCCTAAAATTTAAGCGTTCAACAAATTATTATTGTTGATTATTATTAATTTGAAAAAATTGTTAATATTGATTATTATTGATTATTAATTAGAAATAATTTCAAGAAAATTTAATTTAATTAAATTCTTTTTTTTATACTTTAGTACACTTGTACGAAAGGGCATTGCCCGTATATATATGTAAATAAATAAATAAATAAAAAATTACTCATTTAATTGAAATAAATTAATTATGATTAATTTAATTGATAAAATATTTTTGTTACAAATTTTTTAATTAAATTTTTTTTAAATTAAAAAAAATTTTTTTATAAAGTTAATAAATTTAAACAATTTATATTTATAAATAAAATTATATTTTTAATAAGTCAGAAATGAAATGATCTTTTTATTAATAAATAATTAATATTTTCAAAATAAATATAATTTATCATATTTTTTTTTCTTTTTAATCAATATTGACATGCTTGTCATTTTTTTTCCCATTCGAGGACTGCATTCAAAATCTCCTCATCGGATGCTGTTAACTCTATTAAATAAAGAAAAATATATTTATTAATATATTATTAAGAATAATAATTTTCCTAATATTAAAAACTGCGTGGCATTATTTAAAAGTTCAATCATTTAAAAACAATTTAACAGCTTTTTTGAAATAATTAATTTTTAATAAATAATCACTGATTTTTCAAATAAATTTAAAAATGTAAAAAAACAAAATTATATATTAAAAATTTAATTAGTAATTAAAGTACAATTCAAAAATTGAAAATGTTAAATAAATAAATGAATTTAAATATCTAACCTTCTGTTATGTCATATTTTAAATAATTTTTAATTTTACCTAAGCTGAACTTATAATTGTTCCCTATTCTAATTCCTTAATTTAACTTAGTTAAATTAACTAAGTTGGGGAAAGGATTATTAAATGAATGTTTAAAAAAATACAATATGAAAATTATTTATTTAAAAATGTTAAATGTTCTCAATTATTATTATTATTATTATAAGACAATCAAACAATCCTTATTTTTAAAGATTCATATTATTTACCTTTAAATAAACTTTGTAATGACTCTTCAATTAGTTTTTCCTTTTTTCGAACACCGGGTCTCCTAAGATTATATCTTCTAAGTCGTAAAAGTTTTATTACCTTATTGACACAGGTATTTTTTAGGCTAGACCGTAACTGACGAAAACTTCTGAATATGTAAAATTTTAACTTGTGAACTATGATGACATTTGTGTATCTTCGATGTATATTTTTAAAAACTGTTTATTACACTCGTTATAATGAACTCCGTGCTTATAATTTGGGACTGCCTTGTTAGTGAAAGGGCTCCCATTATATAGTAATATTTTCCAATGTATTTCTCGCAGCGGGACCAGTTCGCCTCTATGGGTAGATTCAATGTCGGGACCTCACAGACACGAAAAATCTTTATTGCTTTTTCTTTTAGTAGTGGTGACTCCATAATAGATTTCCTGCTTTTTTAGATCGTCTTTTCTAATTTTAAATATTAAGAACATCACACCTTTATGAAATATAATAATTTTACATATTGATTTACATTGATTATTTTTGTCTATACATTTAGTTTTGATAACAATTATTTTTGTTTATAAATACATTTGTTATTTGCAAATATTTGTTTACAAATATTTGTTTATTTATTAACGCTCGTTTATAATTTAATATTACAAGAATATTTATTTTATTAAAATTAATTATTAACAACAATTATTATTTATTATAAAAAAATGTGACGGTGACATGATTATATATTTGTTTATTTATAAATATATTTGTTTATTTATAAACAATTGTTTATCCACAAATATTTGTTTATTAAAGAACAATTATTTATTTACAAATATATTTATTTATAAAAGAATTTATTTTATATAAATATTTATTTATTAATTATTATTAATTATTATTATTTTTATAAAAAATGTTACGGTGACGTGACACTTCAGTGGTATTAATCGTTGGAGACCTACTTCCACTTGGCTTATTTTTTTCAGGTGATTCTAAAAATTTAAAATATGAAATTTAATATAAATATGCAAAATATAAAAGTCAAACATATAGAAAATGAATTATTTTTTTAAATTATTAATATGTTACCAGTTTTAATTTTTTTCTTTCCAGATTGTTTTTGTTGTTTTGGTTTTCTTTCTGCAAAAAAGAATTAAAAATATTTATTATTATTATCTTTATTATTATTAGAATTTGAAAAATTAAATTTTTTTGTTTTTCGAGTAAACCTCAATTTTTCAAATTGTGTTTGTCAAATTTAACAATTATTCACTTTTTTTAAAAAAAATTTAGGTTAGTTTGAAAATTTTTGATGAATAATTATTTTTTACATAATAAAGTTTAAAATATGCGAAAAAAGTAAATTTTAAGATTTTCAATTTTTTAAAAATGTATTTTTTATTTTTTACTTACTTTTTTCATCACCTTCCATTTTTAAAAATTAATAAAAAATTAATCTTCAGAATTAAAACAGTAAAACTCTTTTTTGACAGATTAAAATATCTGAATTTTAGTTAATTCATAACAAACTTCAGGATAAAAAAGGTCTGAAGTTTTGTATACAATCTGTCAATTAACAGATTAAAAAAAAAATATCTCTTAAAATAATTAAAGAACAAGAGTTAAAAAATTTGTTATTGAAAATATTATTTATTTGGCAATTGGTGAAAATAATTCCTTGTATTATAATAATCATATTTTGACAATCAAAAACCGATAAAAGAAAAATAATACGTAATATCGAATTTTTAAAATTTTTCAACTTTTATGATTACAAGGTATCATTTATATTATTGGTTTAATATTTTTAATGAATTTTTGCTTCCTCGTGGAGGAAGCATTGTAGTCCTTTCATTTATAAAACTTTTCAAAGAGGCGGAAACAAATTTTTTTCTTTATAGAAACATGTTATCTGAGATCCTGATCAATTGTCCGGATGTATGTATGTGTGTGTGTGTGTGTGTGGATCCCTTTTTTGTTTAGAAGATAACTTTAACAGGTTTTAATGTATTTAGATAAAATTTGGTAGGCTCATTTATCATATTAATATCTCAAATCTGACCAAAGGATTTTGAAAAATATCCCAAAAAAAAAATTTTATCGTCTTTTTTCCAAAAATTTTTTTTTAATCGAAAAAATTTTTAAATAGAAAAATTTAAGGTTATATATAATAAAATCGTTTTTCTTACGTCAAGACGAATCGATCGATATATATAAAGTATAGATTTGATTGAAATTTAAAGAATTAATGAAAGTTAAAAAATCAAAATTTCACATTTAGGCTATAAAATTTTGTGATTTTTTAAATTGAAGTTTATATATAAAATAATTGTATTCCTTACGTCAAGACGAATCGATCGATATATATAAAGTATACATTTGAAGTAAATTTAAAGAATTAATGAAAGTTAAAAAATCAAAAATTGACATTTTGGCAATAAAATTTTGCTTTCTCCACGAGGAACCAAATTTTTTTGCTGATCGTAAAGAGGAAGCAAAATGTTCATGTAATGAACATCTGAATTTACAACTTGTTATTATTGTTTTTATTTATTAACTTTTTTTATTCTGCACCTAGAAAGATGCAGTTTTTTTTCTAATTTTGCAATTTATCAAGCCAAATGTAATAAAAGATAGATTTGATGTAAAATTATTAATTCGACAATTGTTTAAAGAATGTATTGTTGTAATTTACTAACTTTTGCTTCCTCGTGGAGGAAGCTTTGTAGTCCTTTAGTTTATAAAATTTTTAAAAATGGTGAAAACAAATTTTCCTCTATATAGAAACATGTTATATGAGATCCTGATCAATTGTCCGGATGTATGTATGTGTGTGTGGATAGTTTTTGTGAACACGATATCTTTAACAGGTTTTAATGGATTTGGATAAAATTTGGTAGGCTTATTTAACACATTAATCTCTCAAAAATGACGAGAGGATTTTTAAAAATACCCCCAAAACAAAAATTTTATCGTCTTTTTCCAAAAATTTTTTTTTAATTGAAAAAATTTTTAAATCGAAAAATTTAAGGTAATATATAATATAATCGTCTTCCTTATGTCAAGATGAATCGATTGATATATATAAAGTATAGATTTGATTGAAATTTAAAGAATTAATGAAAGTTAAAAAATCAAAAATTCTCATTTTAGCTAATAAATGTTGTGTTTATTTAAATTCATGTTTATATATGAAATAATTTTATTCCCTGTATTAAAACAAATTGGTTGGTATATATAAAGTATAGATTTGATTTAAAATTTGAGAATTAATAAAAATTGAAAATTCATATTTTAGCTAAAAAATTTTGTGTTTTTTTAAAATTCAAGTTGATGAATAAAATAATTGTATTCCTTGCATTAAAACGAATCGATTCGTATATATAAAGTTTATGTTACACTCAAAATTAATTAAAATTTTCTTTATTTTTTAAAAAATTTAATTAATTTAAAACATTTTTAACTCGAAATGTTTTAAATCAATCAATTGAATTGGACAAATTCATTGCTTCCTTCACGAGGAAGCGAATTTTTTGCTTCACACAATGAGGAAGCATAATGTTTATGAAATAAACATAAAGGACCCCCTCCTTGTTTTGTAGTGTATCTAGAAATATGCAATAAATAATATAAATGAAATATCCATCTAGGTGAAATTTTCTACCCGGATATTTATAAATCTACTACAATTTGTTCATGTTTCTGACTTTATATATTTATAATAACTGAATAAATGGATTTTACTTCAAATTTTAATCGATTTAAATTTTTGTGTTATGAATTTTTTAAAAGTTTAATTTTTCTTTGACTTTTGAATAATGTTAAAAAAATGTATATAATTTTTTTTAAAAAATCGCTTTTATTATTAAAACGATATGATATTCTTTTATTGATAATAGGTTCGAAGAAACAATGGGAGAAACCAAAATCCCTAGATTTTCCTATGTATTAAATACTGAGAATTATTTGGAAGATGATTGCGTAGACGAATTTCATAAAATCCTTGAGGAAAATACTAATTTTAAACCAATAAATATATTTCAATTAACAATTTCAGCTGTCCAAAATAAAATAAGTCCTATTTTACCATCGGAAGAGCATTTACAAATAATATTTCGAGAGGGTAGTGATAATATTTTTGAAACTACAGATACAGTAGGGCACTGGTTGTGCATTCATTACGTTAGCGGACAACTACGAGTGTATGACAGTTTCTATTACCATCTGACTCCATTTTTGATTCGCTGTTTACATGTTCTTTTTCCTCATAATCCTCCCGTGGTATTTCCCACAGTACAGAGACAAACTAACACTTTTGACTGTGGGTTCTTCGCTGTTGCGTATGCGACATCTATAGCACTAGGCAGAAATCCAAGTCAAATAAATTATGATATTAATTCTATGCGATCACATTTATGTAACAATATACTCAAAAATCGTATACTAACTCATTTTCCTATGAAAGATGAGATTATGCCTGCGGGGCCAGATAATTCTTTATTGGTCAATCTTATTGACTCTCTGCAATCATGTCAAGTATTTGAAAATAATACTAATGTCAGTGACCGAAGAAATAAAATGAATAATAATTCAAGATTAAAAAGAAAAGAAAAATTCTCAACTGATTGGACTAAAATTTCTGAAAAGTTTTTTGCTTTCCTCTTAGACGGTCAAACATATATTTGTGATTGCTGCGGACGTTTATGGTGCAATAAATCATTAAAACTATTAAGTAAAAATGTATTAAATGAAAAAAAAAATTGATGTCTTTAAAGAATCTAAGTAAGTGTTTCTTCTTAACAAATTCAGGTAGTGGATATTTTTGTAGTACTTGTTACCGAGATATATGTTTAGGTAAAATCCCAAATCTAGCATTATGTAATGGTTTAATGTTTAATAATATTCCGGATGTATTAAATGTTTTAATTCCCCTGGAAGAAAGATTAGTAAGTCCTCGGCATATATTTCTAAAAATAATTCGCAAAGGACAAGGTATTGGTTTTCAACACGGTTTAGTTGGTAACGTTATTAATGTTCCTGTTGAAGTTAATGAAATGGTAGCTGCACTACCGCGAAATGTTAAGGATAACAACATTATTACTATTGAGCTCAAAAGAAAAATGTGCTATAAGCATGGGCGCAAGGAAATAATTCGCCCTCAATACGTACGTGCGGCTGCTAGATATTTAGTTGAAACCGACTTATTTCGTGAACTTGGAATTAGTTATGATGATTCCTGGCAATACGATGAACAACATTCTGAAGAAAATATGCATTCAGATGATAATTGTAATTGTGAAGCAGATATTGACCAAGAAGAACTACCCATTAATCCAGGAAATTTTGAAACACTTTTAGACAACGAACAGGATGTCATCACTATAGCTCCTGGTGAAGGAAAAAGACCAATTTCTCTTACTATTGATGAAAATTTAGAAGAACTTGCGTTTATAAAAATCCACGGAGGTAAAAAGCGAAATTATACTGTTGATCTAAGTTATTCAGATATAATCAAATCTGAAATAACTCGATTTGATCGTCGAGCAATGCGCGCCGATTACTTATTTACTGCGCTGAAAAAACAGCAATTGTTATGTATTACAAATAATATTAATACATGCCTTAGAAAAAAGACATCACAAGGAAACAAAATATTAGTCAGTGATTTATTGGATGAAAATTTCATTCAAAATCTACTTCAACATGATGATGGATATAGAGTTTTAAAAGGAATAAGAAATTCTCCAGCTCATTGGGAAGGTGAAAAGAAAAAGTTATTATCAATGATAAGATAATTTGGAGTACCGACTTTTTTTTAACAGTATTAGCAGCTGAAACAAAGTGGCCTCAATTGATTCGACAACTGAAGAAAATTGTTGATGGAAATAATATTACTATAAACGACGCAAATAATCTTTCATATGAAGAAAAAGCACGGCTTATACAGTCTGATCCCTTTATATGTGTATCATTTTTTGAAAACCGTTAAAGAGAATTGAGAAAAACGTGGAATATTCCTGTTGGTCCTTTCAGAAAACATCAAATAGAACATTTTTATTATAGAATAGAATTCCATCATCGAGGTTCACCACATGCACATATGATGTTATGGTTACAAGACGCACCAATTTTTATACCAGGTGACGCATTATCCATGAATGAAGTGACTTCCTTTGTTGATGAAATTATATCTTGTAATAGTGAAAATATTTCAGATTCGCTGGCGATATTGCAACAACACAAGCATACACACACATGTCGGCCAAAACCAAATCGATTATGCAGATTTGGAATTCCCTTCTTTCCAATGGACAGAACAAGATTACTGTTAGAACTAGATAATGAAGCTGATTCAATAGAAAAGTGGAAAGAAATTGGAAAAACTTTATCAAAACAGCTTCAAGAAATCCCGACTAATATAGAAACTTTTGATGAATATTTGGCATATATTAATCTCAACTTAAACGATTATATAAACGCTGTTAGAAGCACACTAAAACGGCCAAAAATTTTTTTAAAACGTTTACCAAAGAATGTGTACATAAATCCGTATTCTAAGAAAATTTTAGAATTACAACAATCTAACATGGACATACAATTTATTTTAGATCCGTTTGCATGTTTGAGATATATTGTAGATTACATTAACAAAGCAGATCGAGGTATGTCTACTTTGTTAAGAACTGCTATTGAAGAAGCTAAAAATGGAAATAAAGGAATAAGAGAGTCTTTAAAAGCGGTCTGTAAGGTTTTTTTAAATTCTTCAGAAATTTCTGCACAAGAGGCAATATATTGTCTTGCTAGTATACCATTATCAAGAAGTAGCGAACAGGAAATATTCATTAATACTTCTCACCCTTCGAAGAGAGTATATATGCTTAAAGGTCGTAAATCATTAGAAAAGTTAGATTCTTCATCTACAGACGTATTTGAAAAAAATATAATTGACCATTACGTGAATCGTCCAAAGGATAATACATTCGATGGTATGTCTTTGGCACATTTCGCTGCCTATTATATGTATTCAACTAAAATTAAAGGAATTGGAGAAAAGAAATTAGAAAAAAAGCAAGACAATGGAAATACGTATGAAGATGATTCTGATAACGATGATGATGTAGTACAATCAAAATCATGGATTAAACTTGTAAATAACGATGGCTACGTACGTCATCGTAAAAGAATGAGAGTAATTCGTTTTTATAGATATAATTTACAAGTAGATCCTGAAGACTTTTATAGAGAACAATTAATGTTATACGTACAATGGAGGAATGAAGATAAAGAACTGATTAATCCAGAAGTTAATATTAAAGACAGATTTTATAGGTTTTGACACCGGTCACTGTAGAGGGAGCCACCGGGCCAAAGGCCAAATCTATTTCACCTTTATAACCACTGGGGAGCATTCAAAGGTACAGCGAAATAGTGGCGAGTAACTTTAATTTCATTAAAGTTTGGAACAAAGAGAGAGAGAGAGAGAGAGAGAGAGAGAGAGAGAGTCACCACCTCACAAGAGAAAAGCAACTTTTTCGTTGTACCTTTGAATGCTCCCCAGTGGTTATAAAGGTGAAATAGATTTGGCCTTTGGCCCGGTGGCTCCCTCTACAGTGACCGGTGTCAAATTGGCGCCCAACGTGGGGCCCGAAGACTTTCTTTCGTGTCTGAACGGATGTTCGGATGGACCACCCATTAATGAGTGGTCTCACACTCTTTGCTGAGCTAACCAAAACCATGTCTCAACTAGTTTACAAAATGAAGTAGACTAACTTTTCAGTTTTCTTCCCATCACTTAAGGGGGGGGCAGTCATGTAAGACTGACCCCATTAACCCCACTCAGTTTCAAGAATACACTTCTGGGAGTGTTCACTAAAACCCGGTGGCGCCCAACGCTTCCCCTTTCTCAACTAAAAAGCTTCTCCTCCAGTCGGAAAAGCTTTCACCATTCTCTCAACCCAAAAGCTTACTCTCAAATCAGAAAAGCTTGCACCTCCACCTCAACCAAAAAGCTTCTTTATGAAAAGCTTTCACCTCTTCTCAACCCAAAAGCTTATTCCCAAATCAGAAAAGCTTTCGTCTCTTTCTAAACCAAAAAGCTTACTCTCAAAAATCAGAAAAGCTTTCAACTCCGTCGCAACCAAAAGCTTCTTTAAGAAAAGAGCTTTCGCCTCTTCTCAACCAAAAGCTTATTCTTAAATCAGAAAAGCTTGCACCTCCATGTCAACCAAAAGCTTTTTCCTTTAAAAGCTTTTCCCTTCTATCTGTTACCTCAACTATAAATTATTTTTGAAAAATAGCTTATCTATGCACACACTATGTACCCACAGAGCCTTTTGACTAATTGGGATACAGTCAGCTCAAAGTCATACCGACTGATTTCTCTCATACAGGGGGCGCTGCTGGGCAAGACAGTTAGACCATATAGTAACCTAACTCTCGAATCCCAACCTTTTCGTGCACTCAATCCTGACACTTTGATGTGCTCAGATGAAGAGTACAAAAATCTTGATCTCTTCATCATGCGTCAAAGAACCCTAGCACTTAAACCTCACATTTTCACACTCTCTTCTCATCATACCTCAACTCAAGTTCTATACCCAAGCAGGCGGGGGTAACCTTTCTTCTGGTAACCCCATCTCATACGTCTGTGATTGAAAATCTTCGCGCTACCCTGACTAATCATCCTCAAAGGTACCTTTTTCCATCAACTTCGGCAAAAGGGGGATATCGCCTACACGGCTCATGGCCAAGCGAAACAGTCCGATCGGAACTTTTCCTTGCACGCCAGCTTGACGTAGCTATCTCTACTTTTCCGTTGGGCCAAGCATGGTCCATACTTCAATAGGCACAATGAACTGAACAAGTTCGACGACCTATTCACCTACGATGACTGGACACCAGGAGCCAGATAGTTCAATACCAGATAATAGTTACCAACAATTGAGTCTTCTGCTGACTACATCTTCTTCCTCCGATTTCAAAAAACCGTTACTACGAACGTTCTTATTCTTATTTCCTGAACAAGGAACGGATAGAGAAGGCTTCACTAGTGACATTCAGAACACTAGAACACTTACCATAAAAAGCACAGATCGATCCCACTTCTATAATCTACTAACGAGTTACGAACCTTTCATAAGGTTTCGTCGACGGCCAAATTACCACCATTACGTTGTTACTCCTGCTAGAGTAATTTTCTAAGAGACTCCATCAGAATTGAGGGGGATGACCGATGACCCGGACGGGTTGTCTTATCACGAGGCTGAACAAGCCTAAGCCGTCAATCCTCACAATTTTCAAGCACCTCTACTCCTAGTTTTCAGCCTTAGACTGCGGGTCGACGCGCTCACCCCTGTGTAAACTGGGCCAACTCCTGCCCCTGCCAGCGCAGTTGCCCATCACACAACACTAGGATAGAACAGCTTTTGGTCCCTCGGACGAGGCGACCATTGCAACACATGCAGCTGGACAAGCTCGTTGCACATCTCAAAACAAATTCCATTACCCACCATCATGGAAAAGGCCGAACAACGCTCTCTTGAGGGGGCTGACTGCAGCGATACCTGTGGCTGAACAAGCTCAGCTATCCAACAGCCAACCACTCATCATCCATCCAGCGGATGCAGAAAAGGATCAACCACTTCGTAAAATCTTGTACTCATCAAAATCATGTTCTCAAAAAAAAATTATTATATAACATCGACATCACTCGAACTTCGAACAACCTTTAGTAAATTATAGTAACCAATCGTGACCAATGCCTTCCTAAGGGGGGGATTGATACATGTCACTGATGGGGGTAACGAGAATTCATGAAGAATGCAAAAACTTTGCTACATCTTCATGAATTCTTGTCCTTAGCTGAGTCATTGGTAACGTGTTTTTCTACATTTTTCCAAACATCCTATCGGCGCGCCCCTTTACACTCCACGCTTTCCACTCTTTTCCCTATTCGCTCTCTCCACTTTCGCCTTATGGCCCATTTCTATTCATCCTTGCACCTCCCACTCTCAACGCGACAGGCCCTTTGCTTTCCTCGCGCCACTTCTTTTAACTTTCTGTTCGCCGGATACTTTTTCGAGCCGAATTTTCAATTATTTATTTAAATAAAAGGTTATGTTCGAAGTTTGATGTGTTTTTTATATCTTGTAGATCATTTATAGCATAATTTATTATAAATAATTATTGTATCATAATAAATTATTATTAACTAATTATTAATTATAATTGTTATTACAATAATTATAATTTGTTAATTGTTAATAGTATATATTATTGTTATAGTGATTTATAATTTATAATGTTATATACATATATATATATATATATATATGTGTGTGTGTGTGTATGTTTAATACGAATAGTATTATCACAGAAAATTAAAAGGTATTAAAATAAGCTGCAACGCTTCTTATTTTAATCCATTTTGGTATTAAAATAAGTAAAAATGGATTAAAATAAGAAGCGTTGCAGCTTATTTTAATACCTTTTAGTTTTCTGTGATATTGTTAACTTATAGCAAATATATATTATGTTACACATGCATATCTGTATTTGTAACATATTATATTAATAAACTATATTTTAATATAATAATATTGTTATCATATATCACACTTATTAAGTAAGATTAGTTATTAATTAGGTTAATTAGGAATGGTTAAGCAGGGATGTGAGAGAATTTCGGGGATAGAGGTGAATCTCGCGAGAAGACGCGCGACTTGGCTCTTGACTCGCGGTTTTCCGCGGGTCAAAAGTAAGAAGTGCATAGACGGAAGATTTGCCCCTCTCTTGGAAAATTCTCCCACTATTTTCATCGTTTTGGAAGAGTCGTGGGCTATAAAAGCCGATGCACTGGACCAAAACGTTAGTTCTGTTGCAGAGCTCACTCAGGGTTGGTTGCCTTCCCTGCCTAGCCTACCCTATACTACGCAACAGCTTCCTACTTAGAAAAATTCTGAGTTAGTGGACTTAGAAAAATTTCTATTTATTCATACTTAGAAATTTTTCCGAGTCTTGGACTTTGAATTTTTCTTCGGTTTTCGAACTTAGAAATATTCTACCCTTGTGGGACTTAGAATTATTTCAACAAAGTGTACTTAATGAAAATAAACGATCACTTGTAAATTGACTCATTTTCATTCACCCCCCCCCCGGTACTAACTTGAATTTCGATCACCACCATTATTGAGAATAGTTGCTGTTCTTAATAATCGAGGTACTTGCCATAATAGAAGAGTTGCTTTTCTATTGTGGGGTGGTGAATCGACTCGCGAATATGATACATAACCTATAAACTACTTTTGGACTCCATAGTTTCCACACTGTCAGTCGCCATTTTTTTAAAACCTTTGTATCACCACCATTATTGAGACTAGCTGCTGGTAACAATAATTGAGGTGCTCGTCACAACGGAAAAGCTGCTTTTCTCTTGTGAGGTGGTGACTCTCCCCCCCCCTCTCTCTCTCTCTTCCAAACTTTAATGAAATTAAAGTTACTCGGACACTATTTTGCTGTACCTTTGAATGCTCCCCATTGGTTATAAAAGTGAAATAGATTTGGCCTTTGACCCGGCGGCTCCCTCTACAGTGACCGGTGTCAGTTTGTTGATGAAATACAAGAAGAAAGTAAGAAATTGAACAAATTAGGAAATGATGATGCATTTAATCAGCTTTTACAAGCAGTCAGAGATGTTACTGCAGTAGAAACAAATATCGAAGAACACTTACCTTGTATAAGTAACCCACTTGAAGGTTTTGAATATGAAAATGAGGAAGAAGATAATCAAAATGACTACGATTTTTCTGACCTTTTTCCTGGACATACTACTGAGGAAGGAATTAGTATTACTCAACCAAATGTATTAAATGAAGAAGATGTACTTTCTATGACTCGTATTCTCAATTCTGACCAACGAAATTTAATTCTACATGTTGGAAATTACTTTGCTAACAAGAATGTTGACACTTCGCCTTTATATTTGTTTGTAAATGGCGGTGCTGGTGTGGGTAAAAGTTTGTTAATAAAAACATTATATCAGTATCTGATGATTTATCATTTTAATAGAATCCCAGGTTCGAATCCCGAAGAACTAAAAATAATTTTATCTGCCTTTACAGGCAAAGCTGCGTTTGGAATCGGAGGACAAACTGTTCACAGTGCCTTTCGACTTCCTGTACAACAATGCGGATATACTATGCCTGAATTGTCGTCTGCGACAGCTAACAGTCTTGCTTGCAATTTAGTGTCAGTAAAACTAATCATCTTGGATGAAATTTCTATGCTAGGTAGTCATACCTTAAATCAAATTAATTGAAGGTTGCAACAAATAGTCCAGACAACTGTTCCTTTTGCCGGTATATCAATAATTGCTGTAGGAGATTTTAGACAATTATCACCTGTCGGTGACAATTGGGTTTTTCAGCCCAACGTAAGTTCAAATCCCATGGCATTATTAGCCGGTGCTCCTCTTTGGGGGCTATTTAAGTTATTTAGCATGAAAAAGATAATGCGCCAAAAAGATGATTTAATTTTTGCTAATGCACTGAACAACATGGCTTCTGGAATAATGACATCAACTGATATTTATCTTCTACAATCTCGTTGTTTTACTATAGACTCATTACCTTCTGAATCAAATGGCGCAATCCATTTATTTGCAACTAATAAGGAAGTAGACGAATATAATAATCACATTTTATCTGCGATGAAAACCGAAGGCGCAGTTATAAGGGCTATTGATATTGTGTCTGGAGCACCAAATGATATAGCAAAACGAAAAGCACTCAAGTTAATTAAAACCCTCCCAACTATGCAAGCATATGGCCTACCAAAATTACTAGTAATAAAAATTGGAGCACGCTTTATGATAACTGTAAATTTAAATACATCAGATGGCCTTGTTAACGGTACCACAGGTATTTTAAAAGCTATTGAATTTGGCATAAATAAAAATAATGGAGAAAGGCGACCTGTGAGATTGTGGATGGACTTTAGTGATATAAATGTAGGAAAATCATCAAGAAATAATTTTAAGCATTCAAATAGAAGTAACTTCAATTTTATTCGCAATCAATGGACACCACTAGTGTCAGTTACATACACCATAAAAAGGTGGAAATCATCTAATCTGATT
Source organism: Leptopilina boulardi (assembly GCF_019393585.1). Taxonomy (NCBI): domain Eukaryota; kingdom Metazoa; phylum Arthropoda; class Insecta; order Hymenoptera; family Figitidae; genus Leptopilina; species Leptopilina boulardi. Next base: position 400,964 of record NW_026137781.1, on the reverse strand, counting down.
GTACAACGAACGCAATTTTCTATTGTTCCAGCAGAAGGAATTACTATTCATAAAAGCCAAGGAGCAACTATGGAAAAAGTCGCATTACACGTTAATCAATATATCCGTCGATCTATGCTTTATGTAGCATGTTCAAGGGCAACTGCAGCATCTGGTTTGTTTATTATTTTAAAAAAAATCTACATTTCCAGTACCTTCTCCACCTGGAAATAACAATCCAGTAGTTGTGGAAATAAATAGACTCGAATCATCTAGTCCACTTGTACCATGTTTTACTTTCTTGAACAATGTACCAATGCATACAATTCAAATTATTTTTCATAATGTACAATCACTTAATAAACACATAGTTGATATTGAAGTAGATCCAATCATAAAAGCTTCTCATATCCTTCTTTTTGTTGAAACATGGAGTTGTAAAAATAGTAATTTTTATCTTAAAGATTTCAGTGAGATGATGAGATTAGATGGTCCCTTAGATGCTAAAGCAAATCCTGGATGGGGATCGATTATATTTGTAAAATCATTTTTGAAAGAACAAACTCAAACAGATAATTTTTATCGATGTTTGAAACTTAGCCCAATTGGTGGACATTGTGAATGTTTAGAAATGCAATTGGTAGGGATTAGATTTATTAGTGTGTACAGATCCCCAAAATGTAAAATAAATACTGCAATTGAATGTATTAATAAGGCAATTTTTAAAAATGTACATAAAAGAATACTACTTTCTCCAATAATCATAGTAGGTGACTTTAATGTAGACTTTATCAAACACCCTAATAATGAATTATTAAGATACTTTATTAATTGTGGTTTAAATATTAAACTTAATACGGCCGACACAACAAGACAATTTACAAATATAGATAACATATTTTCGAATATAGATTCTATTGATGTTGGTACAATAGATACTTTTTTTAGTCACCACAAACAATTATGGATTAGATTACCTTCAAAAAAGTTTTAAATTTAAAATTTTTGTATCATTTAACATTTTTAATTTTATGATTTTTTTAGAATTTTACCAAATAATAAAAATATTAACAAATAAAAAATGTCAAATGATAAAATACAACAAATGGCAAAAATGGCAAATTATAAAGAATGGCAAAACATAATTTAAAAAGATAAATGAAAGAAGAAAGAAAGTGTGGTTGTGGAGTGGAGGTCTTTCTTCTATCATTTATTTATTTTCAATATCATAAGTTTTTAAAATTTTTTAAATTTTTTTATCATTTAACATTTTTAATTTTATGATTTTTTTAGATTTCACCAAATAATAAAAATATCAACAAATAAAAAATGTCAAAAGATAAAAAAAATAGCAAATGGTAAAAAAAGAAAATGGCAAATTATAAAGAATGGCAAAACACTACAAAAAAATATAGCAAGCACAATTGGAGTTCTCGCTATATTTTTTTTGTAATCTACACGCAAAAATACGTAAAAGTGTATAAATTTGAAACTCTTTAGATAAAATATTCTTTGTTTTTTGGGGAAAAATCATGATTTTTATCGAAAATTATCAGTTTTTCCTTGAAAACGCTGTGATTATCAACTCCAATCATTTTTTGAAGAAAATTCATGATTTTTATCGAAAATTATCAGTTTTTCCTTGAAAACACTATGATAATCAACTCGAATCGTTCTCGCTATTTTTTTTGTAATCTACACGTAAAAATACGTAAAAAAGTATAAATTTGGATCCCTTAGGATAAAATTTTCTTCTTTTTTTATTCGAAAAATCCATGATTTTTTCTAAAAATAGGAGTTTTCCTTAAAAACAATATGAACATCAACTCCAATTGTGCTCGCTATATTTTTACTGTAATCTACACGCAAAAATACGTAAGTATACCAAATATGAACTGCCTTTGTCAAATATTGTGTGCGCTAGGAGGATTAATCGCTTTTTTTCAAAATTTTTTATTTTTCCTTGACAATGCTATGTAAATTAATCCGAATCATGTTCCCTATATTTTTCCTGTAATTTTCACGTAAAAATACATAAGTGTACCAAATTTGAGCTCTCTATGTAAAAAGATGTGGCAATCAGGGGTGGGGGGGGGGTACATAGTCATTTTTAGGGATTTTTCGTAAAAATTCATGGTTTTTCCTTGACAACGCCATGATAATTAATTCCTATGAGATTCGCTATATATTTCCTGTAATCTACACGCTAAAATACATATGTATACCAAATTTCAGCCCTCTAGATAAATTTGTGTGGCCGCTAGGGGGGGGGTACATGCCTTGCTTCACTAGTCTCATTAATAGGGTTCCCCCTTCGGGTACGGAACCCTAAAAAAGACAAATAAATTTTAGTTTTTGTAACGAAAAAATCACTTATTTCTTTTGAGTTGTTAATAAAATTCTTAGATTAAAATTGGTAAATTTTTTTTTTTAAATTAACTTAATTATTTTTTCTTTAATTTTTTAAAAATTAATAATTATAATAAATTAATAATTTTAATGAATAAATTATTTTAATTAATTAAATTAATTAATTGTTATTTAAATAATTGAAAATTCATAAATATTATTATTAAATAATTATTACTTGATAAAATATTTTGCATCGAAATTTAATTTTATTATAGTTTTATTTAGTGTTAAAAATTACTTTTTATTTTGAGATTATGTCATAAAACCATGGCAAGACCGAGTTGCTCTAAGGAATGCCATACTTGTGGACAAACTGGCAAGAGCCTTTCCATTGCCTTGATATGTAGTTTTCTAGATTATATTGCAAACATGACCTAACTAAGTAACTGTCGTTTAATCTGATGGGAAGTGCCAGACTTGTGGAAAAACTGGCAAGGGCCATAAGAGAGCCTTACTTAAAGTAGAACTAACAAGTAACACTACCCAAGTGCCAATCGCCGATTGACTTGAGTCTTTGCGCATTTTTTAGAAGAGCTAAAAATATTTGATACGTACATTTTTATATCGGCAATGAAGATGTTTTAAGGGTTGAAAACAGGGGTTGAAAAGTCATATTTTGAGTGGCAAAATATACATATCATGATCATTAAAGAAAGTTTAATTAAAATCATTATTTCATTATTTAAAAAATGTTTCACACTTCTTTCTTGATTTCCTAAAAGATACTGCTCGGTAGAAATTACCGTTATAAACCTTTTTGAATGGGGTGAGTGAAACCTTTAACCCTTTAAGAACCAAATATACAAAATTTTTGCATGATTTCACAACCAATTTTTCAAAGTGATTTTAATCGCTTGAAACTTGTTACTCGGGGGTTTTCGGAGACGCTGATTACGAATTCGATGTCAGTTTTTCAACATTCAAAATGGCGGATCCAATATGGCGGAAGACATTTTGAAAATCAACTGCAATTTGATTGAAACTTGTTACTCGGGGGTTTTCGGGGTCGCTGATTACGAATTCGATGTCAGTTTTTCAAAATTCAAAATGGCGGATCCAATATGGCGGAAGACATTTTGAAAATCAACTGCAATTTAATTGAAACTTGTTACTCGGGGGTTTTCGGGGTCGCTAATTACAAATCCGATGCCAGTTTTCCAAAATTTTGAAAATTCAAAATGGCGGATTGTTTTTTACTGTCTTGATTCACGTTTGTCATAATCTGTTCAGTACTGTCACTGTCTTTGTCGTTGAAGGCGATTGACTGTCAATTGTTTTCAACATTGCGTTGTTTCTGTGTCGTCTGCCATATTGGATCCGCCATTTTGAATTTTGAAAAACAGACATCGAATTCGTAATCAGCGACCCCGAAAACCCCCGAATAACAAGTTTCAATCAAATTGCAGTTGATTTTCAAAATGTCTTCCGCCATATTGGATCCGCCATTTTGAATGTTGAAAAACTGACATCGAATTCGTAATCAGCGTCCCCGAAAACCCCCGAGTAACAAGTTTCAAGCGATTCAAATCACTTTGAAAAATTGGTTGTGAAATCATGCAAAAATTTTGTATATTTGGTTCTTAAAGGGTTAAAGGTTCCACTCACCCCATTCAAAAAGGTTTATAACGGTAATTTCTACCGAGCAGTATCTTTTAGGAAATCAAGAAAGAAGTGTCAAACATTTTTTAAATAATGAAATAATTATTTTAATTAAACTTTCTTTAATGATCATGATATGTATATTTTGCCACTCAAAATATGACTTTTCAACCCCTGTTTTCAACCCTTAAAACATCTTCATTGCCGATATAAAAATGTACGTATCAAATATTTTTAGCTCCTCTAAAAAATGCGCAAAGACTCAAGTCAATCGGCGATTGGCACTTGGGTAGTGTTACTTGTAAGTAGGGAAATTTCTGCACGGGTAGTTGCTTAGACGGCTTGCTCAAAAATCGCGCCATTCATGGTATATTTGCGTCTTAATACCAATAGATGATAGTAAAAATTGGAGGTCAATCTGCCACCATTTGCGAAGTCAGGAGTTTATTTTTGTAAAAAGTCTGTGTTGTTAAAATGTCAACGTATAGTGTTTATCATATATTGTATTCTATATTAGTGCTTCCGAATATTTATTTATACGTAAGTGTTTTCCGGAGTGGAATTTCCTGCTGAACACGAATATCGTATTTATTTTCAAATTAATTCACGTCGTTCGTTCCTTAAAATTTAGAAAAAACTGAAATATAGGCTCATGGGGCAAGGATATAGGGCTATTACGGCTCGATAAAATCCTGCTAATGCGACTGCAAATTATAAAAAAATGTTTAATTGTTCTTTTTAGGTTGATATACATTATGGTGCGTAATTATATACGGAAAACGAAGCTTATTGACCAAGAAATTGGTGATCATCTGAAGAAAATTATGGTTAAACCTCAGATTTTAGTTCAGACGAATTTTAATGCAATAATTGATATTTAGAAAACATGTTATTAATACTTGATATATCAATATTGAATAGTCTAAATCCAATAAAATAAAGAAAACGAAAATTTACTGATTTTCTATGACATTTTTAGCATGCGAATTCTTTTAACTATCCTTGCTCCAGTACTGGGGCAAGGATAGTAAAAAGCTTTTTTTTTACTTTTTCATTCGTATATATATCGTAGGGATTGCAGTCTACAGCAAACTAATATATAGCAAAATTATAAGCCAAATAACGAGACAAACTACGTCACGCTATTTTATTCCATTTTTCTATACCCCCCTCCCCCACGTCACACACTGTTACATACTTTAGCGCAATTTTTTCTACGGGTCGTCACAAATTGCTTGACCCCCTCTCCCCCCTTGAAGTGTGACGTAGTTTATGAACGATCCCTTAAAAATTTCAAAACTTTGTACGATTTTTTCAGTAACGTGTTAAGATAAATTTCGAAACTTCTTTTGACTTTTTTCTAACAAAAAATAGAGAGAAATTTCTAAAAAGTACTCAGTTTTTTTCAACTAAAAAGTTAAGAAATAAATGTCAAAATTTTATTTTATTTATTCTTAACATAAAGTAATAATGAAAAATATATTTTAAGATTTACTTTTTAAAAACCATAAAGAAAAGATATAGGTAAGAAGTTAAAATAAATATATTTAATCAAAGTTTAGTAATTTGCAATTTGTTAGCCCATTTATTCTTTTAATAGTTTTTAAGTACTTATTAGTTTTAGGAATAGTTATTATATACGTATACGTATATGATAGAATATTTTACAAATACCTACAATAACTTCCAGAAAAGTTTTTAAATATTTTTTAAACATAACATTATATTATTATTAATTTAAGAATTCATCATATCATATCACATAAGTTCAAAATAATAAAAAATTATTTTCCGGGTTATCACGGTCTTCTGCCGACACCGGCTGGGTACTTAAAATCCGCCGTTAGTACCGGCCCGGCACAATGCCGGTCGTCGATTTCTACATGGGTGGTTGGAATAAATAACGTAGTAGCTCTACCTAAATAACTTTTTAATAATAATTTGAAATAAAAACAATTCACTTCTACCCAGGCGCGAAGTGACGCTGGGCGCAGGCTTTATAAAGATTTGCTGAGCATTGGTCAATATTCATTGAGCATTGGCGAGTCAGTGGATCCAAGACTGATCGAAGCTAGAATGTAACGCTAATTCCAGCCTGAAGCGCCAGTCTGGATTCAGCATTGGAGTTCAATGCTCAATCAATGCTGCGGAAGTCTGATTAAGGCTTCGCCAAGCTTGCTCCCACTGTCACTTGCAAAGCGTCAAATAATTTTTATAATAATAATAATAATAATAATATTTTTACTGCATTACATTGATGATAATAATAATAATAACAATATTAATAATAATAATAATAATAATAATAATCATAATAATAATAATAATAATAAATATCATTAAAAAGTAATAATTATTAGTACTTAATAACTTAAATAACATTTTTCTTTGTATTTTCTCTATTTGCATTAAAAAAAAAATTTTCAATTTTTAACTTTTTAAATTGAAATTTTTTTTATTATTTAAGATTAATTTTTTGTTAATTAATTATTAAGTTTCTAAATATTCAGCATTACAATATTACATTATTACATTAATTAATTATAACATTCAAGATCAATTTCCAATTTTTATACATATAAACGCTTAAGCTAAGAATTAAAATCTCGCACGCTTAGAGGGGGATCGAACCCACGGCCTCATTTTTGACGCATCGCTCGCAAGAATCATCCGCTAACCTCACGGCTACACTCACTCGCTGGTGCAAAGTTAATAGAACTGACTGAAGCTGAGTACGTTATAGCGTTCACGTATGACGTCACCAAATGGCGACGCGTCTACCGTGCCCATTCTGGTTGGTGAATCACGTGATTTGTTGTCCAATGAGGAGAGATTACAGTGACGTGCGCAGTCCTGTAGTTCTATCCAGTTGTTTACATCTTCCGGATATTTGGCGAAAAACTTGTGCAATTTTTTATTTTGCATGAAAATATTATTGCTTTACAGCAAAAGTGAATGTAAGTATTCCTTGAATAATTTGTATATAAACTATGTATCTATATTTTATCTTTTTAGTTAGAACAAAAGAAATTGTATAATAATTATGATGCTTATATTACCTAACCTCACTTTTTTCAAAGCATAGTACTAAAGTCAAAATTTATAATAAAAGTTATATATTTTTCTTACATACAGTTCGCAGTGTTTAAATATGGTGAAAGATTATGCAGTGATTTTATTTAAAAATGAAAAAAAAGGAAAAAAAATCGTGGAGTTGCTTCCGTCTTCGTGGTTATACGAAGTAGAAAATGGGATATCTGTTTGTCTTTATCCCGAAGAAAAAGATTGGCCTAAAGTCATCAGTTGGACCCAGGAGAAAAAACCACCTCTCACTAACTGGATAGAGCACACAAATATAAAGATCCTCTGTTACGCAGGTAAAAATTTTAATTTTTAATTTATATAAAATTTTATTGAATAATTAGGGTGTCTACTACATTTCGTTCTTCAAATTCTCGGTTTTACTCGGTTTGGGAAATTTAAGTTATTCTTTTCATTACATAAATAAATTATAGTTTACAAAAATTTGAAACACTGAAAATAATAAACGCTTTTTAATTTTTTTAATTTTATTTAGAAAACAATTTTGTACAAACTTTAAAAACTCTCATTTTTAAAGAAAAAAATTACACATTAATCGAAATATATACTTGGCAAAATCAATTCTCTCAGATAATTAGATATTTCACAGATGAAAAATAATTAATTAAATTCATAGTATAGTCATTTCTTACCTAGAGCACGATTTTATATAAAATTCAATTTTCATTAAATTTTATTTCCCATTTTTTTTAGTTCTCGTTTCTCGTATTTTTTTTCGTTTCCCAGCTATTTTCCGGTTTTTCTCCTGTTTTCCAGGTTAATAGTCACCCTGTACTGAATAGCATTTTTATAATGGCTTATTTTTAGATTGCTACGAACAAGGCTTACGCAGACTCGAACGTTCCTTTAAGCAAGAGAATAATTTGGAATCTACCGAATCTGATGTCCCAGGACGAAAAAGTCAAGTATTAACAATTCCAACGACAACGGCCAGGAGTTTAATGCGAGAGTCCACTTCAATATTTAAACCAAAAGCAAATCTTAAAAAGAATGCCAAAGATCGTTCGCCTTTGATGAGTGATAATTCTGATTCGATAAATTCTTCAGGTAAAAAGAATATTTAAATTTTTTTTAATTTAAAAAAATTTTAATTAATGAATTTTTGAATTTTTTTATTGATAAAGAAAGTTCCTAGGGCTAGAAGGCCCTAGGACAAGTTAGTTAGGAAAAAATAAAGTTTTTAATTTAGTGTTACACGAAAGATTAATTTTAAACATTTGAAATTATTAAATTAAATAATCTAAGTTTTATTAAATTCAAACTTTTAAGTAGATAGTGATACTTTTGGATTGAAAAAAAATCCACGTAAGAAACATAAAAATAGAAAATCATCGAAAAGAGTCAACTTGGAAAGCGACAGCTCTGAAGAAACCACCCCAATAGGTCCTCGTAAAATAGAAGCATACAAGAACAAAAGTCACACATTCAGAAGTGATGCGATACTGGAAGAAAGTGAAGTTGACGAGGTCAGAAAATCATTTGAAAGTCTCGATGGCAATGAATCCTTGCATTCTTTTAAAAATGGCGAAATGGGGAATAAAGGTGAAGAAATAAACGTCTCTAAAGCTACAGTTGATGGAGCTACAGTCGATGGAGCTACAGTCGATGAAGCTACACAACTTTTTAATAAGATGGATCCATCTCTTCAAGGTAACTATGCAGGATGACAATAATCATTTTTATCAATTAAAGAAAATTATAATTAGATATTTATTATTTTTGTTTTAGTTCTAGCCCATTTTGTTGAATTAAAAATTCATGAATCTGAAACCAAAATAATTGGTGTAGTTAAAAAGACGAAAAGAAGTCTTCAATTCGACTTAACATAAAATCAAAAGCAAATATCAACACTTTTTGCTAGTAATAATTATTACAATCAAAGTGATGTCCATGTCGATATTGAAAAAAGGACTAGTATTAACACCATTCTTCAAGAGACTTTCCCAATCAAAGACGACGATAAGTTTTTAAAATTCGAAAAATCTTTTGCAAACTAAAAATTTAGAAAAAAAAGATGAAAATAGACAAATCATCGAGTATTCTGGAGTGGAGAAGCAAAAGGCCTTGGTGTCACTGTTTTCAGTTTGGATTTCTACTAATGATACGTGGAAAGATTGCTGCAAACGACTGCTTTCGAACACCATTCATAAAAATATTCAGAAGCTATACAGCGGACAAGGGAGACAATCATCAACGTCACACAAAAGAAATTTTAGTACCACAGAAGTTTTTAAATGCTTACAAAGTAATTATTAAATTTAAATTCGTATAATTTTATTTTAATTGATTATATTCGTATTAATTTGTTATTTATTTTCAAATAGGCTTTCTAATTCAACGCTTCCCGAACCAGGGAATGAACCTTCTCCAGTACGTGGGGTCTTTATTATCGCAACAATCAAAAGAAAAAACTGCACCAGATGCTTAGAGAAAGTATATTAAATGTACTGAAGTATTTTTTGTTATACTCTTTCGAGTTTATTTTTTATTAACGTTTTATTAAGAATTTTTAAAAAGGGCATTCGAACCACTGATTACTAATTTATACCAAAGAGAATTTTTACGAGAGCGCAGCGTTGTAGAAATATCAGTTTCTATCATTTCTACAGTTTCTGGATAATTGATAATTACAATCAGTTAAATATTCTAGAAAGTGTGAATTCTTCTCTTAAAATTACAATTCCTTCGGAATAATAAAAATATTTTTAATTATTTTAATATATCAAGAAACTAAGGCGAAATATTTGTTCGTCATATATTAGCGATCGTTTGCCAAAAACGAAAACGTACTTGTCAATAAAAAAGGTAGTTAAGTAAAAAGTATTATTTATTTTAAAAAATTTGCAATTCTAAAAATTGTAATAAAAATACTACATACTTACTAAATTTTTGTATAGTCAAGACTGCAAAATAATTTAATATTACTATTTAAATATTTAAGGTGTTTAATATTCGTTTAAAATTGTAAAACGTTTGTTAATATTTTTGGAGATGGAAAAACAAACAATGGAAAAATGAAAAGAAAAAATAAATAATAAATATAAAAAATAATAAATAATAATAAATATTTTCTTTTCATTTGTAATACATTAATTTTACTAGAATTTTGTTATAACAATTTTAAAGAATTAATATTTATGCACGATGGTAAAAAACCAGTTTTTCAAAAGAATTTAAAGCTTTTCCATCTCTAATGATACACAATTTGTTAATGAACAGACAATTTAACAAATTCTAATCCTTTCTTTTCATTAAACATTAAAAATGTAAACAATACACAACTTATTGTATAAAAGTGGAAAGAATAAAAAAGTTTCTATAAATTCAAAGTATCAAGTTTATTTGTATTTAATTATATATAAAAAATTAATTTTCTATTAAATAAATTTGTTCAAATAACTGATCAGTCTAAATCAAAAACTTAAATTTTAAATGTTTTAACAATGTAGTAGAGAAATTGCAGAATAATTTCCATAAACCTTTAGAAGAAGACATTTTGCTTTCATAGAAATAAGATTGAAACTTTTTACATCAGTGTTAAATCCTTTTAAAGAAAAAATTCCAATTTCTGAAGATGGGCACGGTTTATCGAAAAGGTCCTTACTGCCAGAATCGCAATATCCTTCAATTCGTATTTCTTCCGCTCTTGCAATGTTAAGGTCCACTTTTTCATTTATTAATATCTTCTTGATTAAAAGGAATCGATTTTCGCCTAGGTAAACCAAGTTGTTTGGTTTTTTAGTTTCAATAGTTACTTGTTTGTATTTTACGGATTCTAATTTAACCATTCGAATTCCATTCCTGATGCTGACGTTTAATGGTTTTTGTGTAACGCAATTACTAAGAATTTTTTTCTTCTTAATTTTTTTCTCTTCTTGTTTATTCACGGCTGTTATTCGATTTACAATTTGAGCAAGAGGCTTTGCATGGCCCGTAACTAGATTCTTAAATTTTCCTATATAATTTTCTCCCCAAAAAGCAGATAATTCGGTTAGTGGGACCTGAAAGTGCTCGACGTCTTCGCTTAGGTGAAGTAATCCATGAGCATGCATTACTTGAGAAGCTTCACCATAGTAGCTTGGCATTAAAATAAAAAATTTTGTAAGAAAATTATGTGCACTTTCGTGGCATTGAACAGCTAATTTTTCACTGCACAGTATTCGACAACCAGCATTAAGATGAAGAAAATGTTGGTAAACATCCGTTGGTAAGACATGTTCCAAAATCACAGGTCCAGCATAGAGAATCAGGAATGATACTTGAGTGGCTTTCCATTGAGTAAAGTAAGCAATATCGAAATCTTTGCGTTGAAATTCCATCGGATCAAATTGAGAAATAGTTGTCATTAAAGTTTTAAGGGTCTCGACTTTATTTGGTTTCAATTTATATGGATTTCTTTTTACAAGCCAATTCTTCATCATAGATTTTCCAAGATTTAGAAACAGTAAATGCATTATTTCTATAGGAACATCTTTGACAGGATCAATTGGTATTTTTAATAACGGTGATTTACAATCCGTCGGCTGATGTTCTGTATCCGCTCGAGAAATAAATGATTCCAAAGTACGCTTTTTGCAATTCACCTCTGGATAAACTCTTTTACGATGGACAGTGCATCCTTCAACTACACACCTTTCGCAAGCGAAAAATCCTGTTGGTCCCTTGATGCATTTTAAAAATGCTCTCGCTATAGCATCCGCAATAATAGCTATAATTTTAAACCGATACAATTTTCCGTTAATATTTACGCCGTTGGCAGTGTAGTCCTTTGCTTCATCAATAAAATCTTCTAAAAATTCTTCGACATTTTTAGGTTTAGATGTACCATAATAAAGACCTACCACAAATGGTTCACATTCATAATCCTTATGAAAAATTTTCATTACTATAGGCCACAATTGTCCCTTGGAATTGGAGTACACTGACATTCCATCAATAAAAACGAGGACATTTATTTGAGATTCCTGATAAACATCTGTTTTTATGGCATTTTCTAAACCATTTTTTATGCCTAGATAAATATAATCACCAATGGTATCACGCTTCGATATGAGGGGACGAGTCTTTATAGAATGAGAAAACCCCAATAATGTAGCAGCAGAAGATGGTAACTCATTGTAACCTTCTGTTTTTAAAAGTTGCAGTAATTGTGAAACTGCAGTTAACTTAACATTTGAAATGTTTTTAATTACCCAATCGGTAATTTTTCCTTTCATGCCAATTACTTGATTTTCACCTGAAATCAAGCAGTCCTCTGCAGTTATTTGTGAAAATATTAAACTTTCTATAGAACTGCAGTCTTGAAAACTGTCGTTTACGGAAGTTGAACTAGATCCCGAAAATTCGCTGTAAAAAAATAATTTAATTTTAAATACTATACATATATAGCATGAGAAAATAAAATAAATTTATGCGTCTTTTTACAAGAGATTTTAAATTTATTATTATATGTGACGCCGCAGAAGGAAAGGGGCTTATAGCCTTAAAATTTTTAGGTTATGTTTGTGATTTTAAAGTAAAAATACACAATGAGAATCAACTTTTAATACAAACAATTAATGTTTAAGTTTTCATTATATGAAAATAGTTCAATAAAGAGCAATTTTGATTTTACCTAATTAATTGTTCATTATTTTCAATGTCTGGCTCCTTAATTTTTGCAGTAGAGCTGCTAGATTTTTCTGATTCTGCAGGTTTTCCCAATTCAGCAGGATTTTCTGCATCATTTTCATCACTTGATTCCAAATTTTTTTGCAAAAAAACGTCGTTTTTGTTGTCGAACAGTAGAATTTTTTGTAAACAAGTCCATGATACTGTTTCGACATTAACATTTAACCATTTACAATAATATACCATAACTCATTAGATCGTGCTATATACACCAACCTGACCTGAGCTTAAAGTCAACAGTTTAAGGGACATAAAATTGTTCCGTAACTGTCCCACAATTGTCCCAAAATATTTTCAGAGTAATAAGTAACTATTAAAAGTGATTTTTCGGTAATCCAACTATAATATATATCGTCTATCGATTTAAAGGTTTAAGGACAAGTATCGTTCATTGTATGTCCCAGAAGTGTCTCAATGTATTGTCGGAGTAAGAAGAACTATTAAAAGTGATTTTTAGGGAATCCTACTATAATATATATTGTCTATTGAGATATAGTTTTATGTACAAGTACTATTCCATGCATGTCCCGCAAGTGTCCAAAAATATTTTTAGGGTAATAAAAAACTATTAAAAGAGATTTTAATTTTGTTATTAAAACTCTGTTTTTGATCGTTTCTACATACTCTGAAAATATTTTGCGACACGTTTGGGACAATTGTGGGACAGTTTTATGTTCCTTAAACTGTTGACTTTAATTTAAGAATAAATCCTTAAAGTTGTTACATTCTAAATGCTTAAAACTTTTTAAAAACATTCAGGTACTTTACTTTACCCAGGTGCGAATTTTCCGTCGGCCCATGGTTGGGCCAACTTTGCAAAAGTTGGGACAACTTCACCTGCCAAAAAGTGGGCCAACTAGCGAAATGATAACGGTTTACCACCCATTGGCATCGATGGTCGGCCCAACAACTCGTCCCAAGGTTGGTCCAACTCTAAAAGTGTATGTTGTACCAACTATAATTCTCATTGGTTGGCCCGACAATTTGTCCCACAGTCGGACCAACTTAAATGTTTATGGCGTGCCAACTATAATTTTCAATGGTTGTCTTACTTTGTAATTAGCGGGTGGGCCGACTCAATTTGCCAGAGGTTGGACCAACTAGCGAAATGATAACGGTTTACCACCCATTGGCACCGATGGTAGGCCCGACAACTGATCCCAAAGTTGGTCCGACAACTTGTCCCAGAGTAGAACCAACTTTAAATGAGTATGTACCAAAAATATAAATAATTAAAAACATGAATTAATTATACAATTAGCACACTGGTAAGTTCTGAAGAATTTAACATATGTCCTTACCTATTAATATTAAACGCAATCTCCTAATACATTTTTAAAAATATCTAACGCTCGCTGGGATCGAACCCCTAACCTAACGCATCGCAGTCTTATACGCTAACCATTACGCTACGCTTACATGGGATTATTTTTCAGAAATGTATTTGAAAGCTGACTGAAGAAAATAATAGCTTAGGCAGCATTAGAAGAATAAAGAAACAATAATGATGCGGCACGACATATATATTTTAATAAAAAATATATTTAACAAAATTGATAAACGTTATTAAAAAATGAAATATTTTAAAACTAATGAAATGAGGATTATTCTGAATTTATTAATTAAAAGCTTATCAAATTCTGCATTTAACATGCCTATTATATGAAGTACTTTGAATTAACGAATTGTTAACAAATAATTAATAAAACCAATTTGGTCAACCATAGCGTTTAAGTCTTTTAAACTACGTTTGCCGAAGTTTTGACGACGGTCGGGCCAACCTTCACCCAGAGTTTGGCCAACCGAAGCATTTAAGTCTTTTAAACCATGTTTCCCGAAGTTTTGCCGACGGTTGGCCCAACTCTGGTTTAAGTTGGGCTTTACTCAGCATGCCATAGTTGGCATACAAAGTTGGCCCGACCTTGGTTACTTGTAAATACCCAGGTTGGACCAACTTTGGTTACCAAACTTCGCTTGCCAAAGTTAGGCCAACCTAGGCCCAACCATCCAACTCTGGCAGCCAGCCTAAATTCGCACCTGGGTACTTAGAATCTCAATTTTTTTATTTCGGTCACCTTTTTTATTTTTTATCTCAAAAACTATTAATTTTTCCGTATTTTGCTATTAACATTTTTTGTTCGGAAGGACTTCAGCTACAAAATACTTCAATTCCAGCCATTTTGACCGGGACCGAAAATCAATTTTGCGTGTGCGGGGTCCTTTATTTCAAATTGACTAATTTCACAGGCACACAAAAAATAAAAAGTTGTCCGAAAAAAAAATCCGAATTCGAAGTCAGAATTGACAGATTGGCTCAAATTTTGAAGATAATTCCAAAAAACTGATTTTGAGTATTTTGAGTTTTTTGTTACTTGTGTTTTTTTTAATTATCTCAAAAATTTGAGCGAATCTAACAATTCTGACTTTGGATTCGGATTCAGCGACAAAAAATACATGGAATTACACTATCGCAGTGACATTCAAAATTTTTTTAACTTTTTGATTTTATTTTTCTTTCTGAGCAGTTTTTTGAGTTTATCTCAAAAATAAGAGCCAATCTGATAATTCTGACTTCGGATTCGGATTTAGCGTGAAAAAATACATGAAAATAGACTAGTGTAGTGTCTTGGCCAAACAACTTTTTATTTTTTGTGTGCCTGTGTTTTCTTATCTAAATAAGTTTTATTTTTATAATAATTTTTTGCCAACGCCAAAGTGATTTGATATGAAATATATTGTTCATTATTATTTTATTATAAAATAGAATATTTATTAAATAATTTGAAATAAGTAATTTTTTTTAAGAATATTTTGTTAATACTATAATATTAATTATTATTATATTAATTTATGATAATTAAAATTTTAATTCTTATTTAAAAATTTCTAAAAATACAGTCGGCATAGTCTTCTATAGTCAGGCCAACTGTGGCTGCCATAGTTGGGCCAACCATCGGGCACGACAGTCGGCAGCCCTAGTTGGGCCAACTATGAGAGGCAATGGTCGGCATGACTCGGGCAGCCACAGTTCGGCCAACCTTGGCTGCCATAGTTGGGCCGACCATCTGCATAGGAAAAAATGAGTTTTGTTTCAAACCCGAAAAGAAGCTAGTGTCAATATGGGACACAAACTAGACCGATATATAGTTTCTAACTCGCTCATAGAATAAGTCTTACTTTAAGCCTACTGTAGACGCTGCCTACAGTAAGCTGCCTTTCGAAATAGAAAGTAGCCACGAGCCCGTAACTGGGCTTAATTCAAACCACTGCGCGGTATAAATATTAGCCAACATAATCTAAACTTTTATGAAACCTGTCAACACCATATTATTGATATTTTACACAAGTTTTGAAACATCAAACATTTTATTGATATAAATCATACTTTATATATAAAACATAAAGAGACCAATTTATTTTTGTATATAATTTATATATTTTTATATTTGTGAGAAAATTGTAATAAAATTAGGTTGTATATATAACATTATTTTCACACTCATAACAATTAAAGCTGAATTTATATAGGACACAAAAAACAATTCATGATATAAAAATGTTTTATAAACATAGTTTTTAAATTTTTTATACAGGAATGAATATGTAAGTCTTTTGAATTAATTCTTTTAGTTCCGATTAACTATAGACGCGTCACATTTTTGGAAAGGCGTCTATGACACTTTACACTCGGGCACTTTCGTTGTACGTCTATAGTTACAACTCACTAGTATCTAGTCCTCATGGGCTTGATTGACTTTTAACGTCTCATTTCTAGCGAATAAAATTTTGTATTGAGTCCAAGACCATAAAGGCTTGTTTTGAATCTAATAGAACTAAATATTTGTCATATTAATATCTCGTTTTTCATTAAGACCTCAACGCGGCTTATTTTTAGACCATTATTTGTGATTAATATTATTTATCGGCTACTTTCTAATCAAAATAAAAAATTAGACTATGCTCGGAGTAAGACTTTTTTTCCTGTGTGGCATGACGGTCGGCAGCCACTGTTGGGTCAACCTAGGTCGCCCTAGTTGGGCCGACTATGGGATCGTCGGTTGACATGACTTGTGATTTAGCAATCACAGTTGGGTACAAACTTTAAACAAAATGGTGATTAATAAAACTGTGGCAGCCAAATTATTAAGAAACCCACTTCTTAATGGTCGGCTCAAGTCAGGCCGACGGTCGGCTATATTTCTGTGAAGATGCAACTTATGAGACTAATTTTTCCTTAGACTCTCATGTAAGCGTAGAGTAATGGATAACGTGTTAGATTTCGGTGCGTTAGGTTGCAGGTTCGATACTTGCGAGAGATAAATATTTTTAAAATGTATGTATTTATAAGATTGCAATTAGTGTTTAAATACCTAAAATAATTGTATGATGAATTTAGAATAATTACTAATATATGTTATTCGTATAACAAATTTTTATATTTTATTTTTTATTGGTCGGCAAAAATTTTAATGCCAAGGTCGGACAACCTTTGGCAGCCATAGTTGGGCCAACTAAGTCGACCCTAGGTCGGGTGACGTTATCAATTCGCTAATTGGCCCGTTCTATAGCTACCCAAGGTGGGCCGACCGCAAACTCGCACCTGGGTAAAAGTACGATTTCAACTAAAATAGCGATCAATTTTATAATTATTGGTAAAAAGGAAACTTTATATACTTCAATCGTTTCCTTTTTATGTCAGGAATACAATTTTGACAAGAATTAATTAAAATTTTTAATATAAGAAAAAGTTATTTCAAAAAATCGAGAAAATGAATTAATCTATAGATTTCAGTAAAATATGAACTTCATATAGGTTAATCGATTCGTTTTAATGCAAGAAATAAGTTTTTTTACCAAACAAAATTAAATTGACAATGAAAAAAATTTTTTGAAAAAGAAAAATTTTTCAAATTTTGAAAAAATTCAAAAAAAAATGTTTTGAATATATTTGAAAATCCTTGTGTCAGATTTTAGGTATTAATGATTACAATAAGCATACAAAATTTTAGGACAATCCGTTAAAACGTTTCTGAGATAATTTGTACACAATATTTTGTGACACACACACACTCATACACACACACATACATCTGGACATTCGCTTAGAACTTCATAGATTTATTCTAGATAAAAATGAGTCCATATAACCAAATTTTAAAACATCGAAAATCGTCACGAATGCAAAGCTTATTCCTGATAAGGAAGCAAAACGTTTTACAAGAAGAAGGAAACATAAATTCTACTACATATACCTAATATATTATATGATTATGTATTCCACGCCAAAGTGTAAGTCCATCTGCAATTGCATCTCCGATATTTTGAGATTTTTTTTTCTTTTAGTACTAATTGAGACTAGCTTCCATGAATTTTTTCACATTTTTTTAGCAAGCCGTTTTCGAGTTATGGAATTATGAAAATTGGAGAATTTTCATGAATTTTAATTTTTCAATGCTCATAACTTCCTTAAAAATGCATCAATTTTAAAAATCATTTTTTTAATATGTGTGTTTTTATACGTACTTTAACCCTTTAATGGCCGAGTTTTTTGTCGTTACTTTAGACTTATAATGTATATTAGATTTAATTACTAAAGTATTCAGTATGAGAAAAAAATTTTTTTTAACATGTCTCACCCCTTAAAACCACCCCCACGGTACATTACTACCCCAAAAAACTGATATTTAACCAAATTGATGAATTAAATATTTTTCAGCTCTTATCTACTTTTTATTTATTTATAAACATTGCCTGGTTGCTTAAAAATTGAAAAGGATCAATAACCCCTTGAAAACACCCTTAAAGTCAAATAATCATCCCTTGACGGTGAAAGTTTTTGTAAATGATTAAAAAAAATCTATAGATTCTAATTGCTTCTAAATTATAAACAATTATTTGAAAGTTATACAGACATAGATAATAATAATAATAAACTCACCCCCTACCCTTGAAGCCCACCCCTAATTCATAACTATTCTCAGTTTGGAACAATCAAAAAAATAATTTTCACTGATTTTCGAAAATATGAAAAAAAAAATTTTCTATGATAACTAAGTATTAATACTGAATATAAACAACCCCTGAAAAACAACCCTTAAGTCAAATAACCACCCCTTAATGATAAATGTTTTTGTGAATAAATGAAAAAATTATATGGATTCTAAGTGCTTCTGAATTGTAAAAAAGTATTTCAATGTTTCACAGATATGGATAATAATAATAAACTCACCCCCTACCCTTGAAATCCACCCCTAATTCATAAGTTATAAGATACTGGATTCAGTTTTCAACAATCAAAAAAATAATTTTCACTGATTATTATCATATTGAGTAATGCATTGAGTACATACTCAATGCACTCCCCTCCACGATGGCGTAGAGGGGAGTGCATTGGGTAAATGAAAGGGGGGGGTACGACAGTAGCAAAGAAGCTCCCATGTGGAACTGCTGTTATAAGGCAATCAGCGCGTCGTTTCGTTTTCTCTGTGTAGCGTTCTCCCACTACCTCACCGATTGAGCCTGGGTCTGTAATTTTCATTTTCATACTAAACTCCTAACAACAGGCACTAAAAGCTACAAAATTAATAGGCAATAATGACACCAGCATTATTTTGCAATTTTAAAAACTGACATCATATTCGTAATTATCGACCCCGAAAACCCCTGAGTAATAAGTTTCAGATGAATCTAATGAAAGTTAATCATTTCGTCCGCCATATTGGATCCGCCATTTTCAATTTTCTAAATCTGATATCGGATTCGTAATCAGCGACCCCGAAAACCCCCCAAGTGACAAGTTTCACATGAATCTAGTGAATTTTTATATTTATCGGTCGCCATATTGGATCCGCCATTTTGAATTCTTAAAGACGGACATCGGATTCGTCATCAGCGACCCCGAAAACCCCCGAGTGATAAGTTTCACGCGAATGTAGTACATTTTTATAATTATCGGTCGCCATTTTGGTTCCGCCATTTTGAATTTTTGAAAACGGACATCGGATTCGTAATCAGCGACCCCGAAAACCCCCGAGTGATAAGTTTCACGCGAATCTAGTAATTTTTTATAATTATCGGTCGCCATTTTGGATCCGCCATTTTGAATTTTTGAAAACGGACATCGGATTCGTAATCAGCGACCCCGAAAACCCCCAAGTAACAATTTTCAAGCGAATTTATTAATTTTTAAAGGTTTTGGTTTTTAGGGGTAGTTTTAGTTATTTTTCTGCACCCTCGGGTTGAATTTTTAATATTAATTTTTTTTTACAAAGGTTGCAATATTTTTAAACATATGTTACTATGAAAGCCTGAAAAAAAAATTTCTTCTGAAATTTATACCTGTTTTTTCATTTTTCTCATTTTTCGGGTTTTTTGAAGGGGTGTATTTCAAAGAGGGTAGTTTTTTAAAAAAATACATGTATTTACATTTGTTACTCTATCCCTCCCCTTCAAAATGAGATCTTAGTGGAGTTATTCGATTAAGTTTTAAGAAAGTTATGATTTTTTGAAGTAGGTGGGACGTATGTGTCCCACTGGCCATGAAAGGGTTAAAAAAAATCGAATTTTTTTTTAAACGATATTACTATCAAATTTTTGAGTTTTAATGATAAAAAGTCATTTTTCTCATTTGACGTACTGATCGATTTTTTTAAAAAATATTTTCAAAAAACTACTTCTTTTTACCAAACTTTTAAGCCTAGCCCGATATTGGGCAAACGATTTTTACAATATTTTCAAAATTTTTTGAATTTTGATTTTTTTAAAAATATTTTCGGTTTTTTTTATACCCTACGTAATTTTATATATTTTGATGCGCTGATTACGAAAATCATAGTGACAATACCCAAAAATTTGATTTTTATGGTGAAAACCATAAAAAAAGTCCCAAAATTTATGGTTTTTTTCGTTTAATATGCAAAATACATAAAAGTATATAGTATAAAAAAAACCGAAAATATTTTTAAAAAAATCAAAATCCCAAAAAAATCGGAGATGCAATTGCAGATGGACTTACACTTTGGCGTGGAATACATCATATATATGGGTGATTCTCCGCGTAGCGCACAACTTGCTTTTTTTCATGTTGTGAAAGAAAAATCACAAATAATGTTTACATAATATTTCGATTCCAATGTAAAAATGTAATTTCTGTGATTACAAACAAAAACCAATAGTTACTTTTGTATTTAACATTATAATTTTTCGTGAAAAGTAGTTTTTAAGGCTGAAAACGTCAAAATTTGACATGCCCCCACAGAGGATATTTAAACAAAAAAGATAATATTTTTAGCAATGTGCACTAATAAATACAATTACTGTTGATATTTTAGTATTGTATATTTTAGTAGAATTGAATAAAAAAAACGTTTGATCAAAAAAATAATTATTTTTTGCAACACTAACCTCTAAAGTTAAATTTTACTCACCGAAAAGTGTGTGTAAAGAAGCTCTTTTTAAAACGGTGTGTATAAAGTGATTTACTTTACGCACCGAAATTTTTCTCACATAATATAAGGATTGTTTTAGACCATACAAAACCACAAAATTAAAAAAAGAACTTTACTTTTAAATTTAAACACTACTGCTTAATGATATTTTTCCTGATCATAAATCATAAATAACTATTTTTTTGCTATTATTCTTGACTAGACTTTCGTGTGTTATTCTGCGTTTTATTATTAAACATTGAATTATTTAAATAAAAGTCAAATGTTAACATAGTTCTACTTCAGTAACAGCAAAAGTTACATTCCTTAAGTTGATCCATGAAGAAAGTAATCAATTTTCTAATTGATTTATCCTTTTTTTACACATTTCAAGATTCAAATTTTGTACAGGGCATCACAAAATCGTCTTCACCGGCATCTACCGACCCTTCAATATTTAAAAAAAAAAAATAATTAAATAATAAAGGTTAAATAAAGTGTAGTTATGTTATTTTAGTCTATATAAATGTGAAACATATGAATTTCCACCGTCAGTAGTGCAAGTTTAATACTACAATGAAACAAACGAAATTAAAAATGTTTATTATAAACTATCATAGCTCCAGTAAGTTTACTGTAAATTACCAAATAAATTTCTATAAATTACAGTATAAATTTCCATAAATTACTGCATACATTTCCATATATTACCGAAATAAAATTTTTAATTGTCGTTCGCGCTATATATACCTGGAGTAAAATTCCTGTAGCGAACTAAGTGAAAAAAAAAGTTGATCCGATCGGGCTGTAACTTGAACATAGTTCAGCCCTAGGGGTGAGTAATTTAACCACGAAGTATTTTTAGATTTTTTCAAAAACTGTCGAAGTTAGTCAATTGTTTATTAACAATCCACTAACCCATAATACTTCATATAGGGCTCGTTGGATGCAGAATTATGTCAACTTTCATTTAGTAACGTCAGAATTACGATACTTTTTATTCGTTTATAAAATATATAAATTTTTATTGACATTAATTAATTAACTAATATCCCTGGCGAATTTGATTTACCTAAATTCGACCCAGCTGGGGCGAATCTAAGTCGAATCTAAGTCGAATTTAGGTAATTATCAAAAAAAAACTTTAAATTGATAAAAATTTATAAAAATTAGTATTGTGAGGTTAAATGAACATTTATAGAGTTAATTTTTGTAAGAATTTTAATTATTAACGTGGTAAATAATAAATAATCACTTGATATGTGCAAGTGGTAACTTTAGATTTTAACTCGTTGTCAGTTTTCATAATATTTTCAAGAAATTAGTGTAAAATGTGTGAAAAAATAATTTATATTTAATAGAAATTGCAAATTGTATTAAATTATTTTATTATTTATCGAGCACAGTTTAAAATAATTGCAATTTAATTAAAAAAAAAATGTTTTCTTAAAAGTAATAAGAACTCTACTATACCGACAGCAAGAGGATATTTTCAGGTAAGTAAAGTTATTGTAGCGTGTAGTTTTGTTGTGACTAAAAGATGTCGCTTTAGTTTCTATAATGATCAGACAGGAACATCGAATCTCATGAATCTTCATGAATATTTGATCATGAGATTCGATGTTCCTGTCTGATCACTATTGTGGGAAATTTAATATATTATTTTATTAATATCAGAAGGAATTTCCTCACGAACGTATTCTCGAGAATTAATTAATTTAACAACTCATACTTCAATAATAAGACTATTTATTATAACAAAACATCATGTCGATGTAAAGAGTCGACAGATGAATAATTAAATATAAAAAGCTGCTTGACAGATCGACGTCTCGATTCTAACTAACTTACTTTCTGCTGTAGCCGTTCACTCACATACATTCGTCTTTACTCGTCTCTTCGAGTTGGGGGGTACGAGGGGAAGCCTCGCGATAGCTATTCCCCACATACTCCCCCCCCCAGTGTCAACGATATAGTTTAAATAAAAAAAAATTTGTAACTATAATTACAATTTTTAGTAAAAATATTATTTGTTTTTACATTTGCCGCAAATTCCTCTGGGAGGACGAATTCGCCGGGAATTCTCAAAGTGGTTCCGTATAGGTATTCGGCGGGAGATGCACCCGAGTCAAGCACAGCCGTCCTAAGTCCCAACAAGACTGTAGAAAGGACTTGCGTCCATTTTTTATCAGAATGGCACATAATTGCCGCTTTCAGGGTGCGGTGCCACCGCTCAATCATTCCGTTAGAAGCTGGGTGATATGCGGTGGTTCGCACGCGATGACAACCAGAAAGAAGCAATAAGGATGAAAAAATTCGTGCCTCCAATCGTTTTCCTTGATCAGTCGTAATCCTTTCAGGGGTGCCAAATCGGGATATCCAGTTATCCACAAACGCGCGATATATAGTTTTTTCTTCTATGTCTTTTAGTGGGATTGCTTCCGCCCAACGAGAAAAACGGTCGTTTAGGTCAAACAATACCTAAATCCATCGCATAGAGGCAAAGGACCGACGATGTCCATATGAACGTGGCGGAACCTTTGTTCAGGAGAAACGAAATGTGAGGGCAATAAAATATTATGACGTGAAATTTTGGCCCTCTGACAATTAATACAATTTCGACACAATTCTTTTATATTCTTATTAATATTCGGCCAAACATAACTTTTCAATATAGTCCGACAAGTGACTTTTGCGCTAGGATGTGATTTTTCGTGAAAAATATCAAAGATACGTCTACGAAAGATTTCTGGGACATAAGGTCGAAGAGTCTCACCTGATAAATCGCATATTACTGGGGTGTGATCAGTACCCCAGAGCATGCGTTTGAGATTCAAGGATGTTGTTTTGTCCTTAATAAGATTATCTAGTTCGGTATCCATTCTTTGAGCCTCAGAAAGCTCGTTTAAGCTAACGTTCGTCGCAAGACGTATTGAGTCGACACGCGACAAACTGTCAGCGACTACGTTTTCAGGACCGGGAATATATTTAATATTTGTCGTAAATTGAGATAGAAAGGATAATTGTCTCTGCTGTCTAGGAGAGGCTTTTTCCGACTTTTGAGAGAAGGCATAAATCAGGGGTTTGTGGTCAGTGACCAGATGAAATTCTCGTCCCTCTAATTCATGTCTAAAGCACTTTACGGCTTCCTGACAAGCTGTCAACTCTCTATCGTAAGTACTATACTTTTTTTGTGTCGGGGTAAAACTCCTCGAGAAGAAAGCCAAAGGTTTCCAAATATTATGCTGAAATTGTTCGAGAGAAGCACCCATGCCTGAGTCTGATGCGTCTGATACAACGCGCGTAGGTGAGTCACTGGATGGATGAACTAATAAGGTAGCGTTGGCCACAGAAGACCTGCACTTCTCGAATGCCTCCTCGGCAAGAGGTGTCCACAAAACTTCACGTTTGTCGTTCTTCCGTGAATCGTGAAGGTAAGAATTTAACGGTTTTTGTATTTCGGCCACGTTAGGCAAACATTTTCGATAAAAATTCATGAGTCCCAAAAATCTTCTCAACTCAAGAATGTTTTTAGGCTTCGGAAAATCGAGGATCGCTTTCACCTTTTCGGGTGGAGGACAGATTCCATCCTTGTTAATTAGGTATCCGAGAAATTCAATTTCAGACTTACCGAAGTTACACTTTTCGAGATTCAGTTTAAGACCAGTTTGGTCAAGACGTTCGAAAATAATGTGAAGGTGTTTCTCATGCTCCATTTCACAGGAGGATGCAATGAGAAGATCGTCTATGTACGAGAATACAAAATCTAAATCGCCGAGTGTTTGATGTAAAAAGCGTTGAAACGTTTGTCCTGCATTACGCAGGCCAAACGTCATAACAGTAAATTCAAATAATCCAAATGGAGTTATCACGGCTGTTTTAGGAATATCATCCGGAGCAATAGGGATTTGATTGTAAGCAGATTCTAAATCGAGAGAAGAAAATATTTTCTTTCCGAAAAGCATTGTTGAAACATCTTGGATGAAAGGAACAGGATAACGATCCGGAATCGTTACCGAATTTAGCCGGCGATAATCGCCACAAACTCTCCAACCACCGTTCTTTTTTGGGACAAGATGAAGAGGTGCAGCCCAACTTGCGCTAGAACGACGACACTTTTTTCTTTCTGTAATTTCTGAAAAAATGCCTTGGCCACAGACAGTTTCTCAGAAGAGAGACGACGTAAACGTTCTGCAACAGGGGGACCGGTTGTCAAGATATGATGTTGCACATTACAAGATGAAATTCTATTGGATTCAGAAAGACCTGTTAAATTTGGGAAATTTTTTAAAATTTTTGTGAATTTAGAAGAATTATCAACCACACTGACATCACAAAAAGGAGCCGATTTCATGACACCAACCGATACAATGCCGGAATGAGTGTCAATTAATCTCCTGCCTCGAAGATCAACGCTTAGACCGAATGTTGAAAGTAGATCCGCCCCAATGATAGGGTAGGGAACGGATGCTACAGTAAAATTCCATTTAAGAAGCCGACGAAGACCAAAATTCAAAATTAACCGGCGTTCGCCAAAAGTGTTTATGATTGAATTATTGGCAGCATAAAGCACTGATTTGACGGATTTAATTTTGTCTTCGCGGTTCGCTGGAATGATAGAGATGTCCGATCCAGAATCTATGAGGAAAGTGAATCCGGAATCTCGGTCTCGTATAAAAAGACGTTTCGAAGCTAAGGTGATTTCGTTATGATGCAGTGGGGTCTCTAGTTTTCCGAATGAGAATTAGAAAAGGTACAAGGTGGTTTACATTTATTGGCTTTTTTGCCAAATCTATTGTGATAAAAACAATATGATCCGGATGAATTCCCAGACCGTGATCTTCGCTTATTTTCGAATCTAGATTGAGAACGGGATCGCGACCTGTCACGACCTCCCGGAGAACGACCTTTAAAGAAATGATTTCGACCTCGATCCCCGAAAGAAACTGCCTCGAGTCGAGAGACAATTGCGTCGACCATTTTAATAACGTCTAATTGAGTCTGGTCGATTTTGGCGTTTGAAATGGATGAAACTGAAGGATTTTGAGAAAAACCATTCTCCATTATTTTATCTGCAAGGGTTGCTAGGCGAGTAAGATCCATTGTATCGGATACAGCTAAAATTGATCGACATCCGGATGTTAAATGCTCTAAAAATGTCGATTTTAAAACTTCTTCGCTTCATCGACCTCGACTAAGGTGTCTGATTTTATTCAAAATGGCGGAAGGTTTACCATCTCCGAAAGAATCGCCCTTCAAAATACTACGCAATTCATTTTCAGGAGAAACGGCAAAATTCTCGATAATTCGTTCCTTAATTCGAGTATACAAATTAGGAATGGGGTTCACAGATTTTATCAAATCACTAATCACTTGAAGAACCTCATAATCAAAGGAGGACACGACGGCACCAGCCCTAGAGCGTTCTGATGTTATACGAGAATATTCAAAAGCCAATTCAACCTGAGCAAACCAAAGGACTGGATCCTCACGGAAGAAACTAGAAAGTTTTGGAATTCGATAAGAGGCATCGACATGTGCTTGACCCGGAAGCATCCCAAATTCGTGTTGACGATTAGGATCTTGAAGCGGAATATTTCCTGGTTGTTGTTGCGATTGCGAACCTTCACCAAAGATAATTTGTTGACTTTTCACTAGCGCCTCGTCAGTGAGACTCATTTTGTTCCGAAAAATAAAAAAAAAATTTAAAGCGAGAATCTAAAACGTGATAACGTTCCCTTGCAAGACAAAAACCGAAAGTAGTCGATGATTAACAAAAATGCGTAGAAAAAAAAAGAAATCGCCGAAAAATTATCTCGAATTACAAATATTCGTTTATAATATTTATAAAAAAAGAGTTTAAGGGGACTTTCTGGTTTAGAATTGACAAAAAAGGAAGGTTTTAAAACTTTTATTGTAAGAACAGTATTAAAGAAATTGTAAAAACTATTTTTGGACATTGTAGCACATTGCGTAGAGAAAATTTAAAAAATATGTTTGAGTGTATTTAGTTCAATTTCATAGCTGTAGGTGGCGTCTTCCAAAAGATACCTTTTTTTTGGTACGTTAGTTTCCGGGCAACCTGTAATACATAAATTCAAGTTCCAAACGGGAATCTCTTCATAAGGATTTATTCTGGGGCCTAAACCTCAAAAACGATTTTTTTTAAATAAAGAATCGAAAAATTTTTGGGATTTCAAAATCGGTTCGGTAGATTTCGAGAAAAGCTCTGTACCAGTTTGAAAAATGAGTTTTCGAGAAAAACGCGTTCAAAGTTTTCATAACATAGTTCATTGAGTCATGAATATCAAACAACTTTTTATTACAACAGAACTTCGTATCCCGCTGTTTTTAGGGTCGCTGATTACGAATTTGATGTCCGTTTTGGAAAATTCAAAATGGCGGATCCAATATGGCGGACGAAAAAATTAAAATTCAACCGGATTTGCTTAAAACTTGCTACTCGGGGGTTTTTGGGGTCGCTGATTACGAATTTGATGTCCGTTTTCGAAAATTCAAAATGGCGGATCCAATATGGCGGACGAAAAAATAAAAAATCAACCGAATTTGCTTAAAACTTGTTACTCGGGGGTTTTTGGGGTCGCTGATTACGAATTTGATGTCAGTTTTTGAAAATACAAAATGGCGGATTAAAAAAAATTAACTTTTTTAATTAATTAAAACGTTTCTAGATTGTTAATGTTTTGTGCCTATATTCATAACTAGCAATCTCAAAAGGCCACAAGTAACCATTTTCAACTAAATTTAATTAATTTCTTAATCTTCGTCCGCCATATTAGATCCGCCATTTTGTATTTTCAAAAACTGACATCAAATTCGTAATCAACTACCCCAAAAACCCCCGAGTAACAAGTTTTAAGCAAATCCGGTTGAATTTTTATTCTTTCGTCCGCCATATTGGATCCGCCATTTTGTATTTTCAAAAACTGACATCAAATTCGTAATCAGCGACCCCAAAAACCCTCGAGTAACATGTTTCAAGCTAATATCAATAAAAGAGGAACACCAAATATGTAAATAAGATAACTGTAGATTGTTGTTGAAATACATACCGTCATAAATATTGTTATAACTTTTGTTTTTGTACATATTTTTTAAAAAACGTTTTGGGACAGTAATTCTATGATACTATGGAACATTTTTAAGCAAAAAAAAAATCGATTTTTTTGACATTCTAAACCAGAAAGTCCCCTTAAATCAAAAGTTGTCAATCGTAAAATGAAAATAAAGATACAAAACCAGACAAAATTATCGATAAAATCAGGCGTACTAAATACAATCTTCATATTGACAATACCTCAAAACAAAATTAACCTTGAAAATTAAAATTCGTTTGTCAAAGAAAATAATAATCTCGAATGTTTCGATTTCGAAGTTTAAATTAAATTTATCGTAAAATGAAAATAAGAAAATATAACTTGCCTAAAATTGTAAGTATATATTAAATATTAATCGTCGAAAATATTTTGAAGATAATATAAATATCAAAATTTTGCATTTGGTATCAAGGACTCAAAATGCACGAAAAATTTTCACTCATACAACACAGTACTTACACAAGCAGAAAGTAAAATGAAATTAATATAAAAAAATAAAATGGTCGAAAATACTGAATAACTCCTTCCGAAGATGATGACTCCACAAAAGACGATGACAAGCTCCATGAAGAGCTACGTTTGGCAGGTGAAAAGAGCGTTGGTCCTCCCAAAAATATAATTGTACTAATTTCCTGATAATCCGCCTGGAAAGCCTTAGTTGACTGTCAAGATAAGTCACCGGAGTCGGCGGGCCTACCAAAACCGGAAATTCTCCAAAAATGACAGCTCGTATATGTAAATAAAATAGGTACGACCCATCAGGCGGCGAAGAATTTCAAAAACTGTTAATTTGCAAAACAGGAAAAAGAAAAATAACCATACCTGTTGCATGTGCTCGGAGTAGAGTGCCCATGCGCCGTTTTTAAAAAGCGTATAATAATCAAGAAGATCAGGAGCTCAACACCATGCTGTTATATTTGACGTCATCAACCAGGTTAGGTAGTCATTGGTGAAGTCCTATCACGAATATCGATAAATGTCCATAGATTAAAAAGCAGTTAAAAATGGATTGTTGTCTCGATATTATTTCCAAAGTTCCAATTCCCATGTGGTGGAATCCAAGGCAAAGTTGTTGGAGTCGAATATTTGTGATGAATGTTGTGAAAGAAAAATGACGACGGCGTGGTTGAACACGAGGCCGTGTTTTATTATGCGAAATTTATCACTTCCATGAAATACTGGGTTTAAAATAACCCAACAAATTTAAAAATCGAATTTTTGTTGATTCAAATTTAAGCGAATAATTCACGGATGATTTCATAATTTTCCGATAATTCTTGATTCTTTTAAAACGCGATTTTCCGACATCACGTCGGGGTCACCAATGTGGGAAATTTGATATATTATTTTATTAATATCAGAAGGAATTTCCTCACGAACGTGTTCTCGAGAATTAATTAATTTAACAACTCATACTTCAATAATAAGACTATTTATTATAACAAAACATCATGTCGATGTAAAGAGTCGACAGATGAATAACTAAATATATAAAAGCTGCTTGACAGATCGACGTCTCGATTCTAACTCACTTACTTTCTGCTGTAGCCGTTCACTCACATACATTCGTCTTTACTCGTCTCTTCGAGTTGGGGGTACGAGGGAAAGCCTCGCGATAACTATTCCCCACACTACAGAAACTAAAGCGACATCTTTTAGTCACAACAAAACTACACGCTACAATAACTTTACTTACCTGAAAATATCCTCTTGCTGTCGGTATAGTAAATGCTTCGAAGTCTAAAAAAGCCGATTTGGAAAAAGAAATATATAATTTAAAAAAAATAAATGAAAGCAAAGTGTGACAGATTCACCGACGATTTTATCAAGTGAGTAGTGTTCATATGATAAATTTACCATATGAGTAGTACTCACATGGTAAAAGTGTCGGTAAATCTATCACATTTCACTTTTATTTCTTTTTAAAAAATTATATATTTCTTATTCCAAATCGGTTTTTTTAGACTTCAAAACATTTATTCTTATTCATTTATAATGCAAACACGAATAAACAAACGTCAATTCAAATGTTTAAGAGAAAAGAATTCACAGTAACAAAAAAAATAAATCAACCGTAACGTTCCAATTCGGTTTTTTCGCCAAACCGCATTCAGCTTAAGTTACCACCAATTCTTTTCGGTTACTCCTAAGTCTTTTTTTTACTGGGTTATTATTTATCACGTTAATAATTAAAATTCTTACAAAAATTTACTCTATAAATGTTCATTTAACCTCACAATACTAATTTTTATAAATTTTCATCAATTTAAACCCCCACAGCACCGAAAATTTCCTGAAAATTTCCTAAAGATTTATTTGCAAACTTCGGAAACTTTAATTGCAAAGTTTAGAGAAAATTGTATAAAGATTTAAATGTCCAAAATGAGTAAATGTTTGGCGTAAAACTTGACGGAAGATTTAAATTAAATTTTCCAGAAATTTTCGACGCGAAAATTGAGTGAAGATTTAAATTAAAGTTTCGTGAAATGTTTGGCGTAAAAGTTGACTAAAAATTTAAATTAAATATTTATTAAAAATTTATACCGAAAGTTGAGTGAAAATGTAATTTAAATATTCAGTCAATTTTTGTGACGAATATTTCCTAAAAATTTAAATTAAATTTTTAGAAAAGGTTGGACGAAAATATTTGTAAAAAATACAAAAATAATATTTAAGAAGTATTAATATTATTATTAATATTAATTATAATAAGAATAATACATAGATAGATGGATAGATAGATAGATAGATAGATAGATAGATCTTTATTATTATTATTATTATTGTTATTATTATTATTATTATTATTATTATGAATAAAAAAAATTTACTATCTGGGATTAAAAATAAAATAAATAATATACAAACATTGTTGCTCTGCTTTGATTCACATTGAATCAAGCACTGCATGCTTGTTGAGCAAGAACTTTTGAAAACAAATTATGGGGTGCTGGGGATTGAACCTACATTCGCCGCGCGTTAGCTAAAGACCCTAACCACTACACTACAGATATCTGGCTGAAAAAAAAAATCTTCCACACACTCTACAACTTACTGATAGACAAGTGTTCCGACTTATCGACTCAAAAGTCGATAATATAAAGTTGTAGAGTGTGTGGAAGATTTTTTTTTTCAGCCAGATATCTGTAGTGTAGTGGTTAGGGTCTTTAGCTAGCGCGCGGCGAATGTAGGTTCAATCCCCAGCACCCCATAATTTGTTTTCAAAAGTTCTTGCTCAACAAGAATGCAGTGCTTGATTCAATGTGAATCAAAGCAGAGCAACAATGTTTGTATATTATTTATTTTATTTTTTGTATATTATTATTTATTTAACACAGTTAAATTGAACTTAATATTTTTGATTATATAAACGTGTGTAGAATTTAACAGTGCAGAATTTAACAAAATTAATATATTTATTTTGAAGAATTTAACTGTGCAAAATTTAACTTGTGTAGAATTTAACATTGTAGAATCTAATGTGTAGAATTTATACGGAGTAGAATCTAAATGTGTAGGACTTGAACCGCCCCTTTTCTAAAGTTTTCATAAATCTTGATGTTTTTCTTCACAGAAAAAAAAGTATAAAAGTTACCTCGATTTACAGATAAAAATTACCTGTAACAAAAATTCCCCCAGCTACATAAATTTTAGCCAAATCACGGATAAATTTCAAGTTTTCTCCTACGATGGGAAAAAATGTCGTCTGCTATAAAAGTGAACTTGTTACAAATGTGAATATAAATGTTTGATATGTTTCATCAATAAATGTTTGATATCCATTTAAATTATTTGACTATAATTAACGGAAAAGAATAGTTTTTGTTTAAAAACTATATTAAAAACCTGCTTCTTTTTTACAAAGTTAACATTCCTTCAGTCATGGAATATAAGTTTATAAGAAACAACTTTTTACGGGAAATTGAAATTTCCTTTTGTGTGGAATATTAAGTGTAAACAAGAATTATAATTTTTATATTTGTTTAAATGATTGTATATGTTTAAAAAAAGTAATAATAAATTTTTGGTTTGTTTATATATTATTTAATTTTCTCAACTAAATGTAGTTCTCCTGACGTACACAACAGGTTGGCATCGCTGTTGTGACGACTGGCGTCTGCTACGGTGAAGTTCTAGTAAATTTTCTAGGGAAATCGCAATTAGTAAGAAATTTCAATTTAAAATTTCTTAATAATCCAAATTTAATTAAAAATTCGATTTTTATGAAAATACTTAATGAAAAATAAAGCTAGATATATTTCTTAAAATTTTTTTTTTTAGAATTAATTTAATTTAATTGATTGTATTTCTTTTTAATAAATAAAATAATAATTTGATACTACATTTAATTAAAAATGTTTAAAATAATAATTTAATATGGATTTAATATCGACTTTAGTATGAGAAATTAAAAGAAAGTAGTCTTAACTAAATCTCATTGGTCAGCAAGCACGTCATATTAAGCACGACATATTGCAGATGTCTCATTGGTCGAACATTAGAGAGAGGTAAAACCTCCCCTACTGGTCTGGGGTATACAGGGTGTTCCAAAAGTATGGAAACTTGCAAATATCTCGAAAAGTACGATTTTTTGTAAAAAATGTTCAACACAAAAGTTGTTCCAAACAAAAAGATGTACATCTTTGAAACAAAAAAATTGGGCCCGGAGCCCAATGTTGGGCCCTACAATGAAAAAAGTGGGTTTCTTAAATGAGACCACTAATTTTCAGTATAAATTCGTAATCCCCATGAAATTCTGCGTTCAGACATGTGGTATAAGTGCCCAAAATATTGGGCCCAATCCAAGATATTGGGTCCAAAATTTATCAACAGATAAATAAATTTTAAAAAATCGCATCTTGGAGGGATTTTGAGATCACAGGATTAGAAATTGGAAGCTAATTTTCAAATTGGGCATAAAGCCCAATGTAAGATTCCGCCACCCAATGTGAGGCCCACAGTAAAAAGAAATTAGTTGTCTTAAATAAAACCCATTAATTTTCAGTATCCAATTCGTAATCCCCATAAATTTCTGGGTTTAGACTTGTAGTAAAAATGACAAAAATATTGGCCCAATGTCTCGGATTAGGCCCAACATTTTTGGTTAAATAAATAAATTTAAAAAATCGCATCTTTAGGGGTTTTTGGGGTCACTGGATTAGAAATTCGAAGCTAATTTTCAAATTGTACACAAAGCCCAATGTAAGATTCCGCGGCCCAATATGAGGCCCACATTAAAAAACTTAGTTGTTTAAATAAAACCCACTAATTTTCAGTATCCATTTCAGAATCGTTATGAAATTCTGGGTTTAGACTTGTAGTACAAAAGCCATAAAATATTGGGCCCAATGTCTGGGATTGGGATGGACATTTTTTGACAAATAAATAAATTTATAAAATCGCATCTTTTGGAGTTTTTGGGGTCACAGGATTAAAAATTCAAAGCTACTTTTCAAATTGGGCACAGAGCCCAATGTAAGATTCCGCAGCCCAATGTGAGGCCTACAGTAAAAAAATTAGTTTCCTTCCATTTCGTAATCGTTATGAAATTCTGGGCTTAGACTTGTGGTACAAATTCCAAAAATATTGGGCCCTTACATTGGGCTGCAGAATCTTACATTGGGCTCTATGCTCAATTTCTAATTCTGTGATCTCAAAATCCCTCCAAGATGCGATTTTTTAAAATTTATTTATCTGTTGATAAATTTTGGACCCAATATCTTGGATTGGGCCCAATATTTTGGGCACTTATACCACATGTCTGAACGCAGAATTTCATGGGGATTACGAATTTGATACTGAAAATTAGTGGTCTCATTTAAGAAACCCACTTTTTTCATTGTAGGGCCCAACATTGGGCTCCGGGCCCAATTTTTTTGTTTCAAAGATGTACATCTTTTTGTTTGGAACAACTTTTGTGTTGAACATTTTTTACAAAAAATCGTACTTTTCGAGATATTTGCAAGTTTCCATACTTTTGGAACACCCTGTATAAGGACGGACTTTGGAGCCCAAAATAATGATATTTTAATCGTGATTCGTGACTTAAAAACGTTCTCGCGAAATTTTATGTCAAGTAAATAATTCGATTTTACGGGATAATTTTCCGATTTTCCTAAAAACAATTATAAAAATTGTTTTATTTTTACAATTGTGAACTCCGATTTTCTTAAAAAAGGCAATTGAATTCTATGATTTAAACAATTGTGAACTCGTTTTCTTCTACGTTTTAAACGATTGTAACTCCGTTTTTCAAAACAATTGTTACATACATTTCAGTAATTGTAAACTTCGTTATTTTACAATTAAACTACGTTTTCAACAATTTTATACTTATTATTAAAATAATGTCAATCAGCAATTTAAACAATTATAATTACAGTTTAACGATTAATGGTTGTAAAATACGATTTGAGATAATTTTCAATTTGAAGTAAGAATTGTTAAATCTCAATGATTGATGATTGTAAATTACGATTTGAGATAATTTTCAATTTCTATCTAATTTTGAAGTTTTTTAAAATAATTGTTAATCAAATTAAAATTCAACTTCTATGGATATTTCAAGAATAAATTTCTACATTTAACTTGAATTTAGAACGTGTGAAAATTCCATCAATTTATATTTCGACGTAAACTGTATCTCTACAATTTGTAAGTAATTAAGTTATATTGTTCAAAATGTCATATTTAATATAAAATAAAATTGGTTTTTTACCCAAAAGAGGTTTTTCCAATCAAATATTGAGTTTAATATTATTCAAATAATCCCACCGTAAATTTACTTAAATTAAATAATAAGTAAATTTAATAAAATTCAGTGTTCGCTTTTTATGCGAAATTTAAATTGAGAATCCAGCCTTATTGGTTCGTTCACTCAGAATCAACGGAAATAAGTCACTAAAAATCTATGACGTGACATATAAAAATTTTGGTGACAGCGGTGGGATAACACTGAAAATTTATATAAAAAATATAATAAATAATTGATACTAACGTTGGAAAATTGTTCGTCGATTTCAAAATAATTTTAAATAAACTATGTAATCGCGCCTGACTGAGGACCTTCTTCTACCCTCATCAAGTACATCAGAGTTGGTGATATCTTTCATTCAAGGAGCTACTCACCCGACACAGAGCCTATTGAGGTTATAGGAGATATTGCAAAAACAACTCTAAAGGGAAGAATTCCACTAAGCAACCACGCTGTAATTGAACATCCTTCTTCAAGCTGAAGACCTTATAAGTGTGGCGTAATATAAGATACGGTATTCGAAAAACCCTGCAAAGTCCGTAAGTCACAACAAAATTTTTTTTATAAAATATATTTAAATAGAAATATGGCTCGTTCAAAGAGAATTGGAAAGGCAAAGCAAACCAATCAGACTGTTGTTAACGGGTCCGCTGACCCTAGGTTGAGAGAAAAAACTACTTCTGATAAATCTAAAAATAAAGATAATGACAATACTAGTGTTAACGGTCAAAATTCAAATTCAGCCTTAGACCCCCAACCCGGAACCAGTGGTACTTCTGCAACATCAGATTTTGCAGGAAGTGCATCAGGTTCAACTAACAAATCCTCATTGGGATTAATAACAGTTTCCTTCTCGTCCAGCCCTCAATTTTCGGGTACTTCTAATTTGACAAATGGCAGTATAATTAAAATGATGTAAAATTCAATTCCAACTTTTGATGGAAAGAGCCCCCCTGTAAAAATGTTTGTAAATCATCGTAAAACTGTTATGGCAATGATAAGTCCCCAAAAGCTTCCAATGTTCTCAATGTTTGTTTATACTAAAATAATAGGTGAAGTCAGAGACCATATTCAGGATGGTATGAATCTCGAAGAGATTTTAACCACCTTAGAACAAATTTATTTTGTCAAAGAAGATAGCAGTCAATTGGTGCAGTAATTGCTCTCAATTCGTCATGATGAAAACGAAACAATCTCAGTATTTGGAAGTAGAATAAAGAAAATACTTAATAAATTATTAATGCATTGTAGGAGAGCGATCCTGCACCGATGGCTTCTGTTATTGCAAACATTTATCAAGAAAATGCAGTTAGTGGCTTTTTGAGAGGATTGAGTAAAGAAATTTTTGCTAAATTGTATAATAAAAAAATCCATAATTTAGATCAAGCCATTACCTTGGCTACACAGGAAGAAATGACATTAAGAACATGGGAGGTTTTACATGAAAAGGAACAGCCATCTACCTCCAACTATTTAAAAAAATCTTATAAAATATCACAAAAACGTGTAGCTCATTTTCAAGCTAAAGATAATCACAATTTTAAATGGGGTAAAAATAATGATAAAGATAACGATAAGAAAAATGTGAAATGACATTATTGTCACAAAATGGGTCATATGAAGAGAGATTGTCGGGAATTGAATAAGAAATTTAATCAAGATCAGGGTCAAAGAAGGTGTGATTATTGTTATAGGCCCAATCATACAGTTGATAAATGTTTTATGAAAAAAAGGCATGGGAAGGAAAGAGAGTCTTGTTTTATCGTTGGGGATATAAAAGCTGAAAATTTAAATGACATTAAAAACAATGAATCTTCAAAAAACGCGAAATGGGATCAACAAGTGAGTGACTTGTTGACCATGAGCCAGACAAGCTCCCTCACCAAAGGATCGTGCTCCAAATCGGAGGAGCAGAACGACCAGCAGAAGCCCCTTCAATAAATCTAGAGAACCCTTCCTTTCTCAAAATTAAGGCACATTTTCTTGTGGATACTGGAGCTGCAGTGAATTTAATTAAAATTAATGCCTTAAATAATCCTGCATGAAGAAGAGAAAGAAAGTCTGTTAAAAATTTTAACGAATTTCCAAATCAGTTTTATTTGCCTGGGTATAAATTGGGTGCTACTAACGTTTTAAAACATAAAATAATTACAACAACTGAAAAACCCATTTATTTCAAACAATATAAATATCCTCCTGTTCATAAGGAAGAAATAATTAAACAAACACACGAGTTAATTTTAGCATATATTCTTAGGCCTTCTGCCGCGCCATATAACTCATCCTTGTGGATAGTACCTAAACGTCCTGATTCCAAGGGAATGGTCATAGACTATAGAAAACTAAATGAAATCACTGTGGGTGATGCTTATCCGATACCCTGTATAATTGATATAGTGGACCAATGTGGAGGAGCAAAATACTTTTCTGTATTAGATTTGGCTTAGGGATTTCATCAAATTCCTCTTGATCCTGAGAGCCAACCAAAAACTGCATTTAGTACTCCTTTTAGTCATTATCAATATACAAGAATGCCCTTCGGTTTAAAAATGGCCCCAAGTACATTTCAAAGATTAATGGATATTGTTCTATC
The DNA here is from genome assembly GCF_019393585.1 of Leptopilina boulardi. NCBI lineage: Eukaryota > Metazoa > Arthropoda > Insecta > Hymenoptera > Figitidae > Leptopilina > Leptopilina boulardi. The sequence goes on along the minus strand of NW_026137781.1, from coordinate 363,311 downwards.
GGGATTGCAGGGCATTGAAATGTTTATTTACATGGATGATATCGTTTTGTATGCTTCTAGTCTTGAAAAACACTCCCAAAAATTAAAAAGACTTTTAGGAAGACTTAAAACCGCTGGACTTTCTTTGCAGCCTGATAAGTGTGTTCCTTCGGAAGGAAATAACTTATCTAGGACATTTAATTACGGACAAGGGTGTAAAACCTGATCTAAGGAAACTTGAGGCTGTAAAGAAATTCCCGGTACCTGAAACAAAAAAGAACGATAAACAATTTCTTGGTTTAACAGGTTTTTATCGAAGATTTATTAATGATTATTCTAAAATAGCAAAACATCTTACATTATTGTTGAAAAGGGATGTTGTCTTTTGTTGGACCACTTTACATCAGCAAGCATTTGAGATATTGAGAGATAAAATCCGTCTACCTCCTATTCTCCAATACCCTGATTTTTCAAAACCCTTTGTCTTGTCTACAGATGCATCTTATTTTGCAATTGGTGAAGTTCTGAGTCAAGGCAATATCGGGCAAGACCTCCCTATAGCATTCGCATCTAGAGTTTTACAAAAAGCAGAAATTAATTATTCCACAATTGAAAAAGAACTTCTGGCAATAGTTTATTGTGTTAAATATTTTCGTCCTTATTTGTATGGTCGAGAATTTACGCTCGTGACGGATCATAGACCATTAGTGTGGTTGAATGGTTTAAAAGATCCTGTGTCTAGATTAGCTAGATGGCGAATTAAATTGATCGAGTACGACTACAAAATTGTTTATAAACCTGGTAAAATTAATGAAAATGCAAACGCTTTATCTAGAAATCCGGTAAACAATCTTAATAATGAATGTGAAACCCTAAAAATCATGCATATCAATAATTTAATTGATTATGCTTTTGGACTTAATGAGTTTAGTATGGGCTTTGATGACCTTGTGATTTCCTGTATTCAGGGTACTGTTTCGGGGACTGAAAGATTCGCAGATAATCGTAGTTCTGTGGAACCATTTCGGGACACGAATCAGGCGCCTATACATGGAGAAAATTTTGTTGGTTTTTCGGCTATAAAAAGTGCACAGGTGACAGATGTTTCACTGGCAAAATTCTTTGGCCAAGGTGATAGCCATGCCCTTGATGCTGATAGCATATTTAGAAAAGATGAAGAAATTGATCATCTTTTGGAACTGTGTTCCAAATTGATAATGCTTGTTTGATCTTGAGTAAAGACAAATTATTATCAATGAGAAAGGGTCACATCATTCATTTTGTATCAGAGGATTGTGTTTTTGAATCAGAAATTTGTAAAGAACTAATTGAGAAAAATTCATTAGATCCAAAAACAATAAAAACAGATGATTTTAAGGTTGGAAATGTGGTCGTTCTTGTTCATGGAAATCGCTTAATATTTCATGTTATTATTAAAGAAAGTTTTAATGGAAAGGTCTATTTAAATAAAATATCAAATGCTGTTTTAGCACTCAAAAATGCAATGGAACAATTAAATGTAAATTTCGCCCGAGTTTCTAAGATAGGAAATAATATTGATGAGATTTCTTGGTTTTCAATAGAAAAAATGTTTTGCCAACATTTTTTAGATTCGCAAATTAAAATCATGGTTTGTTCAGGAGAAATAAAAATTCCGGATGTAGAAAAACGCGAATCAATTATTAAAGAATTTCATGAATTAACTATAGGCGGTCATAAGGGAGTTACAAAGACGTATTCGCGGATAAGATCAAACTACTTTTGGCCCAATATGAACATTGAGATACAAAATTTTGTTAAATTCTGTAAAAATTGTCAAAGGAATAAAATGATAAATTTACGAACAAAACAACCCATGAAAATAACTGATACCCTTAAGGAACCGTTCAAAAAAATCCAAATAGACATTGTTGGCCCTTTACCGATAACTCCCCGAGAAAACCGATATATTTTAACAATTCAGTGTGTGTTTTCTAAATATTCCGATGCAATTCCTCTGAAATCCATAGATTCTGTTACAATAGCTCATGCTCTCGCTGAACAGTTCATATCTCGTTATGGTTGTCCTAAAATAATTCATAGCGATCAAGGAAGAAATTTCATAAGTAAAATAATGAAACTTTTTTGTAAAATCTTTAATATCAAAAAAATCGAATCAACTGCTTACCATCCCCAATCATTAGGTTCATTAGAGCGAAGTCATCAGGATCTAACCCAATACCTAAGGCAATTCGGTGACGCTCAGTCTTGGGATGAAAAATTGAGATATGCCTTATTTTCATATAATACATCAGTTCACGAATCTACTGGATTTGCTCCTTATACCCTAGTTTTCGGTAGAGAAGGAATAATACCGTCAAATTTTCCACAAGAACTTCCTGATAAAACTTACACACAATATTTGCAAGAACTTTTTCATAAACTTGATAATGTCCAGTTATTAGCTCGGTAGAATCTAGAAAAGGCTAAAAGAAAAAATAAATATTATTACGATAGACACGTTCATCCAGTAAATTACAAGGTCGGAGATATGGTCAATCTAAAAGTAAATTTTAGAAATGATAGAAAATATGATCCATTTTTTGAAGGACCATACCATGTTTATAAGGATCAATTACACTTAACACGTTAATCAAAATACCGAAATTTGCAATTGTGATATCAATATTAATGCTTTATAGTTATCCGCTACCTTAAACTACGTAAAAACACGCTACTCAATAAAATTCATAGCGACCCAACCTTGTAGCACCACGCACCGTTCACCGCGGTTACCCTACCGTGCATAAGCGTTCCGAAATTTGATAAATGTAAACAGATGCACGCGTCAAAACTAAGCTCCTCAAAAATCGCTGAAAAAAATAATTATGATGTTTGCGAACTTCTGGGTTGGATGTTCTCCTCGGTATTACATGTCGAGGGACGAATGGGAGAACAAACCTTTTCGAAAAGTTACTCTCCCAATCGTAAGTAGAATTGTGAAAAAAAGGAAACAGTTCTACTGTCCGTATTTCAGCTTTCTCCTCTCTTTCTTCTTCCTTTTTTTTGTGTGTGTGATCGTTCTGAAAAGAGAAATAAATGAATAAAGTATTACAATTCAAAATTGTAAAATATGAATAATATTAAGTAATACTTACCTGTCTATCGCGTTTCTTAATTCTTTTCATTTTCTCGTTTAGAATTTTCCTGAAATAAGGAATTAAAGAAAGTAAATAAATTATATTAACAAAATAATAATATTAATTTTGCCATTTACCAATTGTGAATATTTTTCCTCCTCGCTTGTGCCTTTTTTTGTCCTTGAGTAACTCCTGAAAAATAAAAAATGTCAATATATTGATTAATGTTAATAATGAAAAATGAAATACTTACCAATCATTATATTGTCGAGTTCTTCTTCTTGCTTCTCTGCATGCTGTCCCGTCCATGGGATTCCTGAAACATAAACAAATAATTAAAAAAATATACATACAGGGTGATGAAAAAGTCGCATTCAAAATTGCATAATGAGTTCCAGGAAAAAATTCTAAGATATTAAAAAGAAATTTGTATACAATAATTTTGTAAATGTGAAAGCAAATTTGCATAAATTAATTAATAATTAATGTATTCATTTTTTTGATAACTCTTAATGAAGACTTTTGTATTCAAAGAAAAAACCTGATCGTTTTAATAATTATAAATGGTTAAATTAATTTGAACATTTATTATATTAATTTATATTTTTGAAATTTTTGCATAAATGAGTAGCCCAATAAATATTGTTTTTGCCACTTCAGTTTTAAAATTTCTTTGAATTCCAGTAATGTCATCAATTTCGACCCTACTTCAAATCTCTTATTTTTGCATGTTGGTTCTAGAAGATTATTTATATTCCTGATTACGCCTAATAGTATAAATTCATATTCTTCATTTCCGGCGAAATCAGGGAAACTGGATGCAATTTTTTCTAAATTAATTTTTTCATCGTCCTTTTCCATTTCCATGAACAAAAATGTACCTTTATTTTTAACAAGTTGCATTTAATTAGACTAACTCATACAGACATTTTATGTAAAAACTTATTATTTAATCAAACAGTTTAACTAGATCTCAGTTTAAAATTTTTTAATTATATGTATTGAAAATAAGGAATAAATAGAATAAATGTATTACAAGTTTTATAGAAAACTAGCTAAAAGAAACGCGCGCAAACGCGCGTGATATCTATAATTTTTTAAGCAAAATTAAAAATTTATTTTTATTTGACGGACACTTATTGGAATATTGATCTCACAAAAATAATAATATTATTTTTGTAATCGTTACTGTATTACTATTTCAACATTATGGTGTTATAATAATATAATACCTATTATTGCCCAGTCGATATGACCTTTAAATTTTGTACTCAAATAAAAATTATATGCTACGATCGTCGAATTGTCAGCAATACATTTAAATGACCCATCTCAAGATCCATGCAGGGTGAATTCCTATTTTGTTTACCACAAGGCCCATGAACTTAAAATCGCTTTACAATGTTAAAAAGTTCTGAATTCTTTATTTCGTCTGTGATTTCAGCACATATCATTTTATTTAAAGTTTCTGAATCGCAAATTTGTGTATGTAAACATATAGTTAAACGCACATGTGGCAATCCACGCTTTTTTCTTCTCTATGAAAGACGATACATATAAAATTGTGAATGAATAAAATTACAAGTACCTTGAGTATGCTTAAGGTTAACAGTCCATCCAGGATCACCATAAGGAAACATTGTAGGATATGTCATGGGATCAAAATTTTCCTTAACAATAAGACTAGAAATTATTTTCTTATTTTTTTCTGTTGTGCATACTGAATTTACATCAACATGTAAATCCCTCTTCAATTTCTGTAGATAATTTCTTCATCTTACAGGACAAATTTGTTTCTTTGGGTATTTTCATTTCACTCTCAGTTTCAGTAGACAGAACTCTGTTGTCATTTTTACTGGGAAAAGTCTTTAAAAAATATGAAAGGTTTAGTGCACCATTTTGAAGATCTTTAGCTCGAATTATGAAAAGACAATTCCAATATTTCTCTACAAATCGAAATCCTAATATTAGACATTCTAACTGCCGGAAAATGATTTAATTAATTGTTTTCAAAAAATGATATCAAATGCTTGCTCATTATATTATTATCAGTTTCATAAATTAATCTTTTAATTTACACTGTTAACCAATACAGATGTTGCAAATGCTATTGCATTATACTTCACACTTAACTGTACCAATCGGTTGTTGATCAACCACGGTGAGCTTGAATACAATTTTAATCAAAAGTTTACTAACTGTAAATTTCTTTGCGGATTTTTAATCTACAGGTTTTTAAATTTATTTCCTAAAAAAAATTTAAATAATCGGCGGAGGGCTTTTTGAGAAAAAACGTATTACATTTTATTTTACAGAAATTGTAGTAATAGTACGCAATTTTTATATTTCCTCTGATTGTACTTTGTTATGTAAATATTTTACTCACTTCGCACATAATAATGTCAGATATTTTTCACTTTTATTTGTTATTGTGAAAATTAATTTTATGTTGAAAATGCCACATAAGGCTTTAACGCATAATGAAAATCGAAATAAAGTGTGTTTATGGTGCTTTCGAAAACATAAAAAAATGTTTTCTATTAAAAGCACATTGAAAACGTACATTGCTAACCTAGTTAGCCCTTCGATAAATCTGGATGATGATACACTTCCGGCAGCCTTGTGCGTCTCTTGTAGAATACTTCTTTTTAACGCCAAAACTCAGGATAAACAAATAGATCTACCTGATTTTTCCATGTTTAGAAATAGAAATGTAATAGTAACAAGATCGAAAGGCAATTTGAAGTGTATGTGTAAAGTTTGTGAAATAGCACGAAGCCAACCTGTAAATTTTTCAAAAATAACTGAAGAAGATCAAGTTTTAGGTAGATATCTACATGTATATTACTTGTATCGACTTAAATGGTTTTAATTTGTAATTTTTTAAAAATAATTTTATATATATCTTAGAACAAACAACACAAAAACCCGTTGCTGAGAAACGATGCCTATCCTGTTTTTCTGTCATTGGAAAAGGAAAAGTACATAAGTGCAATTCAACCTCTCAAGTGACCAATTTTTCCTCTTGCTTATTAGAAATGCCATCAAAGGTCCAAAGTCAAGTAATTTCATCAGTGCTGAAGCAAAAATTTAACGAGAACAAAGAAAATGTTTCTTCCAATGTATCTTTGTCTCAGTTGCAAGGTCGACCTCTTCAAATTCAGTTTAAAAATACCAAAGATAATTCTTCTTTGAAGCGTCCATTATTGTCTGTAAATGATATGGCAAATATTCAAACTAATCTGAATTTAAGTAATCGAAAGATTAATTCAATTGCATCTGCTTTGCGTGTAGCATCTTGTAATAGGAAAGTGATTGAGTCCGGTTTGAAAACAAAGCTTGCGACTAAAGCTCACTCGATTGATAACTTTTTTGATTATAAAGATTTTGAGTTTGTGAGAGTAAAAGGCAAAGAAATTTCCGCTGATGCTAAAGTCGTTGTATATTGTAGCAATTTACAGGGTTTCCTCGAATATGTACAAAATCAGAGATATGTTACAAATCCTGTCTTAAAACTAGGCATAGATGGAGGAGGCGGATTTTTGAAGATTTGCCTTTCAATACAAACTCAGACCAACGAAATCAAACAGTCCAAGCGTTCTACTTATAATGAGGGCATCTCTGCAAAAAAATTTAAAGATTCCGGGGTTAAAAAATTATTTATATTATCAATCGCTCCAAATTCTCAGGAGAATTATGAAAACGTTGATCAACTTTGGTCTGAGTTGCGTTTAAATTCATTCGAAGGCACGATTGCAACTGACCTTAAAATAGCAAATATTTTAGCTGGTATTATGTCACATAGTAGTACATACCCATGCACCTGGTGTCATGCAAAAAAAGGCGAACTTCATAAGTGTAGCACTCTCCGATCTCCGCAAAATACATTGGAAAATTACGAAAAATGGCGTGGAAGTGGAGCAATAAAAGACAAAGCGAAGAATTTTTTTAACTGCGTTAATCCACCACTCTTCATGAGTGAGAAAGACAAGGTTTATTTGGATATTATTCCACCGCCGGAATTACACCTTATGCTTGGCGTGGTCAATACGCTGTTTTCTCACATGTTGAAAGATTATGAGACAGAATCCCTTGCTTGGGCAAAAGCCTGTTACGCGGAACGTGAAATCACTTACGGTGCACCAGCATTCAAAGGTAATTCGTGCAAAAAGCTTTTGAACAATGTGGATATTTTACGCAGCATGAAAAACATAGGTGTGATAAAATATGTAACAGTTTTCAATGACTTCAAAAATGTTGTATCTTCATGCTTCGGGAATGATCTTGACAAGAATTACAAAAAACACATAGAAGCTTTTAGAAAAAGTTATATGGAATTAGGAATTGAAGTCATTCCAAAGGTGCATGCAGTTTTCTTTCACGTTAAAGAGTTTTGCGAGAAAAATGGACTAGGCTTAGGATTTTTTAGTGAGCAAGCAATGGAATCTGTCCATTTTGATTTTAAATCTACTTGGGAGATTAACAAGGTTACTATTGATCATCCGGATTATCCAAAAAAACTTTTACGTGCTGTGTGTCAGTATAATAGTTTACATATCTAGAACTTTAGGTTAATGTGTTTTTAAAAATTCTGTTTATAAATTACAATCGTTTACATATGTTTGAAATCAATTAAAAAATATTACGATATTGTTGAATTCACATCTGCGGTATTAATATTTTGATAGATTTGTCAACATAAACAAAAATATGCAAAGTAGGTTTTTGTAAAAATAATAAAATTGGTTTTTCTCAAAAAGCCCTACGCCGATTATTTTAATTTTTTTTGGAAAATACATCTAAAAATATGTAGATTTAAAATTCCCAAAGAAATTTGCAGTTAGTAAACTTTTGATTAAAATTGTATTCAAGCTCACCGTGCAACATCTACAAAAAATTCTGTTGGTTTAAAAGGGAACAGTCTAATTAAATATTCTATTTGATGAATATTCAAACGCCCTGCATTAAGGCTATCAAAAATATAAAGTCTTACTCCATCGTAATAAATACAAATCCAATGACCAGAATTGTTATTACCGCTAAAAACTATTTGAATATGTATATCGCATTCTCTAATTGGAACAATTAAATCAAGCATTTGTAAATACAAAGTACTTTGCATAATGAAAAAAGAATTTGAATCATTTTTTAATAATTCTTGAAATTTAAACATATGCATATCATTTAACATTTCATTTACATTTTCAATAATTTTAAAATCTTCATTACTTAAAATAAAATACTCTTCTATGTTCGACATGGTATCCTTCTTCAACTTTTAAACTGTTGATAAAGCCAATTTTCAAAACAAGTCGTTTATTTTACTTTATTGCTTTAAAAAATTTACTTACATGTGTTTCATCTATAAAATATTTCATTAACTATAATTCAGCTAACTAATGCAACAATGATGGTCTTACATGAACGTGAATTAGCGTTGTTTAATCTTTTTCCATATTATATTATTTTCGATAATGATTATTATTTAACTTATTTTCCTCTGCACTTTTTATTAATATTGAAATCAATATTCAACTCACAAACTATTATTTAACCCATAAAACAACTTCAACCCTTAAAACAATATTCAAACCTCTTTCTATCTATTTAAATACTTTTCCAAAAGCCAGCATCCTCTATTATCAAACAGTCAATATTTTTTTCAATATCGTAATATATTCAATACCAATGTTATCCAATATCATATTTTATTATCCTCAAAATCCAAATATCTTTAATGCCAATCTTATCCAATACCAAAAATTTTTTCCAAAAACCAACTTCCACTGTGGTCAAGTAATCAATATTTTTTTCCAATATCAAAATACATTCAATACTAATGTTCTGCAATATCATTTTTTATCCTTAAAATCAAAATATCTTTAATGCCAAAATTATCCAATACGAAAAAATTTTTCCAAAAGCCAGCTTCCACTATTAACAAACAATCAATATTTTTGTTGCATTATCAAAATATATTCAATACTAATGTTATCCAATATCTTTCTTTATCCTCAAAATCGTAATATCTTTAATGCCAATGTTATCAAATACCAAAAAAACTAAATGGATTGAAGTATTTTTTATATGAAACATTTAAGACAACCAAAAGAAGCAAATATCTTCTATACCAATATTATGCAATATCCATATTTTATGCATAAAAAAATTATTCAATAATCAATGTTTTATCTTCAAAATACATATATAATTATTAATACTATACAAAAATAGGAATATATTTTTTGGACCCAATACAAAAATGAAAAAAAAAATTTAATATAAGAAGATTCAACACATGCAGTAAGTTATTGATCGACAAATTGCAGAAAAATATTATAAACTATATAATAATCAAGTTAAGTTACCTGAGACTATTAGAAGCTTTTTTAGCGACACTACTACAATGTTGTTGCAACGGTAGACTTACATCAGCATCTTAAATCAGCAGTAGCCGTTTCACTCCATTGAGGAGAAGTGTTATACCCCCACTCTACCAATCCGGGCCTATGTTAAGTTCTCGCGTGAGGCAGATATTACGGTAGGCCTGAGTGGCGTCCTCGGGGATAGATGTTGGTAAGTTAAGTATGGATACACCACTTCCACTCACGGGGATTAAACGGTTATCATCTATATCGCATATACAATAATAAAAAAAATTTCCCACAACCCAAGGCTGTTAGGACGAATCGAGCGATCACGGATTGGGTCCTGAAAAGGGAAGTGGTATATCCTCACTCTATCGGCCTGTCCCGGGCTCAGACCTCGAGTAAGTCAATTACAGCGGGGGCCTGTGTGGCCTTAATGACAATATTATTTTATGAACCCTCAACCGAAAGCTGTTTTGACAAAACAAATTTCAGGTAGAAACCTTCGGGAACCCTAATTATCAAAGTACAGATATATATGTATATATAATCTAATAATAATGAGAATATTCAAGTACTAAGAAAATGTGAATGAATGAAGGAATGAATACAGAGATTATTATTTTATAACTAGCTATAACAAACGCGCGTAAACGCGCGTGAAATTTTGGTGTTTTGTTTATAATCTTGAAATCATCATATTTATTAATATATTCCAATTAAAACATTCAAATTTCAAACACTTATACAAAATATAAATACTGATCCGGTGTGCTATTCTGTAATTTCTCTTCACTTCACTTTAAAGGACCCCGCACAAAATAGTATAGTATAGTATAGTATAGTATAGTATAGTATAGTAGTATAGTAGTATAGTATAACAAATATCTAAAATTACTAAAAAGATATTCTGCTTTTTGGTATCAAAAATATATTTTTAAACATAAAAAACTTAATTTCCCCTTTTGAATTTTATTTTCACTTTGAAAACTTCGAGTTTTAAATATTTAATTTCATTTAAAATTCAGAAAAAATTGCAAAAATTTTAACGCAATTGTTTATAGATGCTTGAATTTGGGTAAAATTTTCTCAAAAAAATCAATGTTGGTCATGGGTTTTACCGGGCATTGAAGTTTTGAGTATAATTTTTTTCAAAAATGCATAGCTCTGAGACGTTTTAATCGATTTTGTTCATATTTATGTGACTAATAATTGTTTTATTGATAATTTTAATGCAATAGAAAACAAAAAAAAAATTCGGAAATTGCCCCAAAAAAAGTAAAAAAAAATTTTGATTCCACTTTTTCGGGCATAAGCACCCCTTCGATTTTTTTCTATTCATGATATTTAAATTCCTTATCTTCTCCTGAATTTTTTCAAAAAAAATTGCTGGAGACTTTAAAACTAACTAAAGTATTCAACTTTTTGTCCTGCAGCGCACGTATTTTGTATTTACACGAACGCGTCGAGCCTGAGGTCCATGTGCCGGACAATCCTATTTTATTTTTGATTTCTTAATCCTTACTATTATTTTGATTATGAAGTTATTTATACACATACTTATTTTATACTAAAGAAAAAATATGAAATAAATAATTACTATTGTTATAAACATTTTATAAACAAAGTTAACCACCCTGTAATTATCATTGTGGAAGATAAACTTTTACAAGGGTCAATTTTTCTAAAAAAAATTTAATTTAAGTCATGGGTCTTTCAATTTTTTAAACTTGGAATAAATATAGTTTTTATGAGAGAAAAATTAGGAAAAAAAATTTTTTAAATTGGAGATTTTTCCGGTCATCAAACATTGAAGAACAATTTTTAAAGGAAACATTTTTATGCATTTATAGTTGGATTTTATTTATATTTTAGGATATAATAATAGATTTACTAACAATTTAAAGTGTATTATTTAAAAAAAATTAAAAATTTATTCGTGGAATAAAAACTATTTCACCTTTAGATTTTCCAACAATAATTTCTGCAGAAATAACATTTCTTAATAAAGATTTGACAACTAATCGGGTACCATTACATAATCCTTTAACCAAATTCATATTCCTTAAAAGCATAATTATACATCCCTCCTTTAATGATAATCTATGAGGTGGTAAACCATCTGGTGTTAAACTATTTAAAACTTCCACTGGAACAATGTTATTGATGTCTTTCTGATCCTCGTCTACATGTGAATCTATACTGTAATAAACAACTTCATTTCCTTCTGAATTTGACAAAATACGATCATTCATATCTAATACCTCAGAATTTGTTAATGAAAGAATGCAAGAAGAATAAGCAGATACATCATTTCGACTTATTGATGAACCATATATTTCTTCAATTAAATTTCCATTCGAAATCAAATCTTGTGGAATTTCTAAAACGTTATTTTTCTTTTCAAATGTACTTTGATGTTTACCATCGCCGACATTTAATAACCAGTTTGAAAAGTTTATCTGATTATTATTTAATCTAACATTAACGTGTAACGACCTAGTTTGAAAAAGATGCCACAATTTACTATTTTTCACACATACTTCAACAATATGAGTCCGACTACCGTGTGGAACAATTGGCAAAATTTGCCTAAAATCTCCTGAAAGCAAAATAACTTTACCTCCAAACGGTTTCTTACATTTCGTAATATCCCTCAACATAACTTCCATTGCTTGTAAAGCATATTTAGGTGCCATTGTAATTTCGTCCCAAATAATGATTTTAGCACTTCTTAAAAGTTCACTGTGTTTTGACATCCCACTTATATTACATGTTGAATCTTCATTAATTGGTATAGGAAATTTAAACATAGAATGTGCCGTTCGTCCACCTTTTAAAAGATTCGCAGCTATACCAGTCCATGCTACTGATAAAACCACCAATCCTTCACTCTCTACAGTTGTAATTATTGTATTATGTAAATAACTTTTACCACTTCCTCCAGGTCCATCGAGATAAATATATCTATTACTACAATTATCATTATGTACTGCCATCATAATATCATTGAAAACATTACGTTGGTCATCATTCAAACTTTTAATAAGACAATCAGACTTTATTTTAAGTAATTGTAATTCTAAAGCACTATTTTCCTTACTTACTGAATTATAATCATCAAAAACTTTCTGATTAATATGTGGCAAACCAAATTGATGGAGCGAAAATCCATGAAAACTAAATACTTCATTAATTAGAATTAATGATTTTTGAATCGATACTTCCACAGGTAAATCATTCTCAAAAATCATATCTTCTTTGTATTTATTCCATAAATCAATAGCATTAACAGGCGATCCAAATACACATATGTATGCTAATAAACGACAAAGTTCTTTAGGAAACTTCATACTCACAGCTTCAGTCAAACAATTGTTCCATTCGTTATCGTCTACCATTAAATTTCTCGCACGTGCAGCTTCTGTAAAAGTGTTGTATGTAATACCTTCATAAGTTTTTATATCTTCAAATGACTTAGCACCACGTACATAAAGTAGTAAAAGTCTTAGAAAATACCTTTCAATATCTTTTGGACTAACAAAATACATTCGACAAATTAAGATTTTAGTTATTCGTTGTCTTACTTTCCAAGTTTTTGAAGATTCAACAAAAACATAGTTATGAGGTATTTCTGTATATAAATATTTGCGCGCCTCGGAATCTTCTGCATTCAATTTAAACCATGCCGTCAATGTCGTGTTTTTGAATTTGTTAACGGCTTCTTCCTCTAATCCTTCTTGAAAACATATTGATTGTTGATTAGGTAAATGTACAGCTAATCTGTATGTTGCATGTGATTGTTCATGCATAGGAAATTCGTATAATCTATGCATTGCTTCTGGTGGACATACATATCGTGTATTTAAATAATATTGAATTTCATCATATTGCATTTCTTGATTATCATCCTTGTAAACAATAAATGCACAGTCATGGCCCTTATAGCAATATTTAAATAAATATTTAATGCCACCTGTACTACTACATACCATAACAGTTATGTGACATTCAAATTTTTTACTTAAATATGGATTGTAAGGTACAATCATTGAATTATCTGCAATACACTTAATTGATCCATCTTTATTATAAAAGATAATTTGCTTACCATCTTTTCTTCTTCTATATTCTGGATAATTCTTAGAGTGATAAGATGTTTCTGAACAAAATGGCTTCGGATAATATTTCGTACAAATTTTTTTTTCAGAGTCCATGCAAGGTGAATTTATATTTTGATTACCACAAGGCCCATGGACTTGAAACTGCTTTACAATATTAAATAGCTCAGGATTCTTTATTTCATCTGGTATTTCTGCACATATTATTTTATCTACAGTTTCAGTATCACGGATCTTTTCACTTAAAAATGTAATGAAATGCACATGAGGCAATCCACGCTTTTGAAACTCTATTACATAAACAAATGCAATAACTGGACCAAAAATTTCTTCATCTTTTATTTCTTTCATTAATTCTTGTACTTTTCTCCTAAAAACTCTGGCTACAATCCCACCATTTTGGATTCATTTTGGAAGTCATGGTAATAAATAAATCTGGTCTTCCAAATTCTTGAACTAATCGCATAGCATCCATGAAAGATTGTTGATAGGAACGTGGCCCTCCAGTAAATGTTGAAGGCAAAATAACAATTTTTCCTGGTCGAACATTCTCTTCTTTAACTTTATTATTAACATAATCCATTAATCCACAATACATTTCTGCTCAAAGTTTTTTCTGTTCTAAACGAATGTATTTTAAACGCTCACCTTCTACTTTTGACCAGATGTCAACTATATATTGTTGAGTTAATTTTTCTAATGCTAAACATGGATTAAAAGTGCCTCTATATGAAAGTCGATACATATAAAACTGTAAAGGAGTAACATTACGGTTACCTTTAATATGTTTGATGTTAACAGTCCATCCAGGATCACCTGAAGGAAACATTAAAGGATACGTCATAGGATCAACATTTGCACTAAGACTGGAAATTGGAATACTTTCAGAATTCTTTGGATATATACATATATCTCGTTCCATGGGTGGTTCACCATCTTCGCTTACAAATATAACTGCTACTTCATCAGATGACGGAAGATTAAATTTCTTTTAATTCAATGATCTATCGCGTTTAATCCACATTTCAATTTTTCTAGGAGGCTTATTTAATAATTTTGCTCTTGCTTCCTCTTCAATTTCTACTTCTCGCATCATTTTAAATGCTTTAGCATATGGATTAATCTCTCGAAGTAATAGGTCTAATTCCACCAATAATACTCTTAGAATTTTTTCATTACATTTGTTTTTCAATCGTTCTTGAACAGCTTCATTTGAATCAATGACATACAATTGACCATATTTACGTCTATCATCATCTTTCGGATGTAAAGAATATGTACAATGATATACTTGACCGTGAATTCGAAAAACATACGGACCAGATCCTTTTGGAATTTCCAATTTAGCACCCATACTCGCAAAAGCTAACGAACTATTATAAAAACGAATATTTTTTTTAAAATTATTACCTTCCGAGTTAGAATTGCTCAATAAACTTTTTAAATATAATGGATAAGGATTTAGTTCATTTAATTTTACTTTCCCTTTATGGCAACATGTACTAAATTTTTTGTCTTGCGGCCTTTCGCACAAAAAATTTAATGAACTACAAAACTCACACTTAACATTCATCAAACCTAAATAATTTTGTAAAACACTATTTTCATCAAAATCTTCAAAAGAAGTCATTGCAACTTTTCATATTTTTAACGTCTTCCTATTTTGCTTACTATATTTACATGATACATTTTTTCTTCGTCGCTCTTTCTTATCAACATCCATTTCCAGAGATAATTGTTTTCTTTTACTTATTAAATTTTTATTTTGACGATCTCTTTTCTCAATTTCTGTTTCTAAAGATAGTTTTATTTTTTTGCATAACAAATTCTTTTCTTCACGATCTCGTTTCTCAATTTCTGTTTCTAAAGATAGTTTTATTTTTTTGCATAACAAATTCTTTTCTCGACGCTCTTTCTTTACAATATCCGTATCTTCACGTTTTCGCTTTCTTTGTTTATCTTCTTCTTGTCGTTTTCTTTTTTGTTCTACTGTTTCTTCAAACCTTATCTTTCTTTTTCTCTCTATATCTTTTATTGCACGATTACTCTTTTTCTCATTTTCCTCATACAAGGGAAATTCGATCATTGTATTCTCAGTAGATAATACTTTGTTTTCATCATTAAGAATATGCAGAATCTTAGATTTTGTAACTAATAAATTTTCAGATCGATCATCAAAAAGACGTCCCCAATTAGGTTCGAGAATTATAGATCTTACAACAGACGATTCTTCTGACGGAAAATGATACAAATAATTATATTTAAATATTAAATACAAATATTGTCTCATTTCAGAATGAATATAATCAATATTATTTGGCAACATATTAAAGTATACAGAAGTGGCAAATGCTATTGCAAATAATCCACAATCAGTACCATTCGGTTGTTGCTGGACAGCCACAAAAACAACTGGTGGTTCGAAAGGATACAATTTACACAAATAATCTTTTTGATGATGATTCAAACATCCATTATTTACACTATCATAAATATAAAGACTTGTACCATCATAATATGTACAAATCCAATGACCAGATTCGTGCCATCCACTGAATAAAATTTGAATATGCTGTTGTTTTTTTTCAATAGGAAGAATTAATTCTAGTGTATTTAAAAGCAACGTACTTTGCATATTAAAAGTATAATTTGAAACTCTTCTCAATAACTTTTCAAATTCGTGCATATGATTATCATTGAGCATTTCGCCCTCACTGAGAATAATAGCATAATCTTTATCACTTAAATTAACGTTATTCCTTTCCCTGTTTGACATAGTTACAATATTTTATACTGTATTTGTATTTGTACTTTCTAAATCTAGTAGTATTATTAGTGTATTTTTCTATGATCTAGTATTACTTTAAAAAACTTTATTTCATTTTTAATTTACTCTTTCATTATCATTCTTAAAATTTTCATTCAATTTTCATTTCCATTTTTCATAAATATTTTGATTTTAAGATCATAAAAATTATAATTTTAATATGTATGTATTCATTCCATTTTTGTACATCTCATTTCCTTTTTTTTCTATATTCATTTCATTTCAATCATCAAATATTTCATTTCATGTCTTATTTCATTTGTCCAATATCATATAAATATTTCTTTTCATGTCTTATTTCATTTGTCCAATATCTTTTTTTCCATACATTATTTCATTTTTACCCATCAAAATTTATTTTCCACGTCATTCTATTTTTGCCCCTCAGTTTTATTTTTCCCATTTGCTATTCCATTTTATCCCGTCTAATTTCAATTTTTCTAATTATCCAATTAATTTTCAACTTTTTAAAGTTGTACTTCGCATTAAAAACATCTTTTCTTTTTATTGTAAATTTTCACTTAACTACTGTATTTAATTTTTCACAAATTTTTTAATCACCAACAATTTTTAATAATTAGAACAGACTATTTTTCACTAACATTTTTATAATCACGGAAACACTTCTCAAATAAAAAAAAATTATTATTTTATATTTTATATTTTTATGTACAATTATATGATTATTAATTTTTCGAACTAACAATTTTTTTTAACAATTTGCATACATAAATTTTTTTAACAACACATTTTTTTTCAAACACTTGGTCACAAAATTGTTTAAACACACAAATTTTTTTAATTTCATTCACAATTATCACTTAGTCACAAATCTCTTTAAGAACAATAACTTTTTTATCAACTATAACACATTTTCAATTTATAAAAATCAATAAATTTTTCCTTAACGACTTTTTACACTAAAACTTTTTTTAACAATACATGGTTCTTTAATCACTCGGTCACAATATGTTTTAAACACAATAAATTTTTAATTTTAATCACAATTTTCACTTCGTCAAAAAAAATTTTAAGCACTTTTTTACACACTTTCATAGTTTTCTAATTAATATATTTAATATATTTTCATTAATTGATATTTATTTAATCACTATCATTACTTTTTATTAATTTTCCTTCGTTTTTCACAATCCTCTTCATCTGAGAGGACGAACGCAACTAAAGTAATAAAGTTTCAAAAATTAATAAATTTTTCCACAATTCAGGTACCTGGCTATAAACCCATTCTTGAAAAGGTCTTTAAATAATAGATAGATAACAACTCATTTGTTTTGATTTTGAAGTAACCTTTGAGGCAATTAACTTCTCTCTCTAACCATAATGCTTGAATACAAACTTTCCTTTTCTTAAGAAGAGACAAATCAGTTAAAGGACAACATAATATTATTCCCTCTCCTTACTCAAAACAATCAAATGCAATCTTTCCTCTTCTAATGGATAGAGCGAGCTCCTTTTTTCTCTCCCCCTCTCTCTACCCAAAGCTAAAACTTCTCTTTCTCTCTCAAGAAGAAAATTAATAAACCAATCAGTGAAAGGGCATTATTATTATATTATATTAATATATCTATATATATGAAATTTTTCTCTCCCCACTCAAGATAATCAACTGCAATCTTTCCTTTTCTAATGAATAAAGCGAGCTCATTTTCTCTCTCTCTCTCTCTACACCCAAAGGTAAAAGTTCTCTTTCTCTCTTAAGGAGAAAACAGCATGGGGCTGCGGACAGAATGAATGAATGAATGAAATCGAAGATTATTATTTAAAGAATTATAACATTACAATATTTCATGATATACAATATTCTTCACATATAACTTTTCAGGAAATTCTATATTTTTATATATAGCAGAATCAATAGCATGAATTTTTAGATGTTCCTTGGATTTAACTCTAGAACAACCAACATAAATTTGACCATGACCAAATGTTGAAATTGGTAAATAAATTCCTACTCTATCAAAAGATTGTCCTTGAGATTTATTAATAGTCATGGCATAAGCAAGTCTAACAGGAAATTGTCTTCTTACCATTTTGAAAGGATATGTGTCTTGAGAAGGAGATAAATCAATACGTGGAATAAAAACTATTTCACCTTTAGATTTTCCAGAAATTATTTCTGCAGAAATTACGTTTCTCAATAATGATTTTACAACTAATCGAGTCCCATTACATAATCCTTGAACTAAATTCATATTTCTCAAAAGCATAATTATACATCCTACC
Source organism: Leptopilina boulardi (assembly GCF_019393585.1). Classification (NCBI taxonomy): domain Eukaryota; kingdom Metazoa; phylum Arthropoda; class Insecta; order Hymenoptera; family Figitidae; genus Leptopilina; species Leptopilina boulardi. The sequence goes on along the minus strand of NW_026137781.1, from coordinate 344,653 downwards.
TTTAAAGATAATTTATGAGGAGGTAAACCATCTGGTGTCAAACTATTTAAAAATTCTATTGGAATAATATTATTTACATCTTTTGGGTCGTCATCGACATGTGAATCAACACTATAATAAACTACTTCTTGTCCTTCTAATTTTAACAAAATACGTTCATTTAGATCTAACACTTCAGAATTAGTCAATGAAAGTATGCATGATGAGTAAACAGATACATCATTTTGATTTATTGACAATCCATATATTTCATCTATTAAATTTCCGCCAGAAATCAAATCCTGTGGAATTTCTAAAACACCGTTCTCTTTTTCAAACATAGAATGAGTTTTACCGTCACCAACATTTAATAACCAATTTGAAAACTCTTCCTCTTTATTATCCAATCTAACATTAACATGTAAGGACCTAGTTTCAAAAAGATCCCACAATCTACTATTTTTCACACATACCTCAACAATGTGAGTGCGACTGCCATGCGAAATAATTGGCAAAGTTTGTCTAAAATCTCCTGAAAGCAAAATAACTTTACCGCCGAATGGTTTATTACATTGTGTTATATCTCGCAACATAGTCTCCATAGCTTGTAAAGCAAATTTAGGTGCCATCGTAATTTCATCCCAAATTATAATTTTGGCATTTTTTAAAAGTTCAGCGTGTTTTGACATTCTACTTATATTACATGTTGAATCTTCATTGATTGGAATAGGAAATTTAAAAACTGAATGTGAGGTTCGTCCACCTCTTAAAAGATTAGCTGCTATACCAGTCCAAGCAACTGCTAAAACTACTAATTCTTGACTTTCAAGAGTAGCAATAATTGTATTTTCTAAATAACTTTTACCACAACCACCAGGTGCAGAAACAAAAAAGTACCTATTTTTGCAATCATCATTATGTATTGCTGCCATGACATCATCAAAAATTTTGCGCTGATCATTGTTCAAACTTTTAATAAGTACTTCACTTTCTTCTTTGAGCAATTTTAATGATAGTTCATTAGCTTTCTTGTCGACAGAAATATAATCGTCGATAATTTTTTGATCAATATTTGGTAAACCAAATTTATTTAGAGAAAATCCATGAAAATTAAGCACTTCATTAATTAATATTAACGCTTTTTGAGTTGCTACTTCTACAGGTACATTATTATCAAAAACCATGTGTTCTTTGTACTTATTCCATAAATCAATTGCATTCACAGGCAATCCAAACACACATATATATGCAAATAGACGACAAAGTTCTTTAGGAAATTTCATGCTTACAGCTTCAGCCAAACAATTATCCCATTCACTATCATCTACTATCAAATTTCGTGCACGCACTGCTTCTACAAAAGTATTGTATGTAATACCTTCATATGTTCTTACATCTTCAAATGATTTAGCACCACGTACATAAAGTAGTAAGACTCTCAAAAAATATCTTTCAACATCTTTCGGACTTACAAAATACATGCGGCAAATTATAGGTTTGGTAATTCGTTCCCTTATTTTCCAAGTTTTTGATGATTCAACGAAAACATACTTATGTGGTATTTCTGTGTACAAATACTTGCGTGCTTCAGGATTTTCTCGATTTAATTTGAACCATGCTGTTAATGTCGTATTTTTAAATTTATTAACTGCTTCTTCTTCTAATCCTTCTTTAAAACATATTAATTGCTGATTTGGTAAATGTACAGCTAATCTATAAGTTGTATGTGATTGTTCATGCATATTGAATTCGAATAATCTGTGCATAGCTTCTGGTGGACATACATAACGTGTGTTTAAATAATTAACAATTTCATCATATTTCATTTCCTCATTATCATCCTTATAACCTATTATTGCACAGTCATGACCTTTATACATATATTTGAATAAATATTTAATGCCATCTGTACTACCACATGGTATAACACAAATATGACCTTCAAATTTTTTACTCAAATACAGATTATATGGTACGATCATCGAATTGTCAGCGGTACATTTAATTGACCCATCTTTGTTATAAAAAATGATTTTTTTACCATCATTTCTTCGCCTGAGTTCCGGATAATTCTTAGAACCATAAGTTGTTTCAGAACAAAACGGCTTTGGATAGTTTTTTGTACAAACTTTCTTCTCAGGGTCCATGCAAGGTGAATTCATATTTTCTTTTCTACAAGGCCCATGAACTTGAAATTGCTTTACAATCTTAAAAAGTTCTGGATTCTTTGTTTCATCTGGAATTTCAGCACATATCATTTTATGTAAAGTTTCTGCATCGCGAATTGGATTACGTAAAAATATAATTAAATGCACATGTGGCAATCCACGCTTTTGAAATTCTATGACATAAACAAAAGCAAGAATTGGTCCAAAAATTTCTTTTTCTTTTATATCTTTCATTATCTCTTTCACTTTTTGTTGAAAAACTCTAGTCACAATATCCGGACGATCAGATGCAATTTCAATATCCAACAAATTTTCTGTAATCTCACGCCACTTTGGATTACATGTCATGGTAATAAATAAATTTGGTTTTCCAAATTCTTGAACTAATCGCATAGCATCCATAAAACATTGTTGATAACAACGTGGCCCTCCAATAAATGTCGAAGGTAAAACAATCATTTTTCCAAGTCGAACATTTTCATTTTTTGCTTTATTACGAACATAATCCATTAATCCACAATACAATTCCGCTCGAAGTTTTTTTTGTTGTAAACGAATGTATTTTAAACGTTCACCTTCTACTTTCGACCAGACATCAACTACATATTGTTGAGTTAATTTTCCTAATTGTAAACATGGATTAAAAGTTCTTCTACATGCAAGACGATACATATAAAATTGTAAAGGAGTAACATTTCGAGTACCTTGAGTATGCTTAAGGTTAACAGTCCATCCAGGATCACCATGAGGAAAAATTAAAGGATATGTCATGGGATCAACATTTTCGCTAAGACTAGATATTGGAATACTCTTTAAACCTTTTGGGTGTATACATATATCACGTTCCATAGGAGGTTCACCATCTTCGCTAACAAATACAAGTGCTACTTCACTACAAGATGGAACATTAAATTTGCTTTGATTCAATGATCTATCTCGTTTAATCCACATTTGAATATTCCTTATAGGCTCATTTTTAGATTTTGCTAGTGCTTCTTCTTCTAATTCTACCTCTCTCATCATTTTAAAAGCTTTAGCATAAGGATTAATTTCCCTTAATAATTTGTCTATTTCTTCCATTAATGATGATAAACATTTCTTATTAGATTTATTCTTTAATCGTTCAAGTACTGCTTCATTAGTGTCAATAATGTACAACTGACCATATTTTCGATTGTCATCACCATCGGGATGAAGGGCATATGTATTATGATACACTTGTCCATGTACACGATAAATATAAGGCCCATTTCCTTTAGGAATTTCTAATTTTGCTCCTATGCTGGCGAATGCTAAGGAATTATTATAAGAACGAATATTTTCTTTATAATTTTTACCTTCAAAGCTTGAATCAAATAACAAAGTTTTTAAATAAAGCGGATAAGGATTTAATACTTTCAACTTTACTTTTCCTTTGTGACAGCAACTATTAAATAATCTATCTGACGGCCTTTCACACAAAAAATGTAACGCACTACAAAACTTACATTCTACATTCATCAAACCTAAATAATTCTGTGAAACTTTACTTTCATCGAAATCTTCAAAGGACATAATTGCTACTCCTACAGTGTCTAACTTTTTTTCATTTTTCTTATCGTTTTTACATGCCAAATTCTTTTTTTGACGCACTTTCTTTTCATCCTCAGTTTCTGTATCTAATTTCTTCCTCTTACGTAACAAATCTTTTTCTTTGTGCACTTTCTTTTCATCCTCAGTTTCTTTAGATAATTTCTTCCTCTTATATGCCACATTTCTTTCTTTGCGTATTTTCTTTTCATCCTCAGTTTCTGTAGCTAATTTCTTCCTCCTACATGCCGCATTTTTTTCTTTGCGTATTTTCTTTTCATCTTCATTTTCTGTAGATAATTTTTTTCTCTTATATGCCAAATTTCTTTCTTTTCGTATTTTCTTTTCATCCTCAATTTCTATTGAAAGTTTCTTCTTTTTGCATGTCAAATCTCTTTTTTGGAGTTCTATTTTTGGAATTTCTGTTTCATTACGATTATCTTTTGTCAGTCTATTATGCTCTTCTATAATTATTTTCTGCACATCATATTTTCTTGCACAAAGTATTTTCTTATCATTTTCTTCACTTAGGAAATGCTTCATTTCTAAATATTTACGTGGTGAAACTTTATTTACATTATTATTAGTTGCACCAATTCTTTTCTTTTCACTTGCGTCATTCAAAGAACGTTTAATTTCTAATTGTTGTGTTGATATAACTCTATTTGCATTATTATTTATAAAACTGTTATAAAAATATGAAGGGTTTAATCCAGCAGTTTGAAGTTCTTCAGCTCGATTTATTAAAAGACAATTCCAATCATCCTCTACAATTGAATTTCTAATAATTGACGATCTCACTGAGGGGAAAGGATTCAACCGATTATTTTCAAAAATTAATTTCAAATGTTTTCTCATTCTATCATTATCAGTTTCATAAATTACACTGTTTGGCATTATGTTGAAAAATACAGATGTTGCAAATGCTATTGCATATACTCCACACTCAACACTTCCAACCGGTTGTTGATCAACAGCTACAAAAACTACTGTTGGTTTAAAAGGGAACAATCTAATTAAATATTCTATTTGATGAATATTCAAACACCCTGCATTAAGGCTATCAAAAATATAAAGTCTTACTCCATCGTAATAAACACAAATCCAATGACCAGAATTGTTATTACCGCTAAAAACTATTTGAATATGTTTATCTCCTTCTCTAATTGGAACAATTAAATCAAGCAATTGTAAATACAAAGTACTTTGCATAATGAAAAAAGAATTTGAATCATTTTTTAATAATTCTTGAAATTTATACATATGCATATCATTTAACATTTCATTTACATTTTCAATAATCTTAAAATCTTCATTACTTAAAGTAAAATACTCTTTTATGTTTGACATGGTATCCTCCTTCAACTTTTAAACTACCGATAAAGTCACTTTTCAAAACAAATCTTTTATTTTAGTTTCTGGCTTTAAAAAATGTACTTACATGTGTTTCACCTATAAAATATTTCATTAACTATTATTCAGCTAACAAATGCAACAATGATAGGCTTATATGAATGTGAATTAGCGTTGTTAAATCTTTATCCACATTACATCATTTTCTATAATGATTATTATTTTACTTATTTTCCTCTGCTCTTTTTATTAATATTCAAATCAATATTCTACTCACAAACTATTATTTCACCCATAAAACCACTTCAACCCTTAAAACAATATTCAACCCTCTTTCTTTCTATTTCAATATTTTTCCAAAAGCCAGCATCCACTATTATCAAACAGTCAATATTTTTTTCCAATATCGAAATATATTCAATACTAATGTTATCTTATATCATATTTTATTATCCTCAAAATCCAAATATCTTTAATGCCAAAATTATCCAATACCAAAAAATTTTTCCAAAAACCAACTTCCACTATGGTCAAATAATCAATATTTTTTTTCCAATATCAAAATATTTTTCTTTAATACCACAATATTTTCAATACCAATGTTATCCAATATCTTTCTTTATCCTCAAAATCGTAATATCTTTAATGCCAAAATTATACAATACCAAAAAATTTTTCCAAAATCCAGCTTCCACTATTATCAAACAATCAATATTTTTGTTCCATTATCAAAATAGATTCATTAATAATGTTATCCAATATCTTTCTTTATCCTCAAATTCGTAATATCTTTAATGCCAATGTTATCCAATACCAAAAAAAAATGGATTAAAGTATTTTTTATATGAAATTTTCGATAATGATTATTATTTAACTTATTTTCCTCTGCTCTTTTTATTAATATTCAAATCAATATTCAACTCACAAACTATTATTTAACCATTAAAACAATATTCAACCCTCTTTCTTTCTATTTAAATACTTTTCCAAAAGCCAGCATCCACTATTATCAATCAGTCAACATTTTTTTACAATATCGAAATATATTCAATACTAATGTTATCTTATATCATATTTTATTATCCTCAAAATCCAAATATCTTTAATGCCAAAATTATCCAATACCAAAAAATTTTACCAAAAACCAACTTCCATTATGGTCAAATAAGCAATACTTTTTTTTCCAATATCAAAATATCTTTCATACCAATGTCATCCAATATCTTTCTTTATCCTCAAATTCGTAATATCTTTAATGCCAATGTTATCCAATACCAAAATAAATTAATGGATTGAAGTATTTTCTATATGAAACATTTAAGACAACCAAAAGAAACAAATATCAAACAGTCAATATTTTTTTAAATAATAATAATGTAATATAATTTAAGAAGATTAAACACATGCACTAAGTTATAATATAATATCTATATAATAATCAAGTTCAGTTACCTGAGACTATTAGAAGCATTTTTTTAGCGACACTACTGCAATGTTGTTGCAACGGTAGACGGTTGCTCTATGTTTATCTTACATCAGCAGTAGCCGTTTCACTCCATTGAGGAGAAGTGTTATACCCCCACTCTACCAATCTGGGCCTATATTAAGTTCTCGCGAGTGGCAGATATTACGGTAGGCCTGAGTGGCGTCCTCGGGGATAGGTGTTGGTAAGTTAAGTATGAATACACCACTTCCACTCACGGGGATTAAACGGTTATCATCTATATCGCATATACAATAATAAAAAAAATTCCCTCAACCCAAGACTGTTAGGACGAATCGAGCGATCACGGATTGGGTCCTGAAAAGGGAAGTGGTATATCCTCACTCTATCGGCCTGTCCCGGGCTCATACCTCGAGTAAGTCAATTACAGCGTGGGCCTGTATGACGTTCTCGGGCTTAATGACAACATTATTTTATGACGCTTAATGAGTTTTTCAAAAAAAAACACAACCCCATATTCCTATGTTTTTGGGGTCGCTGAAACCGAATATGACCATGAACAATTTTTTTGACGACCCATTTTCCCGCAACCACCCCTTGCACCTACTCACGGGGGTTGGAGTTTCAAATTAAAAAAAAATTGAGTATGGTGTCTATTCCAATGTTTTTTGGGTCGCTTCATCCCAAAAACACCATTGAAAACAAATCCTTTCTTTCCTTAACCCCGTACAACCCTCTGGGAGGGGGTTAAAATTTTAAATTTCACAAAAAGTCAAGTTCGGTGTCTAATCCTACGTTTCTTGGGGCGCTGAAATCAAAAAACACCACCAAAAACAAATTCTTTACCCCCTTAACCAGCTAGAACCCCTGGGAGGGGGTTGGAATATCATTTTTCACGGTGCTAAGTGTAGAAAAATAAATTTCCTTAAGACATTGTAGGTGCGTATTTGTGTAATCATAGGTAACTTTCTAGAAAACTTTATTGTTGGTGATGTTTTTTGGTTTCAGCGACCCAAAAAACATAAGATTAGACACCGTACTCGACTTTTCGTGAAAAATGAAATTCCAACCCCCTCCAGGGGTTGTAGGGGGTTAAAAGGGTAAAGAATGTGTTTTTGTTGGTGTTTTTTGATTTCAGCGACCAAAAAAACATAGGAATAGATACTGTACTCGACTTTTTGTAAAAATTGAAATTCCAACCCCTTCTCAGGGGGTTGTAGGGGGTTAAGGGAGGAAATGACTTGTTTTTGGTGGCGTTTTTCGGTTTCAGCGCCCCAAAAAACATAGGATTAAACACCGTACTCGAATTTTCGTGAACAATGAAATTCCAACTCCCTCCCAGGGGTTGTAGGGCGTTAAGGATTTGTTTTTAGTGGTGTTTTTGGGATGAAGCGACCCAAAAAACATTGGAATAGACACCATACTCAATTTTTTTTAATTTGAAACTCCAACCCCCGTGAGTAGGTGCAAGGGGGTGGTTGCGGGAAAATGGGTCGTCAAAAAAAATTTTCATGGTCATATACGGTTTCAGCGACCCCTTTCATTACAGTATTTAAAAGGTCATCGACCATCTTATGAACCCTCAACCAAAAGCTGTTTTGACAACAAAAATTTCAGGTAGAAACCTTCGAGAACCCTAATTATCAAAGTAAAGATATAATATGTATATATAATCTAATAATAATGAGAAAATTCAAGTACTAAGAAAATGTGAATGACTGACGGAATGAATACAAAGATTATTATACTATAATTATAAAATTTTAATCATTTTCTATTTCAGCTTTCTTAAAGGATTATAAAACAGACAAGTTCTAAATGAACATTTGAAAAGTCATCAGAAACTCATAATTGACATTGAATTTCCCAATTAATATATCTCAACTACAATGAAAAACACCATGACTACGGCGAGTATCACGGCGGTCACTCATCTGAAGTACTAACCATACTCAAATGTGGTTAATCTCCATAATGGCAAGCCAAGGCGATTCACCACCAGAGCTATATCAACTGTTTAAAAAAATATCATATTCTTTATTCTAGAATGTTTTTAAAATTTGTTGACTCAATAAATTTTTGCAGAAAATTTTTCAGGCAAAAATTTATCAATTTGTTAACCTAAAAATAAGTTTTTTTTTAAGTATCTTTTCATTTGTCCACATTTCAAACATTTACTGCATATTTGCGACTGCGGTAAGTTTTCGAATAACTTTTGCGATAAATAAAACACATTTATCGAACACTCGACAAAAATGCTATCTTCATACGAGGTGATTTTCTTCTTATCTAAATTATTAATTAATTCCTTCAAAATTATTCCTCTTCTTAGATAAGCCTCTTTAACACCATTCTGTTTTATGAATAAAACTAAATTCATGGCTGTATTTATTGCTTGAAGCTGAGAAATTAAATTTTCAACTTTTAAATTATCAATAGTAGCAACAATTAAAATCTCCAGCAACGAATCCATTCCACAAGTGTTTGAAAATTTATGGTTCACTTTGTTTATCATTACACTCTAAAATTGAAAAGAAATTGTACTATAAAATGTAAATAATAATAATCGTAATAATATAACGGTCAAAAATTTTTAGTTTTAAAAAATTGTTGGATTTTAATAAAAAAATTTTTTAAGAAAGATGTTCAAATTTGACTTTTAAAGCTACGAACGTTATAAGTTAAATGATTTTTTCAAGAGATGATCAATTTGATTGGAAGAGCCATACTAATATTCAAAAATCGGCAAATGAGAATATTAGTTTGTTCATATTTTTTAAATTTAAATAATTAAAAGTGTTTACATATAAATGTACTATACCTTAAGGTTTGGATCATTTCCATTTTTGAGAATTGGAATTTCATTTGAATTTTTATGCCAAAGTGCATCTATTGTATCTTCATTATTAATATTGCAACATAATGAATTTTTTTCAATTTTCTTTTTTTTTTGACTTGTGTAGAAAAATTATCTTGCAAACTTTCTTTTTTTATCTTTAATTTTTTGACAATTGGAATTTTCTTTGAATTTTCTGGCAAAAGTGCATTTACTTTATATTTATTATTATTGATGGATAACAACTCATTTTTCCTTTTCGTTCCCTTCACTTTTGTAGAAAAATTATTTTTAGATTCACCGAAATATATATAGGTAACCGGCGCAAGGTTAAAGTAACCGCAAGATATTTAGCACCTTATAGATCCAATTTTTGTGTCATTTTTGTGTGCTGTTTAAACTTACATACTTTCACAGACCAACTTTGAAAACATATTTTATCTATTATTTTCATTTTTTCACTTAATTAACCCTCCTTAGTACAGGCAGTGAGGGATTCCCTCACTGGTTTCAGTATTTTGTATATAGATTTTTTTGACACGCTATAGAGCGCTGTCCTTCCCTATACCTTTTAACAAAATTCTCAAGTATACATTTGTAAAAAGAAATTTAGTTTAAACTAAATAAATCTTTAGTTTTAAATTTTTGAAGACGACCAGAACACAAAAAAGTAAGGGATTCTCTCCACACTTGTGCTTCGGCGTATGTGAAAAATGTTCAAGTTCTCAATGCGACGTTGCCGTTCTTCTGTTGTTCGTACCAGAAATAAGTTTATATGTAGTGAATCGCCATGTGATCATAATATATGAAAATTAAGTAAACGTAAGTAATTATACACAAACAATCAATAATGGCTTGTTTAGAAACTTTAATTTAATTAATACTTGGTCAGTGCGTGTGTGAAAGAAATATATAAGTAAAAGTTGTTTTAAACTTGTTGTAAAGATGACTTTAACCTCACATAACCTCACATTCGTTGTTTTTATTTTGGATTATTCATATCATTATTATTAAAAATTGAAATGAATCATGTAATAAGAATGATTTAATTAGATTTTTAATAATATTACGTCAAAAGTGTATTTTAGTTAATGTGAATTTAGTGAATTAACTACTAATGTAAAAGAGTTTTTTCAACTTGACAGACCGGCAGATAAATATACACAATTATGCTGTAATTATACATAAAAACGTTATAATCATATATAAAATAAAATTTTCGAAGATGTGTTGTAAATTTTATAGCATTTTTTATATATTGCCAATTGAATAATTTTCAAGGTCCAGAAAAAATTTTTAGTGTAGCATATTATAAATTTTCACTATGACATAAATTAAATTAATTATTTCTTTTAAAGATAAATTAAAAATATGCTGACTCGCCAAAGATTTAATGCTGCCAAACTCCTGGAGGTTGAGGGGAATACATCAAAAGAAACTTGTTCATCAGATGATAATGCAGAAGATGAAATGAATTATTCTGAACACGACACCAAATCTACTTTCTCAGACTATTCAGGAAATTCTGAGGACTCAAACGATAATAATTGGTACACATTTTTTTGTTCATGCTTTTTGTGTTTTGAGTATAATTTAAAACAATAATTACAAAACAAAATTTCAAAATAAATGTAACATATAAATTTTATAGGGTTTCTGATAATAAAAACGCGAAACAGAAAAAGCAACCTGTGCGAAAAAAAGTTGGTCCTTCAAAATTGTAAGTTTTTAAAATTTTTCATTATTTTAAAATTCAATAGTGAATTTTGAAAAGGGGTCCACTCCATTTTTTGAAATTTTAAAGGAGACACAAAAAACCAATGTTTTAAAATTGTTTTGATTAAAAGAAGGCAGCTTTTTCATGTAGTTACTAATTATTATGTTACACGAAAAAATATAAAAATAGTTGTCTTAAATTAGATTGGTTTGAAGAAAATTGATAATTAAGTTTTCAGAGTTGAGCTCTTTTCGAAATTCACTATTCAATTCTAATTTTTGTTTATTTAAAAAAATATAATGTGTTGTGTTTTTATGAATTTATATAATACTTTAAACTTTTTCAGGGTAAATGAAGTGAAATCAGCGGAAGTTCCTTCCAAACCAATTTCTACTAGTGGGAAGGAAAGCGTTGCTTCTGGTGGAAATGTAACAAAAAAATCCAGTTCAAAAAACTCGAATTATTCAAAGCAAGGCATTTCCAATTCGAAAAATAATGCTGCTCAGACGTTCTATTTAGGTAAAGATAATACTCAATGGAATAAAACACCTCCTCCAAAGAATACAAGGACTAGAGCAAAAACATAATTAATTTCTCTGCTGGAGTAAAAGGTGAAGCTCGAAACTGCACAACACCAATTGAAATTTGGAACTTATTTTTTACAGAAGAAATTCTAAAGGAGATTGTAATTTGTACAAACATTCGATTGCTCTATAAGCGAAACAATAATAATGCAACGGAGAAAGGAAATAATGAGGACACAACTATACCTAAAATCAGAGCTCTGTTTGGAATATTGTATATGGCCGGTGTCTTGCAAATGTCTCGTACAAATTCACAAGAGCTTTGGAGTAATAGCGATACTACAGCGCCACAATTTTTTCGTCTAGTAATGAGCCAGAATCGATTTAAGGTTTTATTGAGTACTCTACGTTTTGATAATATTGAAACGAGGGAAGAGAGACGTGCTCTTGATAAACTTGCACCTATCCGGAAAATATTCGATGATTTCAATAAAAGATTGCCTGAATTGTACATACCAGGAGAATGCTGTACCATCGATGAAATGTTACTGGCTTTTCGGGGAAGGTGCCCGTTTAAACAGTATATTCCCAGCAAGCTGGCAAAATATGGTATAAAAATTTTTAGTCTTGCCGATGCCCATACATTCTACACCATCAAAATGGAAGTATACCTTGGAGTACAACCTGATGGGCCATTCTACGTTGATAACAAACCGAGCAATGTAGTCAAAAGATTGGCGATCCCGATTGCGAACTCGAACAGAAATATAATATTTGACAACTGGTTCACTTCATTTCCACTGATCGAAGAACTTCTTAATGATTACAATTTGACAGCAGTGGGTACTGTGAGACAAAACAAACGAGAGCTTCCACCGACTTTCGTGCAAACTAAAAGCAGGGCTGTTAAATCCACTCTCTTTGGTTATCAACAAAATGCTGTTCTTCTCTCCCACGTGCCAAAGAAAAACAAATCAGTCGTTCTTGTTTCCACTGTGCACGACACGGGTGAAATCGATCATTCAACTGGCGAGAAATTTTTACCAGAAATAATTTCATTTTACAATTCAACAAAGGGTGGCGTTGACGTTGTTGACAAACTTTCAGCGAAATATAACGTCGCTCGGGATACTTACAGATGGCCACTTGTAATATTCTTTGGAATTCTAAACGTTGCAGGCATCAACAGTTTCGTCATCTATTCTCTAAATTCCGCGAAAGAAATTCAGAGAAGGACATTCTTGAAGACTTTGGCCCATGAATTGGCGAAACCTCAAGTTTTACAAAGATCTTCAATTCGATCACTTCAATTCAACCTGCGAAAGGAGATGCAAAGATACCTTGGATTAGATCAAGGTTCTGTAAATAACAATGATCCATTCAGATGCGCTTACTGTCCAAAGAGAAAAAATAGATACTCGAAGACTAATTGCATTCGATGCTCATTTAAAGTTTGCACAGAACATACTGTTAAAGTATGTTATAAATGTTTCGAAAAAATTCATAATGTCGAGTAGAGTTTATTAAGATTAAACGGTTCTATTTCGAAAAAAATTTGATTAAGAAATATCAAATAAGAGCCGAAAAATGTGCATAGATAAGTTAAAATTAAATTTTACGAAAACTTCTAAGTTACTGTACAATATAAAGATAAACAGGGTTTGCATCTTTTACATAGTAAATTTATATAACGTGCAAACCAAGTTTGTGTATTAAAAATAATCTAAAAATATAAATTTATGTTTGTTGGATATTTTTAAGTGCTAGTATTAAAAGGGACTGAAGCTAAAAAGTATTACTATTTATATAAAATAAAATTGTTACAAATGTTTTTATGTTATTTCAAGCAAAAAATAAATCGCTTTTAAAATTATAACTTAATTGTTTAGATTTAATGTTTATTTGCAAGTTTTTCCTACAAAAATTGAATATATTTTTTGAAAATTCCAAAAAAATTTATTTATTTTCCAAATTAAAATTATATTATTTAATCTAATTATTGGTTAAAATAAATAAAAATATTTAATAAAATTATTATAAAAAATGTGAAAAGCTACACATTATTCGATAAATTAATTTGAAAATTAAAATATTTATTATAAGTAATTTTATTTTATTATTGCAATTGATTTAAAAAATTTATTAAAACTTATTAATTTTCAAATGAAATTTAAATGTTTATTTCAAAAAATTTCGAATATATTTGTAAAGCCGCATCATAACCCACAATTTAGTCGATTATTTCAAACATTTGGCAGCGTCGCATTTCTTTTGCATGTGAGGGGATTCTCTCTACGGTTGTGCTACGGCGTCATTTTTTTTAGGTTGTACTAAGGAGGGTTAAAAAACCCCCACAAAAAAAATTTTTTCCGGTAAAATAGACTAGTCATTCTTACGTATTTTGGGTCACTGAATCCGAATCCGGGGTCAGAATTTAAAAGTTGGTTCTTATTTTTGAGATAAACTCAAAAAACTGCTCAAAAAAGAAAAAAAATTAAAAAGTGAAAAAATTAATTTTTTTTCTGAGGCTGTGTAATCAATAAAAGATAATAAATTAATTAATTCTGAACAAGAGTCAGTAATACATTGTACATTTTAAAAGAGTTTTATTTTAAATAATCTTTCTAATTGCTGAAAAAGTGAGTTTTCCATATCTTCTCCATTTTAAACTCATATTTCAAGTAGGGATGGAATAGTCGACTTCGACTTTAGTCGAAAGTCGACTTTCGATACTAAAAAGTCGACTTTTCGCGGTCGACTTTGATTCGGTCGAATTCGATGAAAGTCGATCTTCGTCGGTCGACTTCTCGACTTTCTGTCAACATGAAAAACAACTGACACGTGATAAACACGCATGACGAAACTGTGGACTAACGGTTTTCGGGACGTTATATATTATTTTTCGTACATTGTGTTGCACGACATTATTTTTAATTAAATATTAAGCACATGGGTCCTAGTGCTGTTTGGATTTATTTTTCAAAAATTGGTGACGGCAGTAAAGTGCAGTGTACAGAATGTAAAAAGGAAATGTGTTTTAATAAGAATATTTAAATAATATTTAATAACAATAATTTCGATTGAATTATAATTATAATTAGATGATAAAGAATAATTTTAATATTTTAAAATAGAATGTTTTTACCATTAATGTAGAAATATAATCAATTACATTAAAAATGTTTATTCTGGATTTTTCCTTTCATAGTTAAGTATTACTTATTGTAATATAATTAAATTTAAGTTCATCAAATTAGATTTTTCTTAAAAAAATGATTCAGAGATAATTATTAATAAGTTATAAATGAATATTCTTAAAATAAATATGATTTCAAAAAAAGTCGATAAAAAGTCGACTTTTTTTACAAAATCGACTTCGGTCGACTTTAAACAGTCGAAAGACTTAAAGTCGATTGTAAAGTCGAAAGTCGACTTTTCGTTTCCCCTTTCCATCCCTAATTTCAAGATAAATAATAAAAATTTTGACTTAATTGTTTTTATTTCGTGTTCTAAATATCATCCAGAATCATTTCGGAAAGTATCTATTTTTTAAAAAATTAGGCCTTAACGACTTTTGATATAAAATATAATGGATTGAGCCAAAAATTTGTAATTACCTCTATTGCCATTTAAATGTTCGAAAATTCTTTACTTTTATGGTATAATTTTAATTTTAATACCTTAAAAACTAAGTATTATGCAAATTATTATGTAAATTAAATGTTTAAATTTAATTTTTTAATTTTAAATACTATTTAATATATAAACTACACATATTTTTAATTTTTTCCGTAGGCTACTTTTTTCTACTTTTTTTACTTTTCAGGCTACTTTTTGCTACTATTTTTTTACTGACTAATGGGTGTGAAGCCTGTTATAGTTATCTCTATCATCTTTATCACTATCATCTTTATCATCATCATCATCATCATCATCATTATTATTATTATTATCTTCGTCAACATCATTTCTTATTTTTTTGGTTGTCCTAATATTTCTCTAATCCTATTAGAATCAGCTTCGTCGTCCTCTTCAAAAGTTATAATCCTCATCCATGTCGACACGAACCTTTTGAACCCTATAACTCTGAAATTGCCCTTTAGATGACAGATAATTTTCTTTTAGTTTACTTAATCTTGCAATTTGATTCTTTTTTCTTGTAACAACTAGTATCAAAATAAAAAAATTAGAGACAAATTAAAAGGCTGATTATCAAATAAAATAATAAATCAAATAATCTATGGTTTTGGGATTAGATTAGGAACTTGACAAAATGAAGCATTTTTAAACAAATTTTAGCATTATCATGAAATCTTTTTGGATCAGTTTTAGGACTTGATGAATCACATATATAAGGTTTAATTTTAGGACTTGATGGATCACATCTTTTAGGATCAATTTTAGGACTTTGTGAATCTCATCTCTTAGGATCAGTTTCAGGACTTGAAGGATCAAATGTATTAGAATCAATTTTAGGACTTTATGAATCTCATCTTTTAGGATCAATTTTAGGACTTGATGGATCTCATCTTTTAGGATCAATTGTAGTACTTTATGAATCTCATCTTTTAGGATCAATGTTAGGAGTTGATGAATCTCATCTTTTAGAATCAGTTTTAGGACTTGATGGATCTCATCTTTTAGGATCAGTTTAAGGACTTGATGGATCACATCTTTTAGGATCAATTTTAGGACTTTATGAATCTCATCTTTTAGGATCAGTTTTAGGACTTGATGGATCACATCTTTTATGATCAGTTTTAGGACTTGATGAATCTCATCTCTTAGGATCAGTTTTAGCACTTGAAGGATCAAATATATTAGGATCAAGTTTAGGACTTGATGAATCTCATCTCTTAGGATCAGTTTTAGCACTTGAAGGATCAAATATATTAGGATCAAGTTTAGGACTTGATGGATCTCACCTCTTAGGATCAGTTTTAGGACTTGATGGATCACATCTATAAGGTTTAATTTTAGGACTTGATGGATCTCATCTTCTAATATCAGTTTTAGGACTTGATGGATAACTCTGTTGATACTATTTCACAATTGTTACCTTCTCAGCGTGTATTCCTTCTTCAAAGGAGGATCCATCATTTATGTTAAGTTGTTTCATTGGAGGATACTTCAATCTATACTTATTTTTCCTTTCTGTAGCCTTATATTTTGTGCCTGTTTTTTCAAGATCATGTTTGAGGAAATGTAACAAAATATGAAAATGACAATAGGTGTGTTTTTAAAAAAACTGTTTGTGTATTTGATGGTTAATTTATAATTTAATTAAACTATTATTATTTTTAACTAACAAATAATTATTTTAATCATATAGTTTAATAGCATATAGATTAATTGGTTTAAAGTCTAATAAAGTCTGAATTTGACCTGTTCCACATATACATATATTCGTATAAAATAGTCATATGTGTATTTGTAAAATAGAATTTTTATATTTTTAGTTTTGCACGTTATCATTTATTTTTACGATAATTTACACTTTAATTTTAAACTCAAAATGAACATTTTTTAATCAAGGAACTTCTTTTTCATCCTCGTAACGTTTAAATAGTGTTTTGTTTAACCTTTTTCATATTTTCAAAAATTTACTCTTTGAGTTTTCTGAAAGTCGCTTGTCTGTTAAAAATAAAGGTTAATAAACAAAAATGTTTTATCTTGTTTATTGGGTTTCCGAAAAAACTGTAAGCATCGTTGAAGAAACGGACATTGTAAAAAGGAAAAATTCTACTGCTTTAATTTCATGGGAAAGGAAATCGTACAAAGCAAAGCTAATTGCGGTTAATGGTAACTTCTGTTTCGCAGATATATTTTTAATAATTCAATTTTTGATATAATTTTTAAATGCCAGAAAATTTTGACAAATATTTTTACTTAAAAATTTCAACATTCTTATTAGATGACAAAGAGTGGTTAAAAACACTGGAAGTCAATGCTGCAGGTTACATTTGCGGACAAAAAATGCTGAATGGTAATTATTTATAACAATCTATGAATTTTGGTACTTTCTTAAACAGATAAAAATTTTTAAACTGATTATGATTTTATAAAACAAAGTACCCAAAGGATTTTATGATCGCTGATTATAATTTCAATCTCTAAAAACATTTAAATACTAAAATTTTTAGAATTTTAATTTTTTGGTTATATTAAATTTTCAAAAAGAAATTGGAATTCAATTCATCTAAATAAAAAAAATTTTTTTTTGATATTACAAATTTTAAAAAAATTGTAAATAAATAAAATTTTCATTTTCTTAATATTCAAAACATTTGAATTTCACAACTTAAAAAACTCCTACAATTTTTTCATATTTCATGAAATTTAATTTTTTCATTTCTTATGATTTCTTTATAAAAAATAATCGTTTCATATTGCAGCTGCGCGAAAAGCTCCAAATGAACAACCTGCAGTTGCAGAAGGAGCTATAAATGAAGAACCAAAAGATGACAGTTCGCTTCAAGATGCTGAAAACGATGCGCAGATTCCTGAAGTTAATGAAAATAAAGTTGAAATTATTGAAGGAAGTGGTATCTTTGTTACTCTGATGGAAGAAAAAAATTTAATGTCCTTGAAAAATAACCCCAAAAAAATGACAACTAAATTAGTGGTGTATTTATTTGGGAAAGAAAAATTAAAATCAATGTCCCGAACGGGAAAGAGGAATCATGAGGCTATCCCTGAAAACGTTTTAAACACTGTAGAAGGTAAAGTAAGATATCCTTAAGTATCTGAAACTATAAGGGTTCTGAGACGTTTGTTGATATAATTATATTATGTATTAAACTTTCAATCCTGAAATTAAAACTAATAATGTAATGACTGTTTCTTTTTGCAGTTTTCGTATTTCGACATAGCCGTGAAGAGAAAAGGCTAACAACAATCAAATTTAATAAATGCGTCACGAAATTTTGCAACAATTTGAGGAATGAAAAAATATTCAATTAAAAAGAAATAAATTACATTCCGTTATTGATTGTTTTTTTAAACAATGTTTTAAAAGTATTTTTGTTTTTTTATGTACTTTTGAATTCTTAAAGATTAAAAAATTAACACCATTTTTATAAAATAATTTTTAAGTTTTTCAAAAAAACACTTACTTTGTTTTAAAATAATTTTATTATATAAGTGAAAAAATTATCAATCAAATAATAATAATAATTAAAAATAATAATAATGTTAATAAAAGTAATAATAATAATAATTCAAAAATTTAAAGTCATTGCAAGAGCTACAGAGAGAGAGAGAGAGAGGGGGGGTCGGTACTATTTTAGTGACAGAAACTTGTTTTTCGTGATGCCCCGTAGTCATCAAACCAGATATGCCTTTAATTGTCAGATAAATTGTATCTGATGTGGCTTGGAAGCAAGCTTTCAAAAGTGTCTCCTTTCGCTTTAATACAGCACCTTGCCCGTCTGATTAAATTCAAGGTGCATCTCTGTAACATTTCAGGAGTAACAGTCAAAAATGCTTCTCTAATTTTTTCGGGTAATTTTGTTCTTCGCTTACAATAGGGTTGGCATAAATATGAGCTTACACATGCCCCCAAAGGAAGAAGGCGCATGGGTTTAAATCGGACGACCTTGGGGGCCACTCTCTTCGAGTTCCTAGTGCGATCATCCTTTTCCCATATCTTTTTCGAAGGGTTTTCATTACTTTCGCACTTCTATGGGATGGTACTCCATCTTGCATCAACCAATGCTTTCTCTCTTCCTTAAGGGGGGAACACCAGTTGTAACTTTCGAAAAATCAATTTTTTTTTGTGCATTTTCTTAAAGTATACATATTTAGAAATGTGTCTGTAAATTTCAAAGTTGATCCAGTGAAAAATAAATGAGATATACAGAACACTGCATCGGCGCGTCCCGTGGCTTCATACAAGGTGGCCAGCCATAACTGACCCTAACGACAGATGGCCTTTTCCTATGATTTAGAAACGGCAACCACTGCGGAAGAGTTATTATATGGTCCAGGAATCGATGACTCTTTGTTACTTGGAAACAAAATTTCTTCTGAACAAAAAAAAGTAAGTTGAAACTTTGAATGCGTTTTTCTCAAAATGACATTTTCCAAGTCGGTGACCACGATTACTCGAATACCATTAAACCGATTTATTTAAAATTTAGTGTGCTTCATTTACACATATAAGTCTAGTTCGTGATCGAAGGATTTTTTTTTTTATGCAAAACTTTTTTTTATATAGCTGAAAATCGACCGTATTTTTTTAACGAAAATCATACTTTTGACTTTGACAGGTCGCCATTTTGTCAAATTTTTTTTTTTAAATCCTTCGATCACGAACTAGATAATCTTATAATAAATGTAAATCAATTTCATTTTTGTATTTCAGACGAAGTATACTTGCAGAATGCTGGTCACCGCAATTCGCCTTTTTTCTTAAGACGCCACTTCAATGGCTCGTATCTCCAAAAGTTTTTGTTCAAAAAATTTTTTTTTTCTTTTAAATTACAGCTTTTTACATGTACTTTTAACTAATAAATAGTATTCTTTAAAAAGATTCATTGTTCTTTTGGAAAATATTCTTGAAAAAAGCATTATTTTTTGAGTTACAACTGGTGTTCAACCCTTAATTCCACTGGTTATTAATAAACGAGGAAGATGTCTGACTAAGAAGTCATTATATCGATCACCATTTAAATATCCATTAATTTGGAAAGGACCGATCTAAAAAGAAGAAATTTAAATTTTTTAAATGAAAAATCTGAAGGACGTATGAAAAAGGAAAAAAAAATTAAGTTTCGACTATGTCTTAGAGTTGTTATTATTTCTTTAATGTTTTAGAATTATTAGTTGAAATTCTGATGGATTCCCGTTTGGAATTTTGCTAATTTTTTTAAATCTTAATTTTTACATAATGATATTGGATAACATCCTTTGGATTTTTCTGCTATTATTATCATATATTAACCCCTTCACTGTGAGCGACCCAACGTTGGGTCGTGAAAAATAATGTGCCAATACTGTGAGCGACCCAACGTTGGGTCGTGAACATATTATCACAAAATAAATAAAATTTATTGTATTCATTGTAAATAAATTCTCCCATACAATTTTGAGGACACTATAGGTATCACTGACATTAATTATTGCAATAATTAAGTAAATATTAATTAATTATTGTTAATATAACAATTGTAAAATAAGTGAAATTCACGAAAAAAATTTTATTTTTTGATTTAACACACATTTAGGGTATAAAGGTTTTTGGGGTCGCTGAATTCAAATCTGATCTTGAAATTGAAAAATTCAAAATGGCGGATCCAAAATGGCAGACATAATTTTCCAAATTTCAACGGATTTTAATAAAACTGAGTATAAGGGGGTTTTTGAGGGCGCTGAATTCGAATCTGAGCTTGAAATTGAAAAATTCAAAATGGCGGATCCAAAATGGCAGACATAATTTTCCAAATTTTAACGGATTTTAATAAAACTGAGTATAACGGGGTTTTTGAGGGCGCTGAATTCAAATCTGATCTTGAAATTGAAAAATTCAAATTGGCGGATTCAAAATGGCGGACATAATTTTCCAAATTTCAACGGATATTAATAAAACTCAGTATAAGCGGGTTTTTGAGGGTGCTGAATTTGAATCTAACCTTGAAATTAAAAAATATTCATATTGTTTTCTTTGCATTAGCTGATGAACTGATTCATGACCCCGGAATGTGCCACGTGGAGGCTGCAAAGATTTTACATTCCTTTTTTTCTTTTTTTTTGTAGGTTTTTAATTTTTAACTTTTTTTGTTGTTTTTTAATTTTCTAATTTTTTTGTAGTTTTTTAATTTTTTAATTTTTTTGTATGTATGGTTTGATTTTTTGATCTCCAAGATCAACACCACCCATATTTTCGTTATAGAGCAGAACGACATTCGGCTTTTTTATAACGTCTGCATTGGGTTTTCGTTTGCGAGTCGCAATCATTGCAGGACAGAGAACAGTGCTAAGAATTCTAACCATCTTTTTGTCTTTCCATAAAGTTAAACTCATTTTTGGAGTGTGAAGAACTTTTATGTCACCTTTTTGCATTGCTTTTTCATCAATATTTCGTGGCATATACAGTCGATTGGGTCGAACAGTGCCGCAAGAATTAGTACCTTGGTCTGACAATTGCTTAAAAAGCACTGGAGAAGTGTACCAATTGTCTACGAAAAGTGTGCGGCCTTGTCCAGCTAAGTCACCTAATAGTAACTTAACTACTGCTCCTGAAATCCCAATCAATTTGTTTTTGGTTGAATTTTCTTCTTTTCCTGCATAAATTTTACTATTGTAAACATATCCCGTTTTCGACTCAGAACATTGGTAAAGTTTTATGCCAAATCGGGATCTCTTTTGGGGATTAAATTGCTTAATGCTAAGCCTCCCTTTACATTTAAGTAAAGTTTCGTCGATTGAAATAAACTCACCTGGTCTATAAACTTTCTGAAAACGCTCGATCAACTCATTAAATATTGGTAAAATTTTGTCACATTTTCCTGTGATGCCTGTTTCATTATCAAAGAAATGAAGATAAGAATTGATTTCTTGGAATCTATCTATTTTCATGTATCTTCTGAAGCACGGTGTTTCTAGATAAGGATCAGTGGACCAGTACATAGATATTTCTGGTTTTCTTATTATGCCCATTAAAATTTTTAATGCAAAAAAGACAAATAGCTCATCAGGATACAAAGGTTCCCATTTTAGAATGCGAGAATTTTTCTTTATTGTTCCAGATTTTGTTCGGTTTGCTAGAGTAGACTCATGATATAAGTTTGTTTGAAAGCAAATCATATCCATAATTTCATCATAAAAAAATAATTTAAAAATCTGCGCAGGTGTACTGTTTTTATCTACATTTAAACCTGATTGAATTCCTGCTTTTGAATCACAAAAAGGATGATGAAATGGTAAAAATGTACCTGTTTCATTTCAAGCCATATCTTCTTTAAATTTTTTTAGTCGCTGTGATAACGGTAAATCAGATTCATCTTCTGAAGCATTATTCTGATCGTCACTAAAACTAATTTCTTCATCAGAAAAGTTTGATTTATCAGACAAGTCAGAATTTGAACTACTATTACATGGAACAGTATTCGAATCTGAATCGGAATCCATTGATAATGATAGAACAAGCAGAATTATTTAATAAAAATTTTATTTAATGTAGTTGCTTTATTATATTAATACTTACCAGTTTTAGAGCTAAGTTATGGTTAACACAAGTCGTTGCAATAGTTCAGCGCATTATTAGAAAAATGCACTGTCTGTTAGTGGTGCGGAGAATGCTAACATACCTCCTACTTAGAGTGCGCGCAATTGAGTGGCTGGATCAAATAAGTCGATCTGCGCTCGGACGGACGCTGTAATGCTAGTCAGGTAGCAGTGAGCGCCTCTGAGCCGCTCACTCCTACCCAACTACCATTAAAGCGTCCATCCAAGCGCAGATCGACTTATTTGATCCAGCCACTCAATTTACGCTCGCCCATGCCTTGTGACAGTTGGTTTGACAGCTGTCAACTGTCAAAATGTAAATTTGACATCATATTCGTAATCAGCGACCCCGAAAACCCTTGTATTGTCATTTTTGTCAAAAATTATCACTTTTTAGAAAATTTTACAGTTGGTTTGACAGCTGTCAACTGTCAAAATGTCAATTTGACATCATATTCGTAATCAGCGACCCCAAAAACCCTTATATACTAAGTTTCATAAAAATTCGTCAACCCATATCAATTGAACATTTTGGGACCATTATATATTTTGCTCTCACACCGAAGGGGTTAATAATAACAAAAAATTCCGATATAATTATGTAAAAATTAATATTTAAAAAATCAAAAAAATTCCAATCGGAATTTAATCAGAATCCCAACGAGATTCCCAGGAGCACTTTCCTAGAAATCTTTCCACGTGGGGAAAATCAAGAAAACGTTGCCAATGTTTTTCTCCAAGAATTGGTGTTGTATAAGATGCTTACCAATCGGCCATCTATAATTCCTGCCCACAGATTCACATACAATCTGTTTTGATTATTACGTGGCATCTCTAAAAACAAATTTCTGTCACTCCAATAATGTTCCGTTTTATAGTTGAACGGGCCTTCTCTAGCAAAACATGACTCGTCAGTGAAAAGGATGTTATTCACAAAACTGGGGTCACGCTCGTATCGTCTTACGAGCCACTTGCAAAATTTTTACCGTCTACGGCAATCATTTTGATGACTTAAGGTTTGGACCCTCGTAAAGCTATAATCATGCAACCTGTCGATAAAATTAGAAAATTTAATAAAATATATTATAAACAGTTAATTCAATTTATTGATTATTAAAATTATTTTTTAATTGATTTTAGTTTTGATGGAAAAATATTTTCTAGCACAACAGAGGTGATATTTTATAATTTCACTTCACTTTGCTTCATTTCACTATACCTCAACACACTTCACTACACTTCATTTCATCTAACTTTTACCCTTCAATTACTTCTCTATTTATTATTATATTTTATATCATCGCATTAGATGATATGAGGTAAATTGTTGATAAATTGTTCTTTATTTCTTTTTATTACTTTTGTATTTTTCTTAGATTTATTGTTTTTGTATATAAATTTATTTTATTATTATTGTATACTGTGTCCTATGTATGATTTTTGTATTTTGTATATTTATTTGTGTTGAAATTACAACGATAATTTTGTATTTTCAGATTTAGGAAATAAGTTAAAGCAAAATTTCAGGGAAAGGGAAAAGCCAGGTACTTGCAGTACCTACCGGCATTTTGGGTGTAGTCGTACAAATTCGGTCCTGCGGTATGTCTAAAGTTATTTTTCTCAAGTTTTCATGTATTTAAAGCCAATTTACAATTATTCAATAAAGTGTTAATTTACTCTATATTAATCCCTATTTTTATCTTTGGTACGTGTTTTATTCTACTCATTCAAGCTGAATTTCAACAATTTGTATATTATTTGTATATTTATTATATATTTATATTATTTTTGATTATTTTGATATTTTATTTCTTTATTTAACCTATTCTAATTTAAATATTACTACAATAATTATATGTATAATTAATAAATAAATTGTAATTTATTATTACTAGTATTATTATTATTTTAACTGAACTTCGTTTCTTTTTTTACCGTCGCCTGCACTATAGAATAAGACACCTTGAATTTTCTCGCGACTTGCCTTAACCCATTAACGCCCAAATGTCCACAATTTTTAACTTAACTTCAATGAAAGAATTGAAACATTAAAAGACCAGATATTTTAATGCCCATGGATTCTAGGGGGTATTGGGTATCGCTCTTTCAGATTTTGAGGTCAAAATAGAGATTGGTCGACCAGAAAATCCAATATGGCGAATAAAATAAAAAAAAAAACAAAAAATCATTGTTTTTTTTTAAACATTTTTTTTGAAGCCGAAAACATTTTTTCTAAGACATCTAACCTATCCTATTGGTGGATAAAATAGTTGTACTTTTAAACTATGTTCATGAGAACCTTCAATTTCAAGATAGCGGACTCAAAATGGCGGAAAAGTAAATGCAATTTAGTAGATATGAACAGAATATTGAACTAACAGTTAAAAAGTCATTAATTCTGCCTCAAAATGGTTACTCGGGTGTTTTCGAGGTCGCTGATTACGAATCTGAAGTCCGTTTTTCAAATTTCAAAATGGCGGATCCAATATGGCGGATTATTTTTAAAAATTCATTGAATTTGCTTGAAACTTATTACTCGGGGGTTTGCGAGGTCGCTGATTACGAATCTGAAGTCAGTTTTTCAAAATTCAAAATGGCGGATCCAATATGCCGGATTATTTTTTAAAAATTCATTGAATTTGCTTGAAACTTATTACACGGGGGTTTTCGAGGTCGCTGATTACGAATCCAACGTCAGTTTTTCAAAATTCAAAATGGCGGACGACTTTTGAAAAATTTATTAATTCAAATTAACCTGTTTATCAAAATTATACGTGCAAAAAATGTTTCATTCCATACTTTTTCTTTTTAGAATTACCAGATTACGAGTTACAAGCCAGACTTTCAGAATTTGACTATTTTAAAGAAATACCTTAAAAATTGTGGAATTTTAAAAATTTGACTTTAGATTAGTTTTCAATAATTCAAAAACTTCTGGATTTAAAATTTAATAAGAATCGAACAATTTTTTAAAAATTCGTTTAATAGATTAAATTCGCACATTTTAAATATGAAAAACTGACGTCGGAATCGTTATCAGCGACCTACAAAGTTACCAAGTAAGTAGTTTCCAGTGATTTTAAATATTTGTCCGCCATATTGGATCCGCCATTTTGAAATTTGAAAAATGGACTTTAGATTCGTAATCAGCGACCTCGAAAACCCCCGAGTAATAAGTTTCAAGCAAATCCAATGAATTTTTAAAAAATAATCCGCCACATTGGATCCGCCATTTTAAATTTTGAAAAACTGACTTCAGATTCGTAATCAGCGACCTCGAATACCCCCGAGTAATAAGTTTCAAGCAAATTCAATGAATTTTTAAAAAATAATCCACCATATTGGATCCGCCATTTTGAAATTTGAAAAATAGACTTCAGATTCGTAATCAGCGACCTCGAAAACCCCCGTGTAATAAGTTTCAAGCAAATTTAATGAATTTTTAAAAAATAATCCGGCATATTGGATCCGCCATTTTGAATTTTGAAAAACTGACTTCAGATTCGTAATCAGCGACCTCGAAAACCCCCGAGTAATAAGTTTCAAGCAAATTCAATGAATTTTTAAAAAATAATTCGCCATATTGGATCCGCCATTTTGAAATTTGAAAAATAGACTTCAGATTCGTAATCAGCGACCTCGAAAACACCCGAGTAACCATTCGGAGGCAGAAATAATGACTTTTTAACTGTTAGTTCAATATTCTGTTCATATCTACTAAATTGCATTTACTTTTCCGCCATTTTGAGTCCGCTATCTTGAAATTGAAGGTTCTCATCAACATAGTTTAAAAGTACAACTATTTTATCCACCAATAGGATAGGTTAGATGTTAATTGGTTAAACCAGTTCGACGATGTTCGCGAACATATTCTAAAATATTTTCTTCCATGACCGCTGTTCTTTTTGATCTCGGTCTGCCGGAGATATTTTTATTGTCAGGCACCATTGGCCCTTTTTCGTTTATTCGAGTAATTAACCGGGTGATGACTTGGTGCCCGGGAAACCGTTGATCATCGGCGTACTTTTCCTTATACATTTCAGCTGCACGATGACAATTACCGCCCGTTAATGTATGGCATTAAAGCATATTTTTATATTCTTGATGTGTATACACAACCATTTTGGATGTGTCAATGAAGACTGAATTTTTTTAATTGACAAATCACTTCGTGACATTAGGCTAAAGTTAGCCATTCTTTTGATTTTTTTTCAATAGAGAAGTTGGCCGCGTGACAGAAATGGCGATCAAATATTTCAAATTTATCGTGACTTTTCAATATATTTAATTTCAATTAATTTAAAAACTATTGCGAATTTTGAAAAAAGAACAAGAAGTGCTATCTTAGAATTTTTCCTGGAACTCATTTTGCAATTTTGAATGCGACTTTTTCATCACCCTGTATATATACATGTTGCATATGTATATATGTGTATGCTCATGCGTGTGGGAAAAATAGTTTTTGGAATTCCCCTTGACAAAGAAAATTTTTTTAGGCAACCTGGAAATTATTCGGAGCAGAAAATACGCCGTACGTATGTTTGCGCACGAATTTGTGGTTGCGTAATGACCAGGATGGTCCAGTGTGGAGGTGTGAATAATGCTACCAAAATGGTCATCTTCCTCCAGCTGGTCCGAGTGCATTGATAGATGTACACTTTTTATGTTCAAACTCACAAATTTGACGTGAAAGGGGTTGTCCCGGCTGTGGCAACATTGACCTATTTACGGTTTAATTTCCAGCGGCGTATGTATTTTCTGCCTTTGGGCGTTTGAGGCGATGCAGATTTGCATCCACGACCGATCCGATCGCCTAATACAAATTATTGAAAGTATCGACTGGCCATATTTACGGTGTTATCCGGTAGACCCGGAATTCAAACCTGGAGCGGAGGACTTCTTTTTCGTAAATATTATTTTATTAGGAGTTCAAAATGTTCCCGCGATACCCGTGATACCTGCTGTGCCGCAACACGAAATTCCGCCTGTTGAAAATCAACACAACAATAATCTTGTTGCCGCAAACCAGCCTCCCGATATTATGCATCAAGCAATCGTTCAGATTCTTCCCCTTGAAGCCGAAGTCGAGAATCAGGCAAATAATCTAGATCAGGAGAATCAGCCAAATGTCGATGACAACCCTTATCGCTTCTTTAATGGCAAATTATAGCCATAACATTCTTTTTCTAATAAGAAAAAAGGAATATTCTTTTTTTTATAAACGTTTTTTTTTTGGATGTATATTTTTTTTGAGGTCTCAATCTAATACATGTGTAAATATGTATCATATTTTGATATGTACCTAGTGGTAAAATTTTTATATAAAATATATTTAAATTCAATTTTGCAAAAACTTGTATTTATAATTACCATTACATTTGCGTTGTTGCTCCAAAATCCAAAAACTTTTGTTTTTATGCACTCAATTTCAGGAACAATAAAAATAGCGTTTCCTTTATAAAAAAAGAGTGAATTATTCTTAAAACTTAATTACATAATTAAATATTAATATATATGGAAAACAAATAAAATTATGTATTTTCACCTTTTTGCGTGGGAGGTGTGACGACTGGCGTCTGCTACGGTGAAGTTCTAGTAAATTTTCTAGGGAAATCGCAATTAGTAAGAAATTTCAATTTAAAATTTCATAATAATCCAAATTTAAATAGAAATTCGATTTTTATGAAAAAACTTAATTAAAAATAAAGCTAGATATATTTCTTTAAAATGATTTTTTTTGAATTAATTTAATTGATTGTATTTCTTTTTAATAAATAAAATAATAATTTGATACTACATTTAATTAAAAATGTTAAAATAATAATTTAATATTGATTTAATATCGACTTTACTGTGAAAAATTAAAAGAAAATAGTCGTAAATAAATCTCATTGGTCAGCGAGCACGTCATATTAAGCACGACATATTGCAGCGGTCTCATTGGTCGAACGTTAGGGAGAGGTAAAACCTCCTCTACTGGTCTGGGGTATATTTATATTTAATTGTTAAATCTTAACAATTGATGATTCTAAAATACGATTTGAGATAATTTTCAATTTGAAGTAAGAATTGTTAAATCTCAACGATTGATGATTGTAAAATACGATTTGAGATAATTTTCAATTTCTACCTAATTTTGAAGTTTTTCATAATAATTGTTAATCAAATTAAAATTCAACTTCTACGGATATTTCAAGAATAAATTTCAACATTTAACTTGAATTTACAACGTGTGAAAATTACAGCAATTTATTTTTCGACGTAAACTGTATCTACAATTTGTAAGTAATTAAGTTATATTTTTCAAAATGTCATATTTAATATAAAATAAAATTGGTTTTTTACCCAAAAGGGGTTTTTCCAATCAAATATTGAGTTTAATATTATTCAAATAATCCCACCGTAAACTTACTTAAATTAAATATTAAGTAAATTTAATAAAATTCAGTGTTCGCTTTATATGCGAAATTTAAATTGAGAATCCAGCCTTATTGGTTCGTTCACTCAGAATCAACGGAAATAAGTCACTAAAAATCTATGACGTGACAGCTGTCAATTTGATTCATCACAATTAGGCACTCTGACGTCACAAGTGACAGAGCCTAACTCAGTTGTGGGTTGTAAACAAACCTTATAGTGGTCTTTTTTAAAACGCGAGTGAAACCTTTCCTGATCTACATTTTGGGGCTGTAAAATATTGTTTATTTTCAAAACATTCCCCCACAGCACCGAAAATTTCCTGAAAATTTCCTAAAGATTTATTTGCAAACTTCGGAAACTTTAATTGCAAAGTTTAGAGAAAATTGTATAAAGATTTAAATGTCCAAAATGAATAAATGTTTAGCGTAAAACTTGACGGAAGATTTAAATTAAATTTTCCAGAAATTTTCGACGCGAAAATTGAGTGAAGATTTAAATTAAAGTTTCGTGAAATGTTTGGCGTAAAAGTTGACTAAAAATTTAAATTAAATATTTATTAAAAATTTATACCGAAAGTTGAGTGAAAATGTAATTTAAATATTCAGTCAATTTTTGTGACGAACATTTCCTAAAAATTTAAATTAAATTTTCATAAAAGGTTGGACGAAAATATTTGTAAAAAATACAAAACTAATATTTAAGAAGTATTAATATTATTATTAATATTAATAATAATAATACATAGATAGATAGATAGTTCTTTATTATTATTATTATTATTATTATTATTATTATTATAAGCATGCAGTGCTTGATTCAATGTGAATCAAAGCAGAGCAACAATGTTTGTATATTATTTATTTTATTTTTAATCCTAGATAGTAAATTTTTTTTATTGATAATAATAATAATAATAATAATAATAATAATAATAATAAAGATCTATCTATCTATGTATTGTTATTATTATTAATATTAATAATAATATTAATACTTCTTAAATATTAGTTTTGTATTTTTTACAAATATTTTCGTCCAACCTTTTATGAAAATTTAATTTAAATTTTTAGGAAATGTTCGTCACAAAAATTGACTGAATATTTAAATTACATTTTCACTCAACTTTCGGTATAAATTTTTAATAAATATTTAATTTAAATTTTTAGTCAACTTTTCCGCCAAACATTTCACGAAACTTTAATTTAAATCTTCACTCAATTTTCGCGTCGAAAATTTCTGGAAAATTTAATTTAAATCTTCCGTCAAGTTTTACGCTAAACATTTATTCATTTTGGACATTTAAATCTTTATACAATTTTCTCTAAACTTTGCAATTAAAGTTTCCGAAGTTTGCAAATAAAGCTTTAGGAAATTTTCAGGAAATTTTCGGTGCTGTGGGGGTTGGTGATTTATAAACAATTTTTGTAAATTTTGGCTTGTGTGTATTACATGTATATGATTAAATGTATATGGTGCAAATTATTCAATTTACACTTTTCTGCTAGGTATAAAACTCTGTATTTTTAATATTGTTGTTAAGTATGATTTCATAAATATTTTACCAGAAGTATAGTTATCAAATACTTTTTTAAATTCATTGCAAAATAGTGTGATTGGAATATTTAAAAATTACATTATTATGTAAGAAATTTTGTTGAAAAATGGTGAGATTTTACTTCATTCGATATATGAGATAATAAGAAAATTGTTTTGAGGTTAGAAATACGACTCAGTCGTAAAGAAACATATATTTTTTAAAATAAATGTATTTTAAGGGAAAATAGTGATAAATTACACATATTTTTATTTAGCATCTTATTTTTCATACATCCGCCCTGGCGGATTGGGAAAACCGAGTAGTAACCGAATTGGGTTACGATTCGGTTACGTTTCGGTTCATTGTGAAATATTATCGTTAATCGACGAAATATGTAGTAAATAACTATTAGGAATGGTTAATATACATTTAGAGTGCTTATTTATGCAATAATAATAATAAATTAAGATATAATTAATTAATAATAAGTGTTTTAATTGTACAGTGCATACAGTTGTTGAATTACCATATATATGTATATTACCATCAACGGCAGCTGTGATACGCGCGTTAAACCCTAGATGACGTTAAGGATGACTTTGTGAATGAATTTCTAAAATTAAGCTCTTGAGTATCAAATGTGTAAGTGAATATATAAGTTTTAAAAAAATAGATCAATTTATTAAAACAACTTTTTTGATTTGTACAAATATAAAAAAAAAAATTTTTAACAAACAAAAATTTTTTTAATGAGAAAAAGTTTTTTTTGTGTCAAAATTAATCTTTCTCATTTCATTGAGAAAAAAAAATTTTTTTGGGGAAAAAAAGTTTTTTTATGTCAAAATTAATGTTTCTCATTTCATGAGAAAGATAAATTTTGAAACAAAAAAAACTTTTTCTCATTAAAAAAATTTTTGTTCGTTATAAAAATTTTTTTTTATATTTGTATAAATCTAAAAAGTTGTTTTAATAAGGCTGCGTCTACAATAGATTAAAAATGTGTAACGATCGTGTAGTGTAGTGTAGTGTAAAGTCGTGCATCTTGTATGACTTAGAATATTGGAAATTCAGATTCTTAATATTAAAAATTAAAATTAATAATTAAATTAATATTAAAAATCTGAATTTGAGGTTATGTTTATGTTTATTAACAGCAGTTAATTTGCAATATTCTAAGTCATATAAGAAACACGACTTTACACTACACGATCGTTACACATTTTTTAATTTATTGTAGATGCAGCCTAAATTGATCTATTTTTTTAAAACTTATATATTCACTTACACATTTGATACTCAAGAGCTTAATTTTAGAAATTCATTCACAAAGTCATCCTTAACGTCATCTAGGGTTTAACGCGCGTATCACAGCTGCCGTTGATGGTAATATACATATATTTGGTAATTCAACAACTGTATGCACTGTACAATTAAAACACTTATTATTAATTAATTATATCTTAATTTATTATTATTATTGCATAAATAAGCACTCTAAATGTATATTAACCATTCCTAATAGTTATTTACTACATATTTCGTCGATTAACGATAATATTTCACAATGAACCGAAACGTAACCGAATCGTAACCCAATTCGGTTACAACTCGGTTTTCCCAATCCGCCAGGGCGACACATAATTTTATAATAAAAATAAAAATTCACATTATACAGCAAACTTATTTCATTTTGTTTCAAAATACCACGAAGTTTAAGTTGACAATTTTATAAACCGCATAGTGCGATAATATTATTTAAAAAATATTTTCCAACATTAATTTTCTTAGTAAAATGAATTTTTTTTATTTTAACAATATAATGCAATAATACTATATTTCATGCTTGCAGAAGTTGTGGCGGAAGAATTCTATCAACATTTTTTGTTTTATTACCAAAAATTTCTTAATAATTCCTAAAGCTGCTTTCTGCTGTCATTCTGTTACATGTGAGTTACATGTTAATTCTTTTATATTGATTGTGAGATTATATTGTATTTTATTAAATATGGAAGAAGAACTCAATTAATTTAATAATTTTCAATTTTGTAACCTATTATTTAAAATTGACCTAAGGTCTATTAAATATAGACAAAAAAGTTAATTATTTCTTAAAATTTCCAAAATCTCATAACATTTTGAAAAATTACATTTCAATAAAGAGGTTATGTTGTCACAATTCGTTAAATTTTTTTCAGAAATAATAAATGCGTGTTTTTGTGTTCTGGATCTTATTTAAATTTTTATTAAATAAAGAAATAAAATTATTTTCTGATATTTACATACATATTTTTCTTTAATAGACGCAAAATTTAATTTAATTTACAATTAAAGTTAAACAATAAATTATCAAAAAACACGTTTAAAAAAAAGAAATGCACAACGTGACAGAATTGTAAGAGACTACTCGCTTTTTGTTGTGACGTGACAATTTCGACACGTCGCACCCGAGTTGAAATTGTTTGAGATTTAATTATTAAATTCTGCGAAAATAAACTTGAAACCCTCCTTTTGGACACTTACGCGAGAAATCTCTGCTCCGCGACTCGACAATCAAAAAATAGAAATTTATTTGATTTTTTGTTTACTGCTCTTGAATTTTTTTATGTATTGCGCTGAGCGATTCATGGACCACACTGTATTCTACATGAAACTACAAGGAGAAAACATACTGGTCATTTGGACGTTCGAGTTCTACCCATTTATTGTCTTGGCTGTTTGCTGCATTATTTTGGCTGTTGACACTTGATCCTTGCTGTTCGACACCACTTTTACTCATTTGGTAGATGACGCCTCACCACTGCAAATTTTGATGTTTAGAACACACACTTTAAAAATGCTCTCTTTGACCGTTTTGCCGTCCACACACACACTTCTTGGCCGTTTTGGATGCCACTTCAATTTTATTTGGCTGTCCTGAAGGCCATCTCCGTCTTATTTGGCTGTTCTGATCGTCATCTGCACTTTAACCGGTTTTGGAACCGATGCTGTTGTTTTCTTTACACACGTTTGAAGGACGTCACTTCACTTTTGGCTGCTGCCACCAATTTTGTCGTTGGATGTTCCAACTCACTCGCTGACACCACCAAGTCAACGAATCATTTACCGAAAGCCTCGATCCCAACTCGCAATATCGCCTTGGTTGCCAATTAACTGGACGACAACGCCGAGGACCCAATATTTATATTATCAACCAAAGATGAGTTCCAGAGTCAACCAAATTTTGTAAAATCGCTCAAGTTTTCTTTTAAAATCTATTTCGATAAATAACTAAAATTTTGAATTTTGCCATTTGCGTTGAATCTTAAATTGCATTAAAATCAAATTGTATTATTATTAATTTTGACATTTTTGCGTTTAAACTTAAATTACACAGGCCTACAAGATTCGCCCTTTTTTTTTATTTTTGATATTGAAGTCGTTTCCTATGTAATTACATTGTGAGCTGAACACGATCCCGTGTCCCAAAATGGCCCAGCACGTCAGGATTTTGAGAAAAGTGGGGGTAAAGAGCCCAAAAACCGTGTTTTTGGGTGTTTTCAAGAATTTTTTTCTCCTTAACCTGACGTGCTAGTAACTTCTACTAGGTCTTAAATTAAAGCTTAAAGTGTGCACTTTAAGACCCATATGCGCAAGTAAAAAAAAACTTAAGGGATTTTGAGAAAAGTGGAGGGAAAGAGCCCAAAAAAAATTTTTTTACATACTTTATATCGGAGTGGTTTTTTATGTATTTTTGTGCGCTGAACACGATCCCGGGTTCCAAAATGACCTAAAACGACAGGATTTTGAGAAAAGTGGGGGAAAAAAATAAAAAAACGCGTTTTTAGGGTGAAAAAATTTTTTTTGGTGCCCTTTACCCCCACTTTTCTCAAAATCCCTTAAGTTTTTTTTGATTTGCGCATATGAGTCTTAAAGTGCACGCTTTAAGCTTTAATTTAAGACCTAGTAGAAGTTTCTAGCACGTCAGGTTAAGGAGAAAAAAATTCTCGAAAAACACTCAAAAACACGTTGTTTAGGCTCTTTACCCCCACTTTTCTCAAAATCCCTTAAGTTTTTTTTTACTTGCGCATATAGGTTTCAAAGTGCACACTTTAAGCTTTAATTTAAGACCTAGTAGAAGTTTCTAGCACGTCAGGTTAAGGAGAAAAAAATTCTTGAAAACACCCAAAAACTAATGGCGCGCGCTACTAGGTCAGTGCGCCTACTTTATCGGGTCAAAAAAATCGATTTTTTAAAAGTTGTCTTAACTGAAATTACAACTATCAGAGAATATGCTCTTAAAATATTACGTCAAAATACAAAGTATTTTTCGAGTTACAGCTTGTAGAACGCAATAAAGCGCGTGGCCTGGCGCGCGACTCCACTCGCGGTCTCTAATACTTTTCATAATTTGTTGCGCTTATCTACTATTACACCTACCATTAAAATTACCATTTATCAGTAAAATGTCGTCTTATCCAAGATCTACCCATAAAAAAATAGTCGTTCATCGAGGCCTGTGACTGCCGTAAGTTTTTAATAAACAGTTTTTCATTCTATAAACTCGTTTTTCTCAAAACATTGTTTTTGTAGTTTGCGTACACGATAGACAAAAATCTATTCAACCGATTAAGGTCTACCTGGGCTTGTTTTAAAGACAAAAAGTGTTTCTTCTGTATGAACTAAATTTGTTTTTGATAGAGTTAAATTTAGTGCATTCTTTTAAAGAATAAAAGAGATTTTTTTTGGCGAAAATTAAATTTTTTTTAAAAAAGTCATGTAAAAATGTCAGTTTTTACTTTCTATTGGCGATTCAAACAGCTACACTAGCGCCACAGTTGAACTAATTTAGGCGTGACTCGCTCTGTAGCACTCCATGTGTTTTAAATTATTTTTTTTTATTTAACGCTTAAAAATAATTTTACAAACGCAATAAAAATATCAGAATAATTAAATAATTTGAAATAAAATGTCAAAACAGAGACTGCTTTAGAGCGAGTCACGCCTAAATTAGTTCAACTGTGGCGCTAGTGTAGCTGTTTGAATCGCCAATTGAAATCTTTTAATTCATACAGAAGGCAATAATGTATATGTAAAGAAAAAATTTTGTTTTTTTGTTTTAGATAAGAATTGTGGACCTTAGGTTGTACGCAATGGGAAAATTTCAGCAGCGAGGCGTTATATATATGGCGTTTATTTTATTACTAAATTCTATTTTCATTTAATCAAAAAATTATATTTCAAAGATGTTAGAGACGGATTTTCCGTCACTTTATAATTTTTTTAATCATTATTTATTCATAATTATCTTTCAAATTATTATATTATAAAACACAAAACACATTATTATTCTCATTGTGAATATTTTAATTATTATTTGGAAATCATTTAATAATTATGCCAAAGGTCTTTTCATATATTTTAGTTATAATGAATTGTTAAATTGAAATAAGTTACAAAATAATAACATGATCTAAATTCTTATTGTATCATTTAAATGTGGGTCTTCAATATATGACAGTTACTTAATCCCTTTGGAAGATTAAGTAATATTAATGAAAATTATAAGTAGAGAAGGTGATTGAATGTATCACTGCCCCAGTTAAAAATGCAACGTTGTTGAAATTGCATGAAAATAAGGAGAAGTCAGTTGCAAAATCAACTCTCCTTCTACATGAATCGGGAGTGATCATTGTCACCAAACTCATTGTTTAAGAGAGTTTAAATAGTCGGTCTTTCGGCAGTAATGATGGAATGATCAGTATTCGTTCAAGTGTTGAGTATCATTTCCCGCAAAGGCGGATGTAGTGTTGATTCCCGCAAAAGGCGGATGATTATATTATTGAAGTCCCACAAAAAGTGGTTGAAGTTATTAATTAATCCCCAAGTAAGGGTTGATCTGTGTTAAATAATAATAAATACAAGTGTCTTGAAAATATATAAAAATAAATTGAGAAATTCATTATAACTAAATAAAGAAGAGAAGACTTCCGCATACCTAAATATCAAGTGACAAACAACGAGTAATAAGATACTTTTCTGTAACGATTATAATTCTGGTGAGTCTCTTTAAATCATTGTCTTTAATAAAACAGTTTCTTGTGTTTTGAATCTATCTTGTTGATATTTGTGAGACTTGACGTAAGTCAAGTAGCTTAATTATTGAATTTTGTAATAAACTTTCTTTGCATGTATAAAACAAATACCTTGAGAATAATTTGTAATAAATTGAGTGTTAATTTAATTTGTCTCTATTTATTTATTTTTCACATTGAATTACTTTGTCTCATATTTCTTTTAACATTTTCTCTGAAATACCGTCTATCCGGGTTTATTGAATTGATAATTTACTGAGAGGTAGTCCACTACCTTATTCTAAAATTCTTTAGCGAAGAGCATTTACGCTTTCCAAATAAGCGGAATAGTTAAATAATAAAAATTAGTATTTTTTCTAAAAAACTTTATTATTTCTCGTCAAGTTATCTATTTTCTTTTTCTTTTGTTAATTAACATCCGTCTTTAACAAAATGGTGGCAGCGGTGGGATTTATCGCTCATATTTTTGAAAAAATGTTTTTAAAAAAAAAAAGTTGAGACTTTAGTAAAGAGTGAAAAAATAAATTTTCTTTCTGAAAATACACATGAATTAAAACACACTCACAAATACACAGTAATTATTTGAAGTAAATTGTGATAAAAAATGATAAAATTGAATGGATGTTGAAATATTTGTTTATTGTTTCCATGTTTTAATGTATTATTTTTCAGACAAAATTTTTTGTTTGGGTTTTTGTCAAGTGCGCGAGTAGAATTTTTGTTATTTTTATTTTGGTTCGCTAACGTCGAACTGAGACACAGTAACTACCCTTGCATTCGGCAGGCTCTGGTTCCTCTAAAAATTCGGTAAAAATTCCTCGACTTAACCTTGCCGGAAGTGTGTAGCCACTTGGGCAAGTGAGAGGCTTAAAATCACGAAAATATACAAAACAGGAATTAGATTTTTATTGTTTGAATATAAAATTTCAATGCGAAGAAAATAAATTAGAAAGACAACGTAAACTTCGTGCACACATTTTAGCTAGAAGAAATATTAGTCCGGAAAGATTTGATGCGGTAAAAAGACAATTATTCGTCGGAAAAGAAAAAGTTAAAGATACGCGTTCAGAAAACAATTACAGCTCACTAGCACAATCATTGCAAAATTTGAGCATGACAGGTAATTAAAAGTTTGATTAATTAAAAGAAATAAACGACCTTGCTATAGATAGGTTACGGGATTAGTGCGTTAATCGTATTTCAAAACATTGCGAGCACCAAGTCACAGTAAGAGTGCTGAGTTGACAAAGTATACAGTTGAAAGAAATTAAATTAATAAGATAAATAAAATAAAAACATAATGTGTTAATAAAAGAATTAAAAAAAAATTATCGAGAATATTTTTTTTCTTTTTATTTTACAACTGATTTAAATAAAAAGAATCTAATAATTTAAACAAAGTCTTTTTTTTAATCGTTTGAGTGAGATTTCTTTGCGATAGAAGAGTAGAGAAAATATGCAATAAGAAACCGGGTCTTATTACAGAGTTATACGAGTATTTAAAAGACATTTATTTCGAAATAATAAATTGGGAATTTACGATTATTTTATTTCACGAGTGTTATGAAATTAAACAAATTTTAAAAGTTTTAAAATAAATATCTGTGATTTTTGCCAGATATAATCAATAAAAAGAATTGATTTTTTTTTTTTTATGTTGAGATTTTTTTTTGAGAGATAATCATGACGGATCGGGAAGGAAACGGTGAACGGCGTCAATCCGGTAATGAAAATCAAGGACATATTGACAATCCTTTCGCGGAAAACAGACGCGAAAATTTCAATGCAACAAATGTAGCTGAATTATATAGGGACAGGACAGACTTAGGTTTCCAATCAATTTTACCTCTGCAGCGACCATTTGTCGCAAATGACGAAGAAAATGCAGGTATCGCGGCGGCTCGCTCTATTGCTGATAGCTTAACCATACAAACTGCCCTAATGGAAATAAAGGTTTATGATGGAAAGAACATGTCGGTCAAGGATTTTATTCAAGATGTAGTGGTAGCTGCTTCGAAATTTCCCCCCGAATATGAAGGAACGTTAATTACTTCGGTTTTAGGAAAATTAACAGGTCCAGCGAGAGACTGTACAGACAACAAGCAATTTGCTAGATTGACCGATATAATAGAGCTTTTAAAAGAAAGATTTGCACCAGGACAAGCGTTTGAAGTGTATTATGCAGAAATTATGAATTTGAAAATGTACAGGAATGAAAATTTACCTGACCTTTATGATAGATTATTGAGATTACTTAGCGGGGCAAGTTCAGCCCTACGCGCTACATTCGATGCTAACACAGAGGCAGTGACAACCAATGTTGTGAAACATACAGCATTAAAAACTTTTGTTAGAGCGTTGCCAGATGAAATTGCGAACGCAGTAGATGCACGTGCGCCTAGAAATTTAGAAGAAGCATACAAATACGCAAAAGCGGCGCAAGAAAGAAAAATGCAACCGATTACCGGGGGTTATTCTTCTTATATTACTAATTATAATGATAATAGACAAGGAGCCATGAAATCTCAATGGGGAGAAC
Source organism: Leptopilina boulardi (assembly GCF_019393585.1). NCBI lineage: Eukaryota > Metazoa > Arthropoda > Insecta > Hymenoptera > Figitidae > Leptopilina > Leptopilina boulardi. Next base: position 305,270 of record NW_026137781.1, on the reverse strand, counting down.
AAAATGATTTTAGGGGTTACCGAAATTATGAGGAAAGAAGAGACAAAAATAGATATAATGGCGGAAATCGGTCTAGTAGGGGACGATATCAGGATTCGGAAAATTATCAACTAAGGTACGAACAAAGAGAAGAGAGAAATTATAATATAAATTATGGTGAAAATAATTATGGGAAAACTCAGGATGATAATACAGGGCGTAGCAACGACTATAACGACCCTAGACTTTACAACCCTAACGCGGATAGAAACAACTGGGAAAATAGATATCAAAGTCCAAGTAGATACATACAAGAAAATTGCTATAATACAAACGGGCCCAGAGAAAATTGGGAAAACAGATACCCCACAGATTATGCAAATAAAGAAAGAAATAATTACTCTAATAGTAGAACAGCATCGGTAGAAAGAAATAATAGTAACAGTCCTTTAAACTGGGAACTTGCTCGTCGAGAAGACGCGACGATGGGCTCGGACAATCAAATGCGTCCAACTACGGTGTGGTTTCAGGAAACCCCATCACCTTGAAAATACGTGAAACAGTCACGGAATCACCTGCAGTAAAATTACCTGGGAATTATTTAGTAGGAGGAAAAGCAAGTTTTCTTGTAGATGCAGGGACGGATATTAACATTATAAAATCTGACGCGTTAAGCCCTGATGCGCCAGTTAGAACCTCTGAAGCATCGTACATGACAGGAGTGTCAAAAACTAGATTTTACACACTAGGCACAGTAGAAATTACAATATTTGATAAACAATATACTTTTCATGTAGTAAAACCTAATCTTGAAGTAAAAACAGATGGTATAATAGGAAGACCTTATTTAAATGTCTTTTACAACTTTTTACTGACGGCGTCTAAGCCAGTACAACCTATCCCATGCATAGATCAGGAAACACATACTAATTACATTAAGCCTAATGCTAGGAATTTCGAATTTGATCAACGAAGGGTAGTTAACCACGATACTTTACAGAAATCATATGAAGCACATAATGCAGATTTTATTAGATGGGAAAATAAAGAAAATTATGATAATCAAGAATATTCAAATAACATATCAATGGTGGATAATAAACCATCTTCTGAACCTAGAAATGTAGATGACAATAGAAGTCATTTTCCAGCATGTAATACCATTGTTGAACTTAATAAAATTGGAAGAGGGCAACCCACGGTAGAGTTGGAAGTAAATTATCTTGTAGGTGATAAAACTCTATTTTTTGAAGATAATGAGGCTAAAATAAATATTATAAAAGCTACAGTATTGCGAACTGATGCGCCAGCAAATACAAAAGATGTAACGTGTATTAAAGGAGTTTGTTGCAAGGATTTATATACAATAGGGACAGTTGAATTAGAAATTCTTGGAATCAAATCTCTCTTCCACATAGTAGATTCCACATTTCCTATTTCAGCAGAAGGACTTTTAGGAAGACCATTTTTATTCAAAGAAAAATCAAATAGCTGGTTCCTCTACAAGAAACAAAAATTACAATTGAAATCAGTAGTACCTGATGCTTTTATGAACCCTGAATACAGAAGAATTGAAAGGTGCTCAGGAAAGCAAGTAGTAAGAGAAAAACTACCTCCTATAAATAGTGAACTGAGAATCAAACCTAAAGTCATCGTGAAACCAAAGGAAACAACAGAGGAAACCAAACATATTTCACCAGAATTGAGGACTAAGGTAGAAAAGAGGTTAGAAGAAATAAGGAAATCTCGAAAGGTAACTATTACTATAATAAATCGACTGATGCATAGTAAACTAAAAACAGAAACGTTACAAATACATACTATGAACATGCCAAAAGAAGAAAAAGAAGCCAAACAAAAAGAATCTATATTAATCGATAAAAATAAAGAGTCTATTCAAAATAATCGCAATCGGTTGGTCAATGAAGAAGACTCATACCTTCAGAATTATCCAGTTCTTAAATATGAAGAAGAAGAGGTGAAACAAAAAGAGTCTAAGGACAATCAATTGTTTTCAAATAATGAACAAACAGAAGAAGAAACAGGAAAAAAATTGAAAATAAACGAGAAGAAAACAAAGGAAAATGCAAAGAAAAAAATAAAAGACATTGATAAAACAAAAAATAACTCTAGATGGATGAAAATTTTATTTAGTCAGGTACTATGGGGTAGAAGACAGAAAAGAATAAATAAAATTAATAGAAGATCAACTGCGAACAGGAATAAACAAAAGTGACTAGTTAAAATCTGTGCATAAAGGATTAAATATATCCAAGTCAGGTACTAAAGTACAAACAAAAAAAATAAAACAGAAAATATGGGAGAAAATGTAACATGTATATATATATATTTTAAAATAATGGGAGTAATTATTATTTAATATGGTATAAACGTCATATATACATAATATGATATATTACAGGGATTAAATTTTATAAACATAAGATTTACAAAAATACAAAAACACTAATAGGAAACTGGGAATAATTAAGATATAGATGTAACCAATTGGGTTACAAATCATTAAATCACATAACAAGTAAGAATTTTAATTTAAAATTTTTTTTTATCATAAAAAAATGGGTATAATTTATGAATTAAATTAAAACATCATATTGTTCTAACTCTAACTATTTAAACTGAATATTTAGAATTAACAAAATATATGAGTAAAAATAACTAGCTTGGTTTATGTACACTAATTGAAATTATAAATATAGGTAACTATACATATTGGAAATAATTTTAAATTATAAAAAAAAGGGAAATTACGTAAAATTGAAATAATTTTTTTTTGTGATCAGCAACAGAAACTATATGCTTCTCACAAAGATCATTTATACTTTCAAAAAATGTATTTATGCGACAATCATGCTTTTAATTAGGGTAATTTTTGTTATTTGGGTTTTAATTGTCAAAAAAATTGATTTATTTATTTTCAAGTCATTTTCAAAAATTGAAATCAATTTTTTAAGTGGTATATTCTGCATGCATTCAAACTTTAAAATTTACATGTATTAAAAAATTTATTTATCTAACTCCCCAAGATATAAAGATTTTTTTAAAATTTAAGTTCAATTATCTTTAAACAATTCTAAAAAAATCAAACTTGGAAAAATTAAATTTGTTTCAAACTAAAATTTAAAAATAATTAACAAAGAATTTTTGTTGTCGATTTAAAAAGCTGTCAGGGGACGACAGCAAGAAAAAAAAGGGTCAGGGGTTGGAGAATATTTTTTTTTTAATATTTAGTCTCCAACATATTTTTTATTATTATTTTATATTAAATATATTCATAGACTGTGTATTAAAAGTTAAATATATAAAAATTAATGCCACTTTAAGTTGGTCAATAATTGTAATCTATAAATCGTGAAAATGTAACCATTTTTTTTGTAAACATTTTTTTATTATATGCACATTAATAAAATTGGATATATAAGGAGATACATATATAACACATTTTTCTTTCTTTATTATTTTATTTGTATTCTTTACAATTGCTACGTAAGCAAAGTGTTCCAGATCTCCATTTATTTCTTATTATTTTATTATATATCCTTGTATTCAAATTTGGTCTCATTTTTTTTATCAAAAAAAAAATTACAACATTTTTTTTTTCTCTTACATATGAAAACTAATTTATCCTTTTCATAAAAATCTTCCTAAAACAAAATAAAAGAGGAAACGACTATTTTACTATTAAAAAATATATATATATATATATATATATAAAAAGAAAAATCAGTTTTCGTTCAAACATTTATTTCAGCTACTCATCAAACTACTTTCATGATCAAGGATAAATTGTAAACATTTTAAAATGTATATCTACGAAAGGAATTTTGTAAAAAAATTATATTCGATGACATCACACCTACACAGGCTGCCAAGGGACGTCAGCCAGAAAGAAGGGGGGTATTTGTTAGAGACGGATTTTCCGTCACTTTATAATTTTTTTAATCATTATTTATTCATAATTATCTTTCAAATTATTATATTATAAAACACAAAACACATTATTATTCTCATTGTGAATATTTTAATTATTATTTGGAAATCATTTAATAATTATGCCAAAGGTCTTTTCATATATTTTAGTTATAATGAATTGTTAAATTGAAATAAGTTACAAAATAATAACATGATCTAAATTCTTATTGTATCATTTAAATGTGGGTCTTCAATATATGACAGTTACTTAATCCCTTTGGAAGATTAAGTAATATTAATGAAAATTATAAGTAGAGAAGGTGATTGAATGTATCACTGCCCCAGTTAAAAATGCAACGTTGTTGAAATTGCATGAAAATAAGGAGAAGTCAGTTGCAAAATCAACTCTCCTTCTACATGAATCGGGAGTGATCATTGTCACCAAACTCATTGTTTAAGAGAGTTTAAATAGTCGGTCTTTCGGCAGTAATGATGGAATGATCAGTATTCGTTCAAGTGTTGAGTATCATTTCCCGCAAAGGCGGATGTAGTGTTGATTCCCGCAAAAGGCGGATGATTATATTATTGAAGTCCCACAAAAAGTGGTTGAAGTTATTAATTAATCCCCAAGTAAGGGTTGATCTGTGTTAAATAATAATAAATACAAGTGTCTTGAAAATATATAAAAATAAATTGAGAAATTCATTATAACTAAATAAAGAAGAGAAGACTTCCGCATACCTAAATATCAAGTGACAAACAACGAGTAATAAGATACTTTTCTGTAACGATTATAATTCTGGTGAGTCTCTTTAAATCATTGTCTTTAATAAAACAGTTTCTTGTGTTTTGAATCTATCTTGTTGATATTTGTGAGACTTGACGTAAGTCAAGTAGCTTAATTATTGAATTTTGTAATAAACTTTCTTTGCATGTATAAAACAAATACCTTGAGAATAATTTGTAATAAATTGAGTGTTAATTTAATTTGTCTCTATTTATTTATTTTTCACATTGAATTACTTTGTCTCATATTTCTTTTAACATTTTCTCTGAAATACCGTCTATCCGGGTTTATTGAATTGATAATTTACTGAGAGGTAGTCCACTACCTTATTCTAAAATTCTTTAGCGAAGAGCATTTACGCTTTCCAAATAAGCGGAATAGTTAAATAATAAAAATTAGTATTTTTTCTAAAAAACTTTATTATTTCTCTTCTTTTTCTTTTGTTAATTAACATCCGTCTTTAACAAAAGATTTAAATATATAAGAAAACATACACTAAATCTCGCATCGATTTATTTAAATGTGTTTGAGAAAAAAATTCCTGAAATGTACGCAGTTTTTTACCTTCTAAAGTAGGCGCCCCCCTTAAGTTAGATTAGGAACCGCGCTGCGATCGGCTCCTTGACGAGAAACGTGGTTACACTTACGTACTTGACTTCGCACGTTTCGCCTCTCGACCCGACGTATTGCTGAAATTGTATCTTTTTACTGTGAAAAAGTGTCCATCACAAGAGAATCGAGTCCCGGAAGCTGTCCTAATCTTTAGAATATTCGGTGAGTCGACACGTTTCTCTAAAGAATATACACTCTTTATGTTTTGTTGTTCAAATTTTGATTTTGCGAACACGAGTGTGTATTCTGTATTCTGTTCGAAATGACGCCACTGTCGACCGCGTGGTCGAATTTTCTTTGCTCGCGTGTCTTTCTCTTTTATTAATGTATTTGCGTAAATTTCAAGTGTTATTATAATGATGTTCATTACTTCTTATTTTTCTTGTTAATTTAATTTTATTTTTGTATGTATTTTGTGATTTCCGAACTGGATCAAATTCGCTAATGATTTTCTTGCCGAGTGTCGTTCCATTGATTTTCCCTGTGCGTGTTAGTCAAATCGAAATGTCAAGCTTTCCGTCAAAGTCAAGTGAAATTATTTAGCGTAGGAAAATTTTGAGTTTTATTGCGTATTAATTATAAGTCGAGAAGGCCTACTTAAATTATTTTAGCGTATTTATTATTTTATTTTTGTCGATGGAGCAATTTTTAGAGTTTTTGTCAATTTTTTTTGTACGATTATTATCGATTAATTCATATCATGTCGCGGACCAATTATTGATTATTTTGTTTAAGATGATTAGAATAGGGAATGATTTTCTCATTTTGTTAAATTTAGTTAGGATGAATTTTGAATATATTTTATTGTTATAATGCATTTTCTTGTGTATTAAATTTGCCGAAACACTCTCATTGGAAACCTTCGCCCAAATGTTTCTGAATTTGAGGAGCTAGTCTGATTTAAACCTTTTGATTTTGACCGGTAAACAATATTTAAGTAGCGATGATTTTAATAATGTAATGATTTCCGAGAATTTTGTTGATTTTGTTATTTTGATGAATTTTGCCACTTTTGAGAATTTTGATATTTGTTGATTAATTTGAATTTTGGGTCATGTTGGACACTTTCCCTAAATATTTGAATTAATTTTAATTTATTATTGTTAATGGATTAACTTTGTAGTCTCGGTCCTTGGAATAATAAACAGTTTATTGTTGCTTTGGGATTAACTTGGTAGTCTCGGTCCTTTAGAACAATGAACATTTTGGATTTGATTTAGTTGCTGAAACGGTTTATTTATTAACCTGGCGCCCAACACTTATCCGTTTAAAATCATTATAAAACTAGAATATTGTTCCGAAGGTGGTCGCAAATGTTCTCTATTTGGCATTATTAAAAATTTTACAATTTTGAATTTTGTCTGTTTTTTTTTGAATTTTGAAAATATTTTGAATTTTGAGAATTTTGTAATTTTTCTGATTTTGCCTTTACCCACGCCATTGTAGAATTTTTAATATCTCACATTGTTAAAGAAAAGAAAAATAAAACATGAAATGTATAAAAACTAAAAAATTTTCGGCCTTTAATTTTTTATTTTTTAAGCCTCTTTCTTTATTTTGATTTACATTATTTGTAAATAATTTTGAAAAAAAATATTTTCAATGTTTTATGAATATTTAAATAGTTTTGCATATAATAAGTTCTTCTTCATATTTTTAGGCTAATTTTAAAAATAGTTAAAAAAATTTATTCTATTGGATGTCCTTGAAGCATTTTGACGATGTCTTATTTTATATTTTTTATAAGATAGTTTCTGTAAAAAAAAATTATTCTCAATATTTTCTACATTTTTGGTTTACATTTGACAGGTTGCATTTTCTAGGAAAGAGCTTACTCGTTAATGTTTAATTGAGTTAGTTATTTTTGTTTTCTCAATAATAATTTCAATTTTTTGAAACGTTCTGATTCAACTCTACCCTGCTGAAGGTAAAGAGATAGAAAACTGATCTCTTTTTATATGAAAGAAAACATGAACATAATCACGAATAAAAATTTCATAAAATTTTTACAGGAAATTCTAGTGAAATATCGACATAAAATTTGTACGTAACCCATTAGAAAAATGGCTAATGTTGAAAATCCTGACTTTAAATGTAATTATATGGTTTGTAATGCCATTTATAGAAATGCAAGTTCTCTTCGATCACATGTATACAGGAAGCACCGACTATCACAACCCAGAAGAAATAGAACAATTGCTGGCGTAGTTGATCCAGACTTTGATTTTATGGATTTTGATGATGACGACGACCCAGAAGAAAATACCGACAGTGAAGATGATGAGGATTCTGAAAGTAATTTTAACGAAGATGATCAGGATGAGCGGCCTGGTTTTGTAGACGACGTTCCGGATAATCCTAAAAAGGAAATTATTGGGCAATACCTTCTGTACCTAAGAGGTCAAACTAGGGCCACTAATAATGATGTTCTTGGAATTTTTAAAAATCTACAAAGTGTAGTGAAATCATACGTCGAGTATTATTTGCGGAAAGCAAACGATACATTATTTTCGCATGCTGGTTTTCATCTTACGGACTATATTTCTGTAGAAGATATGGTTGACGAAATTGATTGTTCTGAATAGTATCCACAACCAAAATAAATACTTCGAAGCAAAGTTTGGAGTAGTTCAACAGCAGAGAATAAAACTGGGTAGGTATTTTGTTCCTCGTGTTTATGCGGGAATGAAAGTGGTCAACAGTATAAAGTAAAAGAAGATGAAATAATACATATTCCGATAAAAAGTATTTTAAAACAGTGGGTGTCTAATGGGTCTTTTGGAAATGTAGTATATTTGAAAAATAAACGTACCGATAATGTTTTATCTTCTTATGTCTGAAACAGTCGTTTACTTCATCTCATCTCTGCAGATATTATATAGCTTCCCTGGAAGAGGAAAGATCGAGGACAGAAGAAAATGTTAATATCTTGAGAACTCCTGAAGAGCATGATCGTCAAGTAACTTTAATAGGAAACGCCAATGAGCCTCAGAAGCAGGAACTAAGTACTAATTTTGGTGTTAATGAAAGGTGTGTTTTAAATAAAGTGTGTGCTTTCCATCTAACAAATGCACCACCAGACCTAGCACATGACGAATTATTAGGCTACGGTATTGTCATAATAAAATGCTTGTTAGAGGAAATTTGTTTAAAACAAAAATTGATTACGGTGGATGAATTGAGTGAACGAATTTAAAACTTCGATTATGGATATTCCGAAAAAAATTCTAAACCATCTAAAATCAAAGAAGTATATTTAATAGATTCAAGACATGGCTTTAAGCAGGATGCAGCACAAATGTGGCCATTAATGGGAATGTTACCTCTAATTCTTCTAGATACAAAACCACAAATAGAAGGATTGTCACACTTTCAAAATTATATTAAAATGTTAGAAATAATAAATATTACATTTGCATATGAAATATCAGAACGATCGTTGAATTATTTAACTTGTTGTATTTCTGAATATTTGGAAGGTTTCAAATCAATTTACCAAATAAATCTGACACCAGAACAACATTTCTTAACAGATCGAGGTCGACTGATTGTCAAATTTGGACCCCTTATTCACTATTCAAGTTTAAGGCCAGAATCAAAACATCAGTGGTTTAAGGGTATGTTCAACATGTAAAATGTAAACAAACCATGCACATTTTTTCGCACTTCTCATTTGCGTAGAAAATAAAAATTTGTTATTTTCTTTGTGAAAATGGTAAATTGATATATTATACTAGGTAACTATTCTTTTAACAACTTTTCTGAACAAATAAGTATAATTATAATAAAATGAAAAGTACACTGAATTAGCCATTTTCTCATCTTTTTCGCAGTTCTCATTTAAATAAAAAGTAAAAATTTGTCGTTTTCTTTGTATAAATGGTAAATTTATATATTAGACTAGGTAACAATACTATATTGAACTAATTATGTGAACAAATAACTATAATTATAATGAAATGAAAACTATACTGAAATATGAATTTCTTCAAGGTTACGAAAAATTTAATCATTCGAGTATATCTGAGGCACAGACGTTGAGGACCTAGGTGGGAGAAAGTGAGAGAAGGGGTAAAATTTCAGAATTTTACCATTTCCAAGATGTGACTGTCCAATGGCTCAACTCTTTCTCCCACCTAGGTGCTAAACGTGCGTGCCTCAGATATACTCAAATGGTTTTTTTTCGATACCTTGAAAAATTGCTAATTCAGTGTACTTTTCATTTTATTATAATTGTACTTATTTTTTTTATATAATTAGTTAAATAAAGTATAGTTACAAAGTTTAATACATTAATTTACTATTTTCATAAAGAAAATGACAAATTTTTATTTTCTACACAAATGAGAAGTGTGAAAAAATATGCATGCGTTTCATGTTTCTTACATTTCACATGTTGGACATACCCGTGCAAGAACTTTAAAAAATCTATCTCTTACATTAGCGCGAAGACATCAATTATTTCAAGCATCTGTGTTGCGAGAAAATTTCCAAAGAGAACTCGAATTTGGACCGAAGAAGTTTCTTCATGTAGAAGAAGTACCTTTCAGTCATTTGTTTTCAAACGAAAGAAATATATTTACTATGTCGGGTTAATATTAATGGAATGAAATATGTGTCTGATAAATGTTTTTTGCTATTAGATACAGCGAACAAAATTTTCCAGAATTTGCCTCTTTATACAGTATTGTACTAGAAAATAATGTCCCTACTTTTGTGTGTAAAAAGGTTTCAACAGTGAAACATGATATGTCACTTATGGCATATGAAATAGAAATCATGGACGAATTTGTTACTGTTTCTATGAGAGGTGTGTTATCTCATGAAGCGTTTCACTTACATCAATTTCGAAATAAAAAAATAATCATTGTAAAAAAAGCTTTAGGAGATTTACACTAATATTGCTTGTAACAAATGGTATTTTTCTCTGTAAAATGATTATATATTGTAATAATAAACAACTTTTTTTTGTTATTGCATATTAACCATGTTAGAACAGTTTTTGCAAATCTATTTTTCTTTTTGTTTACCGTCAACCATATGTTAACAAAAAGTATTCGAGATTGTTTGGATTTACAAGCTGTTTTTTAAATCAAGACAAAATGGAAATACTGATGATTTCTTTTCTTATAATTACTCTAGGGTGACAGATCTATTTGTGATGTCAAAAATTCTTATATAATTTTACACAGATTTATTCTTTATTCTTGTTTACATATCTTTTTTATTTTTCTTTCTAATTATAATTCTTTTTACCAGATGCCCTAGCAAAAATTGTTTATACAATTTTGTTTCCTGTTAATCACATTTTTTTAACTTGTTAAGTGAAGAGCGATAAATTTATAGATTCGAAAATGGAAATATATTTCGAATATCTCAGAAAGCGGACTTGTACAAAAAAGAACAAGTAAAAAATTTTTACATTCCAAAATATAATTTTTCTTCACACATTGATCATTTTTATTCTAACCAACTATACATTTGTAAAAGTTTGTAGTCTCAAATTAGTATAGTTCTCAGCTAACGCTGTATGTATCCCATATTAGATTCAGGGCCCAAGATCTTAAAATATTTTGCTATAAATTAACCTGGAAATAAAAATTATAATTAATTAACTGAAAAAGCAAAGTATTATAATCATATTTGTATTTAAATTGGAATTATCAATTAATAGAATGAAAGAAAACTTATTACACATATATAAAAATAGTTATACTACTTAAATAATTGCTCATTTTGTTCTGAAATTTAAAATCATTGTCCAGGTTTTCAAATTAAATTCTCTTATTTATGACAGGAAAATTTTTGCTATAGATCAAAATAAACTGGATTAATAGCTATGCGCGTCAAATTTTTAATTATCAGAAGGCACCATTTTTTAAATTATTGAGAATATCTACAACAAAAGATTTAATTAACTTGTACTTACATATATTAAATAAATTAATTTCAGTTTATTTTAAAAATTATGTGATAAGAAATAAACTCTTTCTAATTAATAATTTAATTAGCATCATAACCTAAAAATAGTTGATAAATATGCACAAAATTTTAACTTGCTTACATTTCACACAATACTAATCAAAATTAAAAAGTTTAATCTTCTTTTATGTTAAATTATCATTTTCTACTTACCTTAAAATTATTATTTACAAACAAGCAAAATAAACAAGTTATATGTATATACCCTGGCGGATTGGGAAAACCAAGTTGTAACCGAATTGGGTTACGATTCGGTTACGTTTCGATTCATTGTGAAATATTATCGTTAATCGACGAAATATGTAGTAAATAACTATTAGGAATGGTTAATATACATATTTGTACAAATCAAAAAAGATGTTTTAATAAATTGATCTATTTTTTTAAAACTTATATATTCACTTACACATTTTACACTCAAGGGCTTAATTTTAGAAATTCATTCACAAAGTCATCCTTAACGCCATCTAGGGTTTAACTCGCGTATCACAGCTGCCGCTGATGGTAATATACATACCCTCACAACACAAGGATATTCAGGATATCCCTGGGATGTCCTGGGGATATCCATTTGCTTTTGGCGATTCGGATATCCCTAAGATATCCTCTGGATATCCATGGACATCTCTAAGATATCCCAGGGATATCCAAACCGCCGAAAACAAATCGATATCCCCAGGACGTCCCAAGGATATCCTGAATATCCTTTTGTTGTGAGGGTAGTATATGTTAATTCAACTTAAAACACTTAAAAACTTAAACACTTAAACACTTAAAACACTTATTATATCTTAATTTATTATTATTGCATAAACTAGCAACTTTGTCGTCCGCAAGCGGCCGACTACGTTGCTAGTGTGCATTAACCATATTTTTTATTCATTTTTTTTCAAAAAAATTTAATATTAGAAATGTAAAAAAAAATTTCTTTATATTGGATCTACCACCCAAGTAGCACGGAATATTGCTTGAATGTCAAGCTGATATCAACCGTGAATATTTTTGTGACATTCAGGCGATATCATAATGTCCTCTTCACGGGGCATTCCTCCGTGATGTATCTATAGGACGGTCTTTCACACAAAAAATGTAACGAGTTACAAAACTTACATTCTACATTTATTAAACCTAAATAATTCTGTGGAACTTTACTTTCATCTAAATCTTCAAAAGACATTATTGCAACTCCTACACTTTTTTTATTCCGATTATCGTTTTAACATGTCAAATTCTTTTCTTCACACATTCTTTTCATCTTCCGTGGTCGTAGAAAATTTTTTCTTCTTACATGACAAATTATTTTCTTGACGCACTTTCTTTTCATCTTAAGTTTCCATTGGTATTTTTCTTTTCCTACATGCCAAATTTTTATCCTTTTGTATTTTCTTTCCATCTTCAGTTTTTATAGATAATTTCTTTTTTTTGTGCTCTTTCTTTTTTATTTCTGTTTTATTACGATTACGTTTTCTCAATCTCTCATTCTCCTGTCTTATTATTTTCTGCTCAGATGTAACTTCGCGCCTTGCCTTCCTTTTTCATCCCTTCTCTTTAATTGCTCGATTTATCTTTATATTATTTTCGTTTCACTAGTGTCATTTAGAGAATGTTTAATTTTTAAATCTTGTGTTAATAGAACTCTGTTAATATTATTACTGTGAAAAGTATTAAAAACAGAACAATAGTTTAAAATATAATTTTTATGTTCCGGAGTTCAATTTATAAAAAGATGGTTCTAATCATTCTCTATTATCGAATTCCTATTGTGAGACGTTCTTACTGTCGGAAAATGATTTAAGTGATTATTTTCAAACATTGACTTAAAATGGTTTCTCATTTTGTTATTATCAGTTTCATAATTTACACGGTTTGGCATTACGTTAAATAATATAGATGTTGCAAATGCTATTGCATATACTCAATACTACCAAAAGGTTGTTGATCAACAGCTTCAAAAACTACTGTTGGTTTAAAAGTGAACAATCTAATTAAATATTTTATTTGATGCACATTTAAACACCCCTCATTAAGGCTATCAAAAATATAAAGCCTTACTCTATCGTAATAGACACAAATTCAGTGACCATAATTGTTATTACCGCTAAAAAGTATTTGAATATGTTTATCACCTTCTCTAATTTGGACAATAAAATCAAGCATTTGTACATACAAAGCACTTTGCATATTGAAAAAAGAATTGGAATCTTTTCTTAATAAATTTTCAAATTTGTAGATATGCATGTAATTTAACAATTTATTTCTATTTTCAATAATTTTTAAATCTTTATCACTTAAAATAACATACTCTTTTATGTTGGCCATAGTATACTTCGTTTAATTTTATTTTTGATTCATGAAAATCTAAATATCTTTATCCCTTTTGCTCACTCTCTCTAATATAACCAATTTTGCCTTTTATTAAATATAACCAATTTTGTCTTTAATTCAATACAACCAATTTTACCTTTTATTAAATATAACCAATTTTTCCTTTAATTCAATACAACTAATTTTACCTTTTACTAAATATAACCAATTTTTCCTCAATTCAATATAACCAATTTTGCCTTTTATCCAATAAAACTACCAAATATCCAAAAGAATGAGAGAACTATGTGTAACTATGAATCAGTAACTACTGATCAGCCAATAAGTGCAAAAAGGACACTCTTATATAAGTAATCAGTAGTTCATTATAAATAACATATGTACGTATTTATACCTGTATTAAAACCCCAGAAAAAATACCACAAAAAAACCAGCCATTGGACAATAGAACCTTTGTTAATGAGGATTAACTCTGAGGACCCAGTTAATAATTTCTTTTTTCACATTTATTATATAGAAAAATAAAGATGTACCAACCCTTGGCCAATAGAACCTTTGTTAATGAAGATTAACTCTGAGTACATAATGAAATGTACTGTAGGTTTACATTGACATCGGCACGTCTGACGTCTCGAAATTTTTTCCGTGTATTATCACATGGAAATATAAAGATAAAAGGCAAAAACTGAAGAGGTAATGTATATCTTTCTTTCTCACATCAAGGAATATAACATATAAATATTTTCATTTAATATTGCATTTCTCTATCTAGAGGATTCAAAATAACATAAGAATATTTTCTCCTAAAAATCTTACTCTTCTTTTTTTCTGTTTTCAAAATAAAAAAAAATATGTATATATACCAGTATTAGACCCTCAGAACAATTACCACAAACATTACCAATCCTTGGACAATAGAGCCTTTGTTAATGAAGATTAATTCTGAGGGGCCAGGTAATAATTTTTAAATTTTTTTATTAAAATTTTCTGGGGCTCTAATACAGGTAGGGAAGAGTGATAAACAGTGGCACAGTTTAAACAGTAGGACACTTTAATTTTCTGAAAAACTACTTAAAGAAACTCGACCAAAATTTAAATGTAAAGCATGTTTATGACAACACACTATCTCCAAAAATTTTAGCCACATTGATTCATTATTTATAAAGAAAATTGAAAAAAAACTGTTTTTGACGTTACGGAGTAAATTTTTTCTTGAAATACAATGCTGATTTTTATATAAATAGGACAGTTTTAAAAAAAGTGTAATTGTTACTTCGTTTACTGATGTTTTTAAGTATAATATCCAATAATTTAAAATATTTTAAAATGTTACAATCAATTTTTATTTAAATAATTTCTTGCGATTGCTTAATTTAAACAGTGTCCAAAAATATATAAAAATAACATATTAATATGTCTTTGAAAAAAAGTGTCCCACTGTTTGTCACTCTCCCCTATATACATATATACAGATATATGAATATTTATTTTTATTCTTAAAACAAAAAGGAAGAAGATTAAGATTTTAGACGAAGATGTTCTTATGCCATTTTCAATCGTCTAGATAGAGAAACGCAATGTTAAACGAAGAAGTACTTATGTTATATTCCTTGGTGTAAGAAAGAAAGGTATGCGTTACCTATTCAGTTTTAGACTTTCTTTATAGTTTTTTCACGTGATAAAGGGAGAAAGAAATTATTACCTGGGCCCTCAGAGTTATTAATTAATCCTCTTTAAAAGATTGCAGGTCAAGCGAACCCTCATTTGCAAAATAAAGATATATCTTTCTCTCTCCATAACTTGTTCTTCTCTCTGTCACCGAAAACCCAGCAAGGCTCCGGACGGAATGAGTGAATGAATGAATGAATACCAAGATTATTATAGTTAATAAGCACTCTAAATGTATATTAACCATTCCTAACAGTTATTTACTACATATTTCGTCGAATAACGATAATATTTCACAATGAACCGAAACGTAACCGAATCGTAACCCAATTCGGTTACAACTCAGTTTTCCCAATCCGCCAGGGTAAGTATATTCTCTGAAAATCATAAAGGTCCGATCACACATCGCCTGTCAGTTCAAGCTAACTGTCGGTTGTTATAGTAACAAAACACATAAGGGAGACGATAAATTTGTCACTTTGTCAGTCACCTTTTAGGATGGAATCACATGTTGATGTAAATGCAGAATGCAAAACCGAAAATAATGAGAGTGAAAAGGATAGTGATATATCTCTGTCCTTCTCACACTCATTATTTTTGGTTCTGCATTTACATCAATAACATGTAAATCCAACCTTATACTTCCTTGTGCAGAAAAACCTAGGTCGTTTCCGCATTGAAATGTTTACCGCATACTCGATAAAGTGTATACTTGGGAAGTATGCAGTATTCACTCGTAGCCAGATATGTCTACACTTTTTTGTCCTTTTCTAACTCACATGTTGTCATGGCAACACGTACGTTAGAAAAGGGCAAAAAAGTGAAGGCATATACAGAAAAAAGTGTACTTGTTTTTCTTCGCGAAAAAAAGGACACTGCATACTTCACAAGTAAATACTTTATCAAGTACGCGCTAAAAATCCCAATTCGGAAACGACCCTACTAATTGAATCTGAGTGCAATTAAAATTGTAAACCGTAATATTTACAAAAAAAATTCCACGTACACTGAAAATGATTAATTATATGAGAGAGAGGAAAGGGTTTAAAAGAGGATGGTGTACCGTTTGTAAGGATTGTGACGGGTATGAGGTTATTACGGGACAAGAATTTTCTTGTTTATATTGTGTCACGTCCTAAATTTCTAGAGACTATATTTCCGTTGGATCCATAAAATATAACCAATGCGGTGGATTCTTATACTTTATCATCCGCTTAAAAGCGGGCACTGAATTTAAATTCAAATTAAAATTGAATTTATGTTTTAGAATTTATTATAAATGAATTGTAGGATATTGAATAAATAAACACTTATTTATTTGGAAAAACCCCTTTCGGGTAAAAAACCAATTTTATTCAGTTTATTATTTGGAAATTAACAATTTATTTGATGATTTACAATATTAATTATTGTAACAATTAAATAATTATTATTTGTCTTTAATTGTTAAAAGATTATTCACAAAAATAATTCATAATTCACAAAATAATGTTTATAGTGATTATTATTAACAGTTCACAAAATTAACTAATAATTCACAAAATAATGTTTATTATTATCAATAGTTCACAAAAATAACTAATAATTCACAAAATAATGTTTATTGTGATTATTATTATCCGTGATTCACAAAAATAAAAATTTATTGTAATTTTTCTGAGTTAATTACAGTACTTTGAAAATTAGAAGAGCGACACGTCCAACTTCTAACAATTCACAAAATGTTCTGAAATTCAGGCCGAAAATGCTCGCCTTTTATACCTTAGGAGTTTTATCCCCTCTTAGACGTCCATCCAATCAGAGCACGTATGTCGTGCTTTCTAACCAATCAATTTGAATTACTCAAGGCCAACTCGTGAATATTCGTTAGGATCTATAATACGTAGTTCTCGAGTAAAATCAATATTTTCTATTTTTAGACTATTAACATTTTTAAATAAAATTACATCTCACATAAGTCATTGCGTTACTGCGTAGAAATATCGCCGCCATATTGGATTTTTATGTTAAATTTATCTCGAAAATAATTTAAATATAAATAAACATTTTTGTTTATTTATTTATAGATGTTATTATATTTTTATGATAATTTAATAATAATAATAAATAAAATTTAACAGTAATTTTTACAAGGTTTGAATATATACAACATTTATATATGTTTAATATAATAATTATGCACATTTACATTTTTTATTTATTCTCTAATTTTAAATATTACTTATTTAAATTATTTATTAAACTTTTCAATAAATATTTATCTTATGTTTAATTAAAACAAACTAATATTAATTTTAGAATAAACAATTAATATATATATATATTCACTTTACGATTTTTTTTATAAAACAAAACATGAAAAACAAAAATTAAATTAAAAAATAATTTGGAGATTTGATAAAAATTCTCAACTCGTTTATTTGTGAATTTCGACTTCACTAGAAATTTCACTAGATGCAGACGCCAGACGTCACACCTCCTTACACAAGAATATGATACACTCATTTATTAATGCGTGTAATCACATTTAATTAATTTTTTTAATAGTATTTTTATGTATCTTTTAATATTTAAGTAACAAGAAATAAAAATATAATTAATTAAAAATAAAAATGATGTGCCAAGAAGGTAGGATTTCCTTAATAGAAGTTTGGTTAGTTTTAATTATTTTGGAGTAACTTGACGGATGAGAACGGTAAGTACGCATATATCTACCTATGGGTGTTTTCGGCATTCACTCAGAGTTAACTCTAGAGTTAACAGTGGTGCTCAATGATATTATCTTTGCAAATTTATTTACCTAAATAAAATAATTGATTTTCTATTTTCATCACCCTGAGTTTGAAGTTAGTTGTCCTTGTTTGCTTACTTTTTTTTAATTTATACGTATTTTTTGTTTTTCATTTAAAAATGGAACATATTTTTTCTACCCATAAACGTGTTATTTTTTAAAGTTTATAATTTTCAAATTTTTCATTATTTCCCTAACTTTAATTAATCTGAATTGTTTTAGAAACTAGATTATTTATTTTAATTAAAGTTGTTTTTTATAAATAAAAAGTTAAAATAATTTTTAATAAAAATAAATTATTATGTTTCAATTTACACTTTTCAAAACAAACAATCCGTTCACAAATTTTGTCGGCCATTAAAGGTTAGGACTGACCCTTTTTTTTTACTCTCGCAAGAAAACAGAGTTAACTCTGGGTCATCTAGTAATAAATTTTTGGGGACTTTTATGAAATCTAGAAACAAAAAATTTTATTTTAACATTACATTACTAGAATAAAAGGCCCGTTTCACATGTTGTTACAATTGCAAACCCTGCGCCAATCAAAATGAATCGTCTATGCCAAATTGCCAATCAACAACGTTCACAACCAACAGACGAACTGAAAATCAAAATTTACATTTGAGCACCACTGCTAACTCTAGAGTTAACTCTGAGTGAATGCCGAAAACACCCGATATTACAAAAAGAAGGGGGATATGAGAGAAGGGAGGGGGGGACTTGCGGCTATATTCAGAGTCTTGAAACGATCTTAACCTTTAAATTTAGGGTGGGGGAGGGGAAAAGGAGGGGAAGAGAGAAGGGGGGCTGGGGGTTGGCGCGCGAAGCCGCTGCCGCCGCTGTTCCAAGACTCTGAATATAGCCGCAAGTCAAGAGAAGGGGGGTAGAAGAATAGGGAGGGGGGACTTACGGCTATATTTAGAGTCTTGAAACGATCTTAACCTTTAAATTTGGGGTGGGGGGAGGGGAAGAGAGGAGGGGGATTAGGGTTTGCGCGCGAAGCGCGCAGGGGGCATGGCCCCCTAGTATATACATATACAGATATACACATACACTCAATATTTGTAATTTTTCAAAGGCTTTAAAATTAGAAATATAAAAAATATATATATAGTTAATTTTTACATTTGTTCACCCTTTTTTTATTTTTTTTAAATAATATATATATATATATTTAATGTAAAAAAATATAATTTTCATAGTAAAAAAAATTCTTTCTCCTTTCAGGTAAAAAGGACTAAGAAGAACATAATTGAAAGTAATAATATTAATATGAAAAACAAACAAAATGAAATTGAAAATAATCCCCTTTTTTTAGTTAATAGGACCATTTCGTTCGGCCATCGGAATATCTTGAATTAAGTGAAAAGGGGGCCGCAGCTTGATTCAATAAGTCATCAGGGACTTGTTGAGGTTCCTCCTCTGCATTTATAATTCGGAGGTAAAGTATTTCCCCTCTATCATTTCTATTAATTCTGACAAAAAATAGTTCTTCAATTGATGGTAAAATTGTCTCTATCGGGTAAAGACACTTGATATAGGGAGGTTCAATGCAATTATATAATTGAACAATTATATGGGGAGGAATTATTATTATCAAATTGAGGCTACTAAAACCCCAAATGCACCTCCAACATTGTCCGACTGGTCGCCTACGAAAAACATCGCGACGAAGGCACCCCGGATAACCCCTTTCTAGGTCAAAGTGAGAGTGATCATATAATGTCGGTGTTCGACAACTCCTCGAACACCAACAGGAACTCTTCCCTCAAAGAAACATTCTTCGCAACGCCATGTTTGCCCTTCACGTGGAATTGATATCCAAATAATGGCATGCATGTGAAGAAATGGCGAATCTACTGCCGAAATTTGATCCAAAATTGTCTATGAAAGAAAAGAAAAGATATATTTGAAAACATTTCAATTGAAAATTTTATTTATTATAAAAAAAAATTTATTATATATATTTATATACATAAAAAAGTAATATATTAATAAAATAATTATTTCCAGGATAATCTTCATTGTTGAACTGATTTACTTACTGGTGGAAACAATAAAAAGGGAAGTTTCTCGAAACCCATTCTTCATGAGATATAAAGTATGGATATTATCCACCTCTATTATGATAATTTGGTATTCCATTCATTTTTATTTTTAAAATAAGGTAAATTAAAGCAATGAAGGAAACCAGAAGTCGACGCTTTGTATCAAATTGACATGTGATGTAAATAAACACCATCGTGAGGTAAGTAGCGAAAAATCCCAGGGATGGGTCGTTAAAAATAAATATAGTTATGAACATTTACAATTTCTATATTAGTGTTCTATTTTACAAACTTATTGTTTATTCAAAGATTAGTTAATTGTAATTGATCTTTATGAACAATTTTAAGTAGATTATTACTAATTTTGCTTCCTCGTGGAGGAAGCTTTGTAGTCCTTTCGTTTATAAAACTTTTCAAAGTGGCGGAAACAAATTTTTTTCTTTATAGAAACATGTTATATGAGATACTGATCAATTGTCCGGATGTATGTATGTGTGTGTGTGTGTGTGGATCCCTTTTTTGTTTAGAAGATAACTTTAACAGGTTTTAATGGATTTAGATAAAATTTGGTAGGCTCATTTATCATATTAGTATCTCAAATCTGACCAAAGGATTTTGAAAAATATCAAAAAAAAAATTTTATCGTCTTTTTTCCAAAAATTTTTTTTTAATCGAAAAAATTTTTAAATAGAAAAATTTAAGATTATATATAATAAAATCGTATTCCTTACGTCAAGATGAATCGATCGATATATATAAAGTATACATTTGAGGTAAATTTAAAGAATTAATGAAAGTTAAAAAATCAAAAATTCACATTTTGGCAATAAAATTTTGCTTTCTCCACGAGGAAGGAAATTTTTTTGCTGATCGTAAAGAGGAAGCAAAATGTTCATGTAATGAACATCTGAATTTACAACTTGTTTTTTTAGCATTAAATTCACCAATTAATTCTGTAATTTCATAAGGTCCCTCGAAAAATGGATCAAATTTTGTATCATTTCGTATATTTATCTTTAAATTTACTATATCACCAATTTTATAATCAACTGGATGAACATTTTTATCATAATAATATTTATTTTTTGTTTTAGATTTTTCAAGATGTTCACGAGCTAGGGAATAGATATTATCCATCTACGGAAAAGTTCTTGTTAGTATTGTGTGTAAGTTTTATCAAGTAATTCTTGGGAAAAACTAGAAGGAATTATAGCTTCTTTTTCGAAAACTAAAGTATGAGGTGCGAATCCAGTTGATTCATGAATGGAAGTATTATAAGAAAATATGCATATCGTAGTTTTTCATCCTAGGATTGAGCATTACTAAATTGACGAAGATATTGAATTAGATCTTGATGACTTTGTTCAAGAGATTCTTAAGATTGAGGATGATAGGCTGTCGATTGAATTTTTTCAATATTAAAAATTTTGCAAAAAAGTTTCATAACTTTACTTATGAAAGTTCTTCCTCGATCACTATGAATTATTTTGGGGCAACCATAACGGGAAATAAATTGTTCGGCATAAGCATGAGCTATTGTAACTAAATCTATATTTTTTCATGGAGTAGCATCTGCATATTTTGAAAATATGCATTGTATAGTTAAAATATATCGATTTTCATGCGAGGTAATTGGTAAAGGACCAACTATATCAATTTGAATTTTCTCAAAGGGTTCCTTAGGAGTGCATGTAATTCTCATTGGCTGTTTTGTTCTTAAATTTATTATTTTATTTCTTTGACAATTTTTACATGATTTAACAAAATTTTGTATTTTAATTTTCATATTTGGCCAATAATAAATTGATATAATTCTTGAATATGTTTTTAAAACACCCTTATGACCTCCTATAGTTGATTCATGAAATTCTTTAATAATTTTTTCGCGTTCTTCTATTTTTGGCATTTTTATTTCTTCTGAACAAACTAAGATTTTAATTTTTGAATCAGAAAAGTATTGATAAAATATTTTTTCAATAGAAAACCAAGAAATTTCATCTAAATTATTTCCCACTTTTGAAACTATAACAAAAGTAATATCAAGTGGTTCCAGTGCATTTTTTAATGCTAAAATAGCACTTGATATTTTATTCAAATAAGCTCTCCCATCAAAGTTTTTTAACTACTACATGAACAATATAGCGATTTCCTTGAGGAATAACGATTACATTTTCAACCTTAAAATCATCTAATTTTATTGATTCTACATTTAATAATTTCTTTTCAATTAATTCTTTACTAATATCTGATTGAAAAATACAATCTGCTAAAACAAAATGAAGAATATGACCACTTCCCATAGACAAAATATCGTTACTATAAATTATACAAGCATTATCTATTTGAAAAACTGATCCAATTATACTATCGATTTCGTTTTCATGATTGATCGAACATTATGGACAATGAGCATAACATTCATCTTGGCCAAGGAAATTTTCAATCATCAAAGTATTCATTACTGGTATTTTATTATTTTCATTCATAAAGGATTCCAAAATTGGACAGCTTAAAACCTGCTGCAATGAGTCCTCATGCACAACCCGCGAATCCGAGGGACAAATACCCCCTGCGGATATATTAGGTTTCATCCCTCCGACCCCCAAATCGGCACAACTCATCCCAAGAAATCCACAATCACTCAATCAAACCATCAACATCAACAATACTTATTGTTTCTATTTCAATATCATTATTATTTACTGGATTTTTAGATAAAGCATCTGCATTAGCATTAATTTTACCAGGTTTATATATAATTTTGTAATCGTATTCACTCAATTTTATACGCCATCTTGCTAATCTGGAAACAGGATCTTTTAATCCATTTAACCATACTAAAGATCTATGATCAGTAACTAATGTAAATTCCCTACCATATAAGTATGGACGGAAAAATTTTACTAAATAAACTGCAAAACCCTAGATGCATATGCAATTGGTAAATCCTGTCTAATTGGACCTTGACTAAGTACTCCACCAATAGCATAATGTGAAGCATCTGTAGTTAAAATAAATGGTTTTGAAAAATCAAAATATTGAAGAATGGGAGGTTGACAAAATCGATCTCTTAATATTTTAAAGGATTTTTGATGTAGTGAAGTCCATCAGAGATTTAGCTATTTTTGAATAATCCTCAACAAATCTTCTATAATAACCAGAAAGACCAAGAAACTGTTTATTATTTTTTCTTGTTTTGGGTATTGGAAAACTTCTTTACTGCTTCTAACTTTTTTGGATCTGGGTTTACACCTTTTTCTGTAACTAAATGACCCAAATAAGTAAATTCTTTTTAAAGAAAAAAACATTTGTCTAGTTGTAAGGTAAGGCCTGAGGTTTTAAGTCTTCCTAACAATTTTTTTAATTTTTGAGACTACTAGGAGCTGTTTTTAAACCAAAAGGCATTGTTGTATATTCAATTCATAATGACCAAAAGGAGCACTAAAAGCAGTTTTTGGCTGACTTTCAGAATCAAGAGGAATTTGATAAAATCCTTAAGCTAAATCCAACACATAAAAGTATTTAGCTCCTCCACACAGGTCAATTATATCAATAATACTAGGAATTGGATATACATCTCCCACAGTAATTTCATTCAATTTACGATAATCAATTACCATTATCCAGCGTCTATTACCATGTGAATCTAATTTTTTAGGTACAATCCAGAGGGGTGAATTGTAAAGCGCCTTAGAGGGTTTAATGATTTTTGCTAATAAAAGATCTATTAATTGTTTATTTACTTCTTCCTTATGAACGGGAGGATGCCTGTATTGTTTTACATAAATCGGTTTTCCAGTATTTGTAATTATTTTATGTTTTATGAAATTTGTCGAACCCAATTTATCTCCAGGTAAATAAAATTGATTTGGAAAATCATTGAAAATTTTTATTAAACTCTCTCTTTCTTCCTACTTTAATTCCCTCTAGATTTAAAGTCTCAAATAACAAGGACAATCTTTTTGCATGATTTTTTGTTTCATTAGGTGATTCCTGAAGATTATCCTCAGCAGGTGAAGACTCCAAGGGAATTGCAAAATGTTCCAACTCAAGTATAGGAATTGTGAATTCAACTTTTTCACTAGTTGAATTAACTATATATAATTTAATTTGATTGTTCTTATTTGTTACTAATACTTCTCCAGCAGAAACCCCAGGACTACACGGAATTCTAGGAATATATCCTTCTACTAAATTAGTATTTTTAATTTGTTGTTCTATGTTGTCTTAGAAAATTTACTCCTAGAACTCCTTGATACTTGATAGGAAAATCAGGTCCAATGACTTAAAACCATGTTTCAATTCCATAAATGTAAATTTTAATTTCATCCAAAGTTTTAGTCATAGTTGGATTTATTCCAACTAAATTAAAAATTTTATTTTTATTAATAATTATTCTCTCATTTAAAATATTACTTTTAATTAAATTTACTGAAGAGCCTGTATTAACTAAAAATTTTGCTTTATTATTAAGAAACGAATCATTCTCCAAATCTATTGAGGGAACTTCACCTCTTCTTTCAATTTCTCCGATTTGGAAGATGACTCGCTCTTGAGAGGATTTTTTAATTTTTCGGTCAACAAATCCCCAACTTGTTGATCTCAATTGGAGTTTTTTGCTAAAGATTCAGTTGATAAATCTTCTTTTTTAATTTTATTTCTATTAACTTTAAATTCAATTTCTTTTTCATTTTTTCTTTTAAGGAAACATTTTTCAAATGTGTGGTTTGGTCTTTTACAATATGAACATATTCTTTTTCATTTTTTTTATCATGTTTAGACGTACAATTTTTTTTAATATGTCCCTTTTTATGGCAATTATAACATGTAATATTTGATATTTCTTTATTATTATTTTTAATTGTTTTTGATTGATTCTCTTCTGCACGAAAATGAGTAAACTGTTTTCGTCGTGGAAAAGATGTTTTCTCAAAATTTGAAGTTGAAGGTTGCTCATCCTCATGCAAAATTTCCCACATTTTAAAAGTTTCTTTTTCTTGCATAGCCATAGCTATTGCTTCATCTAAATCTACAATTTTTTTATCATTTAATTTTAAAAATATTTGTTTAGGTAATCCTCTCAAGAAGCCACTTATAGCAGTTTCTTCGTAAGTTTTAATAATAACAGAAGCTATAGCTTCGGAGTTATTCTCCTTACATTGATTAATTAATTGATTAAGTATGATTTTAACTCTTCATCCATAAACTGAAATTGTTTCATCTTTATTTTGACGAATGGACACCAACTTTTGTATCAATTGACTTACATCTTCTTTAGCAAAATAAATTCGATTTAATTTTTTAAAAATTTCTTCTGAAGTCATACCATCTCGAATATGACCTTTAGCTTCTCCAGTAATTTTAGTATAAACAAAAAATGAAAAAATTTGAGTCTCCTGAGGATTTATCATTTCTCGAATATTACTACAATAATTAATATACATTTTTTTTAGTACAAAAGATACCGTAAAATGGGGTAAAGTCGGCGTTTGCGGGTAAAGTCGGCCGGCGCTTTAAACACTTAAATATTGTATTTCATTTATTAATTTACATTAATTCTAACTACATTTTTAATAAAACTCGGATTTCTTCTGGAAAAAAGTAATAGTTAAACTTTAAAATGATTTAAAGCGCCGGCCGACTTTACCCCCAAACGCCGACTTTACCCCATTTTACGGTATTTGACAAAAACCGTAATATTTACAAAAAAAATTCCACGTATACTGAAAATGACTAATTATATGAGAGACAGGAAAGGGTTTAAAAGAGGAAGTTGTACCGCTTGTGAGGATTGTGACGGGTATGAGGTTATTACGGGACAAGAATTTTCTTGTTTATATTGTGTCACGTCCTAAATTTCTAGAGACTATATTTCCGTTGGATCCATGAAATATAGCCAATGCGGTGGATTCTTACACTTTATTATCCGCTTAAAAGCGGGCACTGAATTTAAATTCAAATTAAAATTGAATTTATGTTTTAGAATTTATTATAAATGAATTGTAGGATATTGAATAAATAAACAGTTATTTATTTGGAAAAACCCGTTTCGGGTAAAAAACCAATGGTGCAGACCTCTTGGAATTGAAACGCCATGGAGGTTGGAAGTCTAACCAGGTCGCAGAGGGTTACATCGAAGAATCCATTCAAAACAAACAAAAAACATCAAAAAAATTTCAGACTCCATTTTAAAAATTTTACTGAATTTCGCTTCCAACTCTTCTTTTCAATCGGCTAAAACGTATGATCCTGTTGCGTCAACCTCTGAAAATGCTTTGATAACAGTAAATAAAAAAAATACTAATTTGTTATCAACTACAACAATTCCTTTTTGCGAACAAATTCATTTCTCTAATTGTCAAAATGTCACAGTACAAATATTTAACAAAAAAAGTGGATTTAAAAAAAATTTAAGGGGTTTAAAACATAAAAATCACCTTGTATAAAAATTTTAATTTTATATTTCGTTACAGGTTCAAACTGAAGCAAGAAATAGTGGATGCGTAAAATACTTCAAAAGTAGAAAAGTTGAAGCACATAAAGAAAATGATGCTCTAGCTGCTCACAATGTAATTTGTAAGGAAATGGCTATCGACGTTAATATCCACAATAATCGGCCAAATATTAAGAAATTGGAGAGTTATTTAAACGAAACGCGAAACACCAGGACAGAAACCACTAAGAAAATGACTGCCACCGAAATTTTCCAAAAGTACCCAGCACTAAAATTGAAAGAAATGGTAAAATTTTCTGCTGATGAAATTCTTAAATATGTTAAAAAAATTTAAGAGTGAAACTACATACTCTTATTAAACTTATAATTGCAGACTTCAGATACATTGAAATTTTTATCTTTTTCATTATAAAACAAGATTTATATTGACTGATTGGAAATTTTTCAAGCTTAAAATGATTATACTTTTTTAATTTAACAACTTTTCAACAACTGACCTTGAATAAGTTTTTATACATCACGAAAACATTTACAAGAAAAAGAAATTTTTTGTTGGAGACACTAATGTACTCCTATTTTTTATTGATTCTGAACAATGAAGTCTATGGATTTTGAAAAATTTCATTTCTTTCATAAAAAAATAATTTTGAAAATTATTTTTTTTTAATTTTTCTAATTTTAATTTCAGTTTCATAAAAAATTTCTAAATTTGTAACTCTTAATCATTTATACATTTCTCTTTTAGTTAGTGTGGGAGTTTTCGAAGCTTGTAAACATACCAGTAAGAACATTGGAGGAAAATTTGAAAAAAACGATAGATGCAATGTTTGAAGAACATGTCCAATTGGGAGATGTTTTGAATTATGATGGGAAAAGCGTCGGTATGTTGTTTGAAATTACAAAAGATTTCACTAAAGTAACATCTGAAAAAGGAAAAATCAAACAATTCTATCCTGTACGTATTTTTATAAAAAAAATATTTTGAAAAATCATTATTATTAGAAAACTTATTAATTAAAACTATATCCTACAAGTTCTTATATATTTGCTAAATAAAATATTTTTTCATAATTCACCAACCAATATTTTTCAATACAATTCGAACTTCACTATAATATGTTAAAAATTAATTTTTTCAAAACTTCTAAAAATTTTTAGATAAATCCTTGAGAAATTATATATATATTTTACAGGCAACAACGCCGATTTCAAAAATCCAACCAACGAGAGAAGAGCGATTAATATCGATTTCCAGTTCACAATCATTTGATAACTTTCAATTTTTATGCTATCACGGTACCCTGGAACCAATCTCAACCCTCAACATTCTCCCTTTCAAAAATTCCTGTTGGAACTTGTTCGGGGTACCTCACTGAATATTTTTCAACAAGAAAAATCAAAATCCGTCGGGCGCTTTTTTTTAATTTCAATTTTTGTGATTTTAGCGCTAAATTAAAAAAAACTGGTTTTTATAATTATGTAAAGTAAAATTCAACTTCACATGGTCAAATTTTGTTCAAGAAATTATACAAAATTAAAATTCCGGTAAAAATTTTTCTGTAGAATCGAAATCTGACATTGGCTTTCGAATTTAAAGCAGAGGAATCCCAAAAAATCCGGAAAACTGTAAATATTCTAAAAGCAATCTCACTGTCGTTTTTTTCAAGTTTTCTGTGTCGAAATTTTTTTTCTGTATTAAACACAGAATTCCTTACGCCATCTACAAACAACAGTGGTAAATTCCACAAAACTGCTGCGTTGGTTTTCGAAATATACAAATTGTTCTTTGTGAAAAAGCCAAGATTAATTGGCGCAGGCGCAAATTTCTTGGGAAAAAAACAGACTAGAAACGAATTAAAAATTGTTTATATATTTACATATTTAATAACAGAAAGCAAATTTGAATCAGAAAATTTAAAATCAGTAGAAACGTCGTAAACATACCCTAGATTTTGTTAACTTTTAAATTCAAAATTTTAATCACCGCCAAAAAAATGTTCATTCTATAATATTTTGTTTTGTAAATTTGAAAATGTAACTGTTACTTATTGGGAAATTTCGATAAATTTTGAAATTGCTCTTATTTTTATAAAATTTAACAGACAATTTGGAAAAAACGACGCTACGGTGAGATTGTTTTTAGAATATTTACAGTTTTCCGGATTTTCTGAGATTCCTCTGATTTTAATTCGAAAGCCAATGTCAGATTTCGATTCTACAGAAAAATTTCTACCGGAATTATGATTTTGTATAATTTCTGGAACAAAATTTGACCATGTGAAGTTGAATTTTACTTTAAAAATCAGTTTTTTTTTAATTTGGCGCTAAAATCACAAAAATTGAAATTAAAAAAAAGCGCCCGACGGATTTTGATTTTTCTTGTTGAAAAATATTCAGTGAGGTACCCCGAACAAGTTGCAACAGGGATTTTTGAAAGGGAGAATGTTGAGGGTTGAGATTGGTTCCAGGGTACCGTGCTATGCCGATGGAGAAGCTGTTTTTACAGCTAAAGTTTTCGAATCAATTCTTTTGATACTATCCCTTCATTGGATTTTGAACATTGCATTTTCATCTGATGCAAAATTGCCAAAAATTATTGCGCAGCTGTAAAGTCCAAAGAAAACTACTGCGCAGCCTTTAAAGTTTTTTATTTTCACTAAACAAAGACATAAATGAACCTGTACGAGAAAATATACATGTTCTTGTACATTTTCTTGTATACAAATATTAAATATATTTTTGTTCACGATCTTGTACAAGTTTTAATACAAGAACTTGTTCCAAATTCTGGTGCTGAAATTGTACAAGATCTTGTACATGTTCTTACCAGAACAGGTACAAGTTCAGCTGCTGAACATGTACATTTTCTTGTACAAGATCTTGTACAGGGATTTTTAATAGGGTTATTTGTTTTATTAGACGTAGCCAACAAAAAGCATCAGTATTACATTGTTTGTATGTGACTAATATTATTTAAGTAAAGCATAATATTGTTATAATATTGCTCAGCAATTCAAAGAATATTTGATATATTGACGATATTTAATTCAACTGTTTTCTAAAGAAGTTTTTAATTCATAAAATGTATTTGTTACGTTGCATAATATGAATTTAGGAAATATTAAAGTTAAGGAAAATATTAAAATTATTGGATGTTTTAGTATTTATAATTTTAGAAACTTCGATTTTCAAAAAAATCCTTATATATGTACAAGAAAGTTTTTGTTGTTGATTATATTTTGCCTAATCATTATTAATGTGCTATTATTTTCTACCATTCAATACTCCTATTAAGTCTACCATATTTCTACAATTTTCATTTACAAATTCGTACAATTTTTTTCTAAATTATCACTAATTATTGAAAAATTCTATAATTTTTTTCTTAAAAAATATTTCTTGTACTTTTCATTAATCAATAAATTATAAAAAAATATTTTTTAGGCAAAAAATTATAGAATTTTTCATTTTAAAAAATTATGTCTTTAAACATCGTTTATCATAAACGTTGAGTACAATAATAATAATAATAACTGTCAAAATATGTACTCCAATTAAATTTTTTTAATTTTGTTTTTCGTTTTAAAGACTTTGCAAAAATTATTCAACAATATGAAAAAATAATATAGACATACAATGTTTAGTTGAATGTTTTAGTATTTTAATTAATTATTTCGGTACTTATTATTTACATTACAAATGCTTCCTAAAAAAAGGTGTAGAAAACAACCTAAAATTTTACAATTGGGATCTGAAATACTGCGATACGCCATCTGGTGTCGACCCACTTGCGGTAGCCATTTTTTATTTTGTCTCTGTCGAACATATGTATAAAGAAAGAGACAAAACAGCAAGATGGTTGCCACAAGTGGGTTCAGGGTTGAGTAGTTACACAAGATTTCGGATCCCAATAGAGTTTTCCAGTTTTAACAAAATCTTAACTTTTATTTAAAATGTAACTTTTGATTATCTAATTTTAAAAATAAAATTAAGTTAAGTTTTAATAAAAAACTTTAATGTTTAAAAACTATTTTCATATTTCTTCAAAATACCAATTCTAATTTCAAAATTTCGCGCTCTAAGCTCAATATTCAGACCGAATACTCGAGTCAGTCAGTTGTCTGCTTTTTTATTCTAGTGCAGATTCTTTTTGTATTTTCATCTTTTCTATTTAATTATTTTACTTTTTTTTCGTTAGTGTCATTATTTATTGAGGATTTTTTTCTCTTCAGTTCGTTTTGCTAATCTACCCTATTGAAAATCCCCACATGGGAAACCACATGGGATCCTTTGTAAAATCCCATTCCCATATGGGAAACCATATGGGATCCCATATAAATCTTCATGGGAAATTGGGACAGGAATTGGCATAGGAAAATATCAAAAAAAGGTTCCTCATTTCCCATGTCATTTCCTATGTCAAATCCCACGTCAAATATCATGTTAAATACCATGTTAAATACTAATTGAGATCCTTTATCATTTTTTTGAAAAATTTTCCCATGTCAAACCCCACGTCATTTCCCAAGTAAAAACCTTAGTCTTTTTTTTGAAAAATTTTCCCATGACATTTCCCATATCATTTCCCATGTGAAATCCTTTATCATTTTTTTGAAAAATTTTCCCATGTCAAATCCTCTTTCGCCTTATTGAAAATACCCACATGGGAAAGCATATGGAAATCCACATGGGACACCATATGGGAATCCATATGGGAAATGGAATACGATTTCATGTGCATTCTTCCAAATGATAAAACAAATAGATTTAAGCATAGGAAATCATATAAGATTTCATATAGATTCTGAAATCTCAACCTAAGATTTCACATGGATTTACATATAGGAAATGATATAGGATTTTATTTGGGAATTTTTTAGTTGGCTGCTTTATGCAGGCGGCAGTTTACAAAAAAAATTAATTATTTGATTAAATATCAAATAATAATAATGCAACTCATCTGAAAAATAAAAAAAAATTTACTTTACTTCTGCCTTAGACTCTCAGCTTTTATAGTATTCCAGACTGGTCTCAACTGTGAGAGAAAATATTTTTACCATCTGGTGGCGAAACAATGAAACTATAATGACGATCAACATCTATATTGAAATTTCCTATGTCATTTCCCATGTCATTTCCCATGTGAAATCCTTTATCATTTTTCGTAAAATTTTCCCATGTCATTTCCCATGTGAAATCTTTTATCATTTTTTCGAAAAATTTTCCAATGTCATTTCCTATGTCATTTCCCATGTCAATTCCCATGTGAAATCTTTTATTATTTTTTCGAAAAATTTTCCCATATCAATTCCCACGTCAAACCCCATGTCATTTCCCATGTGAAATCCTTTATCGTATTCCATTTCCTCTGTGGATTCCCATATGGTTTCCCATGTGGATTCCCATATGCTTTCCCATGTGGGGATTTTCGATAGGGCGAAAGAGGATTTGACATTGGAAAATTTGTCAAAAAAATGATGAAGGATTTCACATGGGAAATGACATGGGGTTTGACGTGGGAATTGATATGGGAAAATTTTTCGAAAAAATAATAAAAAATTTCACATGGTAAATGACATGGGAAATGACATTGGAAAATTTTTCGAAAAAATGATAAAAGATTTCACATAGGAAATGACATGGAAAAATTTTACGAAAAATGATAAAGGATTTTACATGGGAAATGACATGGGAAATGACATAGGAAATTTCAATATAGATGTTGTTGTTGTCCCATGTGGGGATTTTCAATAGGGTACAGCAAAAAAGACTTTTCTACGAAGAATTATTTAATTAATTAATTTAATTATTTAATTTAAATGATTTTGCTTTCTACTCGATACATTTGAAGGTTACAAATGCAACATACCGTGAAATTTTTGAAAATTGCAGAAATTAATTTTCTTATCAAACAAAAATTACAAAATTCATATCTGATATAATAAAAATTTAAAAGCTGAAAAATGAAAATTTTTATATTTTATATGATATTTTACGTTGAAAAACTATTATAGACTTTGAAAACCATTGCAGGTAGCAGACGAAATTTTTTCTCTCTAATCTACCTAAAAATTATCCCAGATCGAACTAAATATTAGCTCAAGAAATATTTCCCTGCAACAAAAATTCTCCATCGTTTTTTCTGTGTTGATTTTTTGTTTCAGTTAAATGTTGACTGAAAAGTACATAAATAAAAAGGGATAATAACCATTAATTCTTAATATTACTTTTTCCATTTCTCGAATCCTCAATGTGATTTCGTAAAATAAATTTGTAATATTAAAAGATCTTTTTCGGGAATAATAAAGAAAAATTAATTATATATATATATATATATATATATTTCAAGATGTTACATGATTGAATTGTTCAAAAAGTATTTATTGCATGTTCTTTGTTTATTTTATTATCATAAAATATTTTTTCACAATTATTTTATAATGTAGTAGTTATTGTAAACATAACATTATATTGTAGATATTACTAAAATTTAAAAATTTAATTTAAAAGCCCCTGTATCCCTTTGTTATATTTTGTACAAATCGCTATTTCCATTTTTCATCAGTCTTCATAACACGAGAACTGTAGCCTGCGGCTAAATGTTGGGTTTCGTAGTTGAACAAAATCACTAGCGACATTACCTTCAATATTCGTAAAACGGATTCTGTAACGGCAGACGCCCTCAGTGGTAATGAGGTGGTTTCAATTCTTGCCTCTAGGCATTTCGTATTTATGTATATAGAACAGTAACTAATGCCATGCAAATGTTTGCACAAGAGGTAGCAAATTCAGATTGATAGGAAAGCGTAGCCAATCTGAAGCGATTTCTTTATAAAATTCTATTAATTTTTAGAAGCTAGTGTCATTTATTTATATTATTCTTCAATGTACAAAGTTTTATTAAAATATAAACGTGTTATGATTTTATTAGATACTTTAAAAATTGTGTTTCACTATTAATCTGAAATAAAAATTTTTTTTTAAATCTATTATATTTACAAAATTTGTTTTCAGATTTCTTTTTGCAATCTGTAAATTTGCGTTAATGTTGGACCTGCAAAAATGGGATTGTGCCGACAGGTAATCTAAAAATTGGTAAGTCGGAAAAAAAACAAACGGCAATTTTGAGGCACTTTTAAGGTAAATAATCAATTTTTTAGCTAATAAATTATTTATAATTTACTTATACAGTACTATCTTGCTAACTACTCTATAGAGTAAAACATATATATTTTATAAAAACAATTGAATGTATTTAATGTGATATGTAAACAGAGTGATACCCGGGAACTTTAAAACTGAAAAAAATATTTAAAAATTTTATTCAAATCTGTTTCGTTTGATATGTTTCTTCAAAATTCAGAGTAAGATATTAACTAAATATTATAAATAATATTTAACACATAATATTAAGTATAACGCAAGATAAACGTTATTAAATATTATTTTATTATTTGATTTTATTGTTTTATTTATTATTTATCTTTAATATGTAAATTTTTTTTTATTTATTTATTTTATATAATTTCATTCACATTTTTTACAATTCAAATTTTTTATTAAGGTTTTCTATCTATAAAATTGCACGAAATTTATACAAACATTTAATAAAACTAAATAATACTTAGAGAATAAAAATATAACTTTCAAACAAACGTAAATAATAATAAAATAATAAGTAAACCTAATAGGGTTATTAAACATAAACAATATTATACGTTAGCCAAATAAGAGCACTTCTTCTGAATTCTTTTTAATACTGCCATATCATTCGGTGACAGATTTCCAGTTTCTTCAAAAAATGTTACTAATCTATTCGACGCTTCTAGAGCTTCTGCTACATTTACAGTTGGATTCATTGTATCATCTAAAGAAAAATTTTACTATTTTTAAGAGAAAAATTTTTTAATTCGGAAAATGACGTTTTGAAAAACATTAAAATTTTTAAAACGCGAAACAAATTTATAGAAGATGTGTTTTAAAATTTTTAAATAGTTTTAAAAAATAAAAAAACATGTTTAACCATTAGAATCGCTTTCTTTGTCATCCACAATCGTTTGATAAATTTCTGCATTAGTGTCAGATCATCGTTCTTTTCCAACCACTGTTGTACATCATTTTCTTCCAAGTTTTCAAAACCGTTTATTCTGTGACAAATTCCTAAAATATCTCCATTTTCCTCAGTATTTGTCACGTTGTTCTCTGCAGTTTCTGATGTCGAGATATTTAAATTTGGAAATTTTGTCTTCGATAAAAGTGCTTTTTTAACATTTGGATATAGTGTGGACTGTAACATGATCCTAAGCTTCACTTAGCCAGTAAATAGCATTTATGATTGTGATAACTTTGATTGATTCTATGACACTACAATTACTTTCTTGTCCTTGTAAAATGGATTTAAGAAGCAAACTACTATATTTGAATTGTATGTTTTGAATTATCCCTTGATTCATTGGTTGAAGAATGGAAGTTGTATTTGCAGGCAGAAAATAAACTTTGATACCATTAGCTGAAAGTACATCAGGTCCAGGGTGAGCAGAACAATTATCGAGAAATATCCACGCGTTTTTTTGGATTTTATAAATAACCGATAAATTTTTCTTCGAAATATTTTTTATTGCTCTTGGTTGCGCTGATTTTCCGATAACTAGCAAGGGCAGTTTCAGTGAACTATCAGCATTACTAGAAGGCATTGCAGTAATTCTTTCTTTATTCCCTTTGCATCCCGCTGCAGATCTATCCTGTTTATCGGCAAGTGTTTTTCGATGTAACTTTTTAAAATAAATTCCTGTTTCGTCTGCATTAAAAATTTGACATGGTAACAGATTATTATTGTTTATTATCCTAGGTGCATCAAAATTTTTAAATTTTTCAGCTGCTTGAAAATCAGCGGAAACTTTTTCACTCGAAATTGTCAGCTGACGAATACCGTATTTTTTTCCATCCACGCAACCAACCTTCGCTAGCGACAAAATTTTCTGTTCCACTGATTTCTTTCTGAATTCTAAAGCTTTTTCTACAAAGAATATCAAAACGATTTTAAAAAATTAAAAATTGATTTATGCTAAGTAAATTAATTATATTAAGTTAATTAATTAAATGAAATAATTGATTTTTAATTGATTTTTTTATTTTTTAAATTAATTAATTGAAACAAAAATTTAAAAATTAATTAAAAGGAACTAAAAATTATTTTTATACTTATAAAGCAGTTTTCATATACTACCCTTTACAATAGAACCCGAGATAAGCAGATTTTTTGCTTTTAAATTTTGGGAACACAAATATTCAGATTTTTTTAAAATTCTATTCGGATTTTTGCGAATACGTTTTACTTCGTTATTTATTTGGTTACATTCCTCTAAATTTGAGAGATTTATTTATTTATTTATTATTATATAAGTTGTACAAAAGTAAAATCAACTTAAATTTTCAATTTATTTATTTAAAGCAAATAAATAATAAAGAATACTTATAAACTTTATGCGTAGACATTTAACACATTTTTTAATATTTTAATACTAAAATAAAGTATCTTAAAATAACACTTTTTATTTTATTTGTTTATATTTTCCTCAATATTTTACTTTCTATAAAAGTAACCTCAAAATACCTGCTTTATTTTTTTCAAATTTCATAAATATAAAGAAATTGTTAAATAATTATATTTTAAAAGCAACTTTTTTGTACATTAAATCTGAATAATAAAATTTGTGATTATATTAATAAATATCATGTTACTTAAATACTAGTTTAAATATTTTTTATTTTATTAAAGGGTGTCGTTCACTGTTTTCATACCATACATTTTTAAATCAATATTATAAAATCTTATCTACAAGACAAAACTCTTTGTTTACTTTGACAGTTACCTGCGATCGCCTTCAAACGCACTTACGCAAACTACGCTTGCGCGGCTATTATGCTGAATCTACATTAGAATACATAAGGGCCTTTCCAGAATGAACTTGACGCAAAGCAAACGCACGCAAGCTTCAAGGCAGTTTCTGATTGATAATGGACAACAAATCAGATGTTTGCATTTCGGATAATCAAAGTAAACAATTTTTTTTACCAAAGGTGTAAATGCTCCATCAATGCTAATCGAATGGGGAAGCGTTTCGTTGAGCCACATTCTGGAACGAGCCAAAACGTGGTCGTAAGCGTGTACGTTTGCGCAGCCAATGAGAGACTAGTTTCCATTGCCCCCAATCGCCATTTGTCATAATTCTCGTCAACTACCACACTCTGCTCTAGTGAAAATTTAGTAACAAAAATTTTTACTGTTTACGGCAAGTGTAGAATTAGCATAACTGACGTCATTTTTAGTAAGTGTTATTGTCCAAAAATTTAAAAAAATAGTATAAAAGGAAAATAGTCATTTCTTTAAGGTAGTATTACACTTTACACCGTCAAAAAAATCGAATTTTTTTTTGCATTTTCCTATTCCAAATAATTTTGGAAATATAATCCCAAAATATTAAATCAAAATTTGACGAAATAAAAAAGTTACAGAATAAAATGCAGCGCAGTGTATTCACGCAAACAGCGCCAGTTTTGCGTTTTTTATTTAAAGAAACAAGTATAATTTGTTTACTTAAAAATTTACAAAATTTTCTTATGCACCATTCGAAAGAGCGGTTTTTAGCACATAAGAAATGGCTATTGCAAACTTGTTTTTATAGAGTATAATTGCGAAAGTACAACGTCAAAATTTGATAAAAATTTGTACATTTGGGAGTTAAAACTTTAAACGCGATTTTCTCGAAACGATGTTTTTTAAACTGGCGGACAGCATAACTCGGGTTCTATTTATCCAAAAAAATATCATTTTCTTCGTTATTAAAGCCTGCAGGCATTATGCCTAAAACCGATTATCTATTCGTTTATGGTTTTTAGCTACGACCCAAAAATTGCCCAAAAAACCCTTTTTTTGCAAAATTTGTTGAATTCGCTGCCATTTTGTCATTTTTAAATATTTTTTATCGGGCAAGGCAAAATGCTCAACCACTTGTCTCAGCTTTAAAACACTTTTTTTTTTGTTTTTAAATTCGATGCCCCTGAGAGACTGCAGCTTGTCCGCCGATTGACCAAATTTTTTTTTACCTTGACTTCAGTGCCCGCTGGTAACCAGAAAGGTCCAATAAAAATTAAAAAAAAAAATTTTTTTTGAAGAACTATTCCCGCATAGCACTTGTCCCAACAGAATGGGATTCTAAGGCCAAACGTTGTTTGGTTCGTTTGGAAACAAAATTAGGTTGGACCTAGGTTTGGTTCTAGGTTCAGACCTAGGTTAAAACATATATTTTTGTCCTCTTACAAAAAAAGGAAAATAACTTAAGAATTATTATTTTTAATATAAAATTGTAGTTATGACATAAAATTTACCGTATTTAGAATACATATTAATACATAAAGTCGAAATTTATAATGTTAATTAATTAATTTAAACAATCAGAAGAAATGAAAATCTTTATACTTACTATTAAAATGTATCTTCTAACAGCAATAATTTTAGATAATTTTGGTTAATAAGTAATTGATATTTGAATTTTTTAATAAGATTTAGTTTTATTTGAAAATAAATTGAAACTTTTATTATTGTATTAAATGTTTTTTTAAACATTATTATTCTTTAAAAAATGCATTATTTTATATTAGAAAATATGTCTTTTATATATTATTTTACTTAAAAATAAGTTTTAATAATAGAATTAAAAATAAGTCAAAAATGTATAAAGCTTTTATCTTGTTACTTTATTTCAACGAATTTTTTTTAATTTTGTACTTTAGAATTTCAATAATTAAACCTATAATAATAATTTCAATAATTCAAAATTAAATATAACACGTTTTTTAATTTCTTTTCTTGTCCTCCTTTTTCTTCTGCCTCTTAATTGTTTGTTTCGATTGCTCAAACCACTTTTTAATTTCTTCTTCCACTTGATCGACAGTAGCGCTTGGAAGCATTTCTCTGACAGCTTCTATAGGTAAAGTAAATTTTAGTTGTGCATTTTTAAAAATATGAAAAACTATTTAGATTTAAAATTTACTGATATATAAATTCATAGTAAAATTTAAAAAAGTATATTTTTAAATATTCGTAAACTAACGAATAATTATTTTAGATATTTTCAAATTTTTAAAATTTTGCTTGTGAATTCCGCTCCAGCTGTACGTGTCCGCTAATTTCAAATTTATGATTTTAGGCAATGTTTTAAATACTATTCTTTGGACAGTATCTCCACCTTCGCTTTTTATTGCATCTATCTACAAATTACAATTATATATATATATATATTGAAAATCGTATTTTCTCTATATTGTATTTTTTATTAACTTATTTTTATACCAGATTTTTCGCAAAATGATTATCTTGATTTAATCGTTCGTCAATACGTTTCAGTTCTGCATCCAATAAAATAGGAAACGCCTTAAATATTTCGTTCCTAAAATCCATTAAATTTTCGTTTCGATTTTCCGTTTGATTATGACTGATAGAATTCAACAAATGTTTCATTTGATTCATCTTATAAAATGACACTTGAAATCCCCGTTTTACTATAAATTTTGAAATAAAAAATATTAATTATATTCAATAATTGATTAATTTTATAAATTATTACTAATATAGCAAATACTACTGTCTTTTTATTTGAAAAACGAATTTGTACCCAAGTTTTCCAAATTATCGATTCGTAAGGAAAGATCGTATTCGTCTCCAAGAAATTCTGTAAAATTGAATTGGAAGAATTTGGGGATGATAAAATGATGGATTTTAATATATATATATATATATGCAGGAGCGAGTTATATGATTTTACCTTTTTCATGATATATGTCATTCCTATTGGGCCTATAACCAGTATTTAACTGTTTTTTCTTTTCCATCCATCGTGATGGAACAGGCGATTGTCTATTTAAATTTTGATTATTTTGAAGAACTGATAAATTAAATAAATGCTTTTGTTGAAAATTTTACCGTTTTGTTTCATTGTCATCGTCATAAGAAGATCTTTCATATTGCGAGCTTGATGGTCTTGATAATTTTTCGACACTTGAGATAGGTGATATTCTTAAATCACCTCTTGCATTAAATCCATCTACTGCGTGCGAATTTGGATTATTTTCGTTCATTCCGTCGACTACAATTTTAGATAATAAGATTATTTAAACATAATGAATTTTACGCCTATATTTAACTGTTTTTCTATTTTACGCTTCAAATTAGCTTCACTATTCATAAGCATACTTTGATAAGAGCCTCGTGGACTAGGGTTTCTAAACCACTTATTCGCCCTGAGAAGATAATCATTATAACTGGGACCTGTGTCTGTAAAAAGTTTTAAAAAATTTATGTATTATGTATTTTTTAATTTAATATCATGATATCCAAATAGACGCACAGCAAAAACGTCAAATCGTTTGGAATATTGTGCTTATCTTAATAAATTGTTAGTTTTGAAAGTAAAATAATGCATTTATATGTAAAAAATTCATATAGTCAAAATAAAATTTACTTTGCTCTAGCTTCTTATGTCCATATTTTTCGTAAAATTTTTCCAGAGGAGATCGCTGATGAGAACCACGAATCTCCTCGACAGAACTAGACGACTTGACTCCAGATAAGTGTTTTTGGGATTCTAAATTTATATTAAACAAATATATAAAAAAGCGAGATAAAAAAATTAATTTTTTATTTAAAAAATTTGGCATTGTGGCAATTATATGGGCAAATCCACAGAACCGGCCGATTTTTACTTATCAAGATGAAAATTTTCCAAATAGCAAGCACACCTTTTATTTATGGTTTACTTTCTTTAAAATATATTCAAGAACAATTATCTTCTTGCGTGATTCGTTTTATTTTATTGCCGTTTGAGTTAAAAGCCAAAAGCGAAAATATTATTTTTCTTCTGGAAATTATAATTAAAAATGGCATTTCTTTGTTTTTGCTTCCTCGTGGAGGAAGCTATGTAGTCCTTTCGTTTATAAACTTTTTAAAAATGGTGAAAACAAATTTTCCTCTATATAGAAACATGTTATATGAGATCCTGATCAATTGTCCGGATGTATGTATGTGTGTGTATGTGTGTATGTGTGTGTGAATCGTTTTTGTGAACACGATATCTTTAACAGGTTTTAATGGATTTGGATAAAATTTGGTAGGCTTATTTAACACATTAATCTCTCAAAAATGACGAGAGGATTTTTAAAAATACCCCAAAAAAAAAATTTTATCGTCTTTTTTCCAAAAATTTTTTTTTAATTGAAAAAATTTTTAAATCGAAAAATTTAAGGTAATATATAATATAATCGTCTTCTTTATGTCAAGATGAATCGATTGATATATATAAAGTATAGATTTGATTGAAATTTAAAGAATTAAAGAAAGTTAAAAAATCAAAAATTCTCATTTTAGCTAAAAAATGATGTGTTTATTTAAATTCATGTCTATATATGAAATAATTTTATTCCCTGCATTGAAACGAATTGGTTGGTATATATAAAGTATAGATTTGATTGAAAATTTGAGAATTAATAAAAATTGAAAAATCGAAAATTCATATTTTAGCTAAAAAATTTTGTGTTTTTTTAAAATTCAAGTTGATGAATAAAATAATTGTATTCCTTGCATTAAAACGAATCGATTCGTATATATAAAGTTTATGTTACACTCAAAATTAATTAAAATTTTCTTTATTTTTCAAAAAATTTAATTAATTTAAAACATTTTTAACTCGAAATTTTTTAAATTAATCAATTGAATTGGACAAATTCATTGCTTCCTTCACGAGGAAGCGAATTTTTTGCTTAACACAATGAGGAAGCATAATGTTTATGAAATAAACATAAAGGACCCCCTCCTTGTTTTTTTATATATTATTTGAAATATGTACAAAACATTTTGAATAATAAAATATGATAAAGTACAAATAATTAATTTTGCTTCCTCGTGGAGGAAGCTATGTAGTCCTTTCGTTTATAAAATTTTTAAAAATGGTGAAAACAAATTTTCCTCTATATAGAAACATGTTATATGAGATCCTGATCAATTGTCCGGATGTATGTATGTGTGTGTGTATGTGTGTGTGTGTGTGTGTGTGTGTATGTGTGTGTGGATAGTTTTTGTGAACACGATATCTTTAACAGGTTTTAATGGATTTGGGTAAAATTTGGTAGGCTTATTTAACACATTAATCTCTCAAAAATGACGAGAGGATTTTTAAAAATACCCAAAAAAAAAATTTTATCGTCTTTTTTCCAAAATTTTTTTTTTAATTGAAAAAATTTTTAAATCGAAAAATTTAAGGTAATATATAATATAATTGTCTTCTTTATGTCAAGATGAATCGATTGATATATATAAAGTATAGATTTGATTGAAATTTAAAGAATTAATGAAAGTTAAAAAATCAAAAATTCTCATTTTAGCTAAAAAATGATGTGTTTGATTAAATTCAAGTTTATATATGAAATAATTTTATTCCTTGCATTGAAACAAATCAATTAGTATATAGAAAGTATACATTTGAATAAAATTAAAAAAATTAATGAAATTTAAGAAATAAAAAATTTACGTTTTAGCTAAAAAATTGTGTTTTTATTTAAATTCAAGTTTAAACATAAAATAATTGTATTCCTTGCATTGAAACGAATCGACTGGTATGTATAAAGTATACATTTGCGTTAAATTAAAACAATTAATGAAAGTTAAAAAATAAAAAATTTACATTTTAACAAAGAAATTTTGTGTTTATTTAAATTCATGTTCAAAAATAAAATAATTGTATTCCTTTTTTTAAACTTTCATTAACTCTTTCAATTTAAATAATAATAATAATAATTTAAATATATATCATACATACCAATCGATTTATTATAATGCAAGGAATGCAATAATTTTATGTTTAAACTTGAATTTAAACAAACACAATTTTTTTATGTATATTAATTTCAGTGTTACTGCTTCCTCCATGAGGAAGCAAATTTTTTGCATCATATAATGAGGAAGCAAAATGTTCATGAAATGAACATAAAGGACACCCTACTTGTTTTAATTATCAAAAATAAATTATTTATATTTTATCATATTTTATTATATATTTTATTTATTAGCATTTAATTTTTTATTTCTGTAAATTAAATTGTTTACTTACTAATTTTGATATTAACTATTTTAACCAACAAACTGACATTATTGACATCGATTTTGATATAACTTTGAAAATAAAACAAATGAAAGGATAATTCATTTTTCACGATTAACTAGTTAAATTTCGATAAATTTTTTTTTTATTTTTAATTTGTAGACGTTATAAATTGAAAATATAATTTGGCGTTTGCATACAAGAATTATAATAATGTCTTTATATAATCACACATGTTTTCAACTCATCATATTTTATCCTGTAGTTGTGCTACTGAAAAAAGGCTATGTTGAAAATGGTTCACGCTTAAACATAGAGTGATAATTATTGGAATATTTTCTTTAATTCTGATTGCACTCTATTCTATGATACATACATTTGTTCGTCTGTTCACAAGCAATAAGCTCCAATTTGAAAAATTCAAATCGAATAATCGCCGCAAAATATATTTACAAAAATGTATAGACATTTCATTATTATAAAATAATGAGTAACGCTACTTTCAACGACTATCATTTCTTTTTATTTAAGAGCACATATTTTTTATTACTTTCAAAACATTCTTCAATAAGTAAACTATAATTCACCACAGTTTGGAATTGTTCGGATCTATGCCGAACAAGTTATACCTATAAGAATTAAAATTTATACCTGGAGTAACACCGTAAATTCCATTTTTTAAGTTACTTAATTCGATTTTATTTTTTATAAAAGACTAGAAGGTTCACATTTATTCAATTTTCTTATTTCAATAGGTTCTCAGAGATATTACAAAATGGTTAAAGTATGAAAATAATTAATATAATACTTCTAAAATAGAAAAATATGTGAGTAACATGAAATCGGCCGGTTCTGTGGATTTGCCCATATACTTTTAAAACTTCCATAGGACTTCTTTACTTCTCTTGGCATATCATCATTCTCTGATCGTTGAAAAACTTTCCTTGAAATCTTCATATTGGCATTTTCTTACAATGACATTATTGTGTTAAATATCTTTGTTCATAAAAAAAATTTAATAAGAAAACAATTGATTTTGATCATAAATGTCATATTACTGTTTTGAGTGTAGTGTCTGTAAAGAGTTTTTAAACCAGAATGTTGTTGGGAATTATCAACTTCCGATCCTGAACCCCAGTCTGAGTCAGAATCAGACAAATTATCCGGAGGTTCTAAATTTAAACAAAAGGAAATAAATAAAGAGTTGAATTTCGTTCAAATAAAATTGTTACTTGAATCTCTTAACATTTTGTCAATATTATATTTTACTTTTCGAATTTCCTAAGGCGATTTTGATTTTTCCTGATGGGTCTTTTGTATCTTTCAATTTTTGAGAAAGACTGCTTGGGGGACCAATATCTGGGTTTGAACTTATTTCTGTATCAGAATCAGAAAGGTTTTCTGCAGATTCTAAATCCAAGAAAAAGAACATATATAAAGAGATATTAATAGAGCTAAAATTAATTCGTTATTTAAATCACTTGATATTGCACCAGTTTTACTTCCTGAAATTCCAAAGGACTTTTCGACTTTTTCTGATGAGTCTTTTTTCTCCAATCGTTGAGAAAGACTGTCTGCTTTCTGCTTGTTGTTGTCGACTTTAAATGGGATTGAAATACTTAATTGTAGATAAATATTGTATGCACATAAAACTGTTTATAAGACAGAAGTCTGATGGGACATACCAATGCTTGAATCGGAATTCCATTCATCTGAGTCGTATCCAACAATGTTTTGGTGAGATTCTTAATAAATTTAAATATATATTAAAAAATAAATATAGATAAAAGCAAATTGTTTATTAGATAAATTTAAATTGCATCAATTTTACTTGTAGAATTTCCAAAAGAGTTTTCGGATATTCCTGAAGCTATTTCTTTTCCCGATTGTTGAGGAAGAATCTTTGACTTGTACTTGTCGTCAGCTATTTGAAATCAGATCAACATAATTATAAATTGAGGAAAAATCAGTATTTGCATTATTATTATTATCATTATTACTATTTTTACTTTTGTCCGTAGAAGTTCGTAGAGTACAAATAGGAAAAGGTGAAAGCTTCACTACGCGACTCCGTTCGGTTAAATTAATTCGCTCCTCATCTTCAGCAGAGGAATATTCTTCATTGTTCGCATTACTGTTCTTTTTTCTCTGACAGGCAGTAGAATTTGATTCCATATCAATAATCTTTCTCTTGGCCCTCTTATGTCTAGTTTTTTTGAATATGCTGTCACTTTCAAAATTACTAGTGTCACCTTCAGACACTTTTAA
Organism: Leptopilina boulardi; assembly: GCF_019393585.1. Taxonomy (NCBI): domain Eukaryota; kingdom Metazoa; phylum Arthropoda; class Insecta; order Hymenoptera; family Figitidae; genus Leptopilina; species Leptopilina boulardi. The sequence goes on along the minus strand of NW_026137781.1, from coordinate 260,272 downwards.
GTATCGTTTGGATAGCCAAATTGCAGATTCGTAGTCTACTATAAAATTAAACAAATATTTTTGTAAATTTTTTTTATATATTTTATGGAAATATGAAAACGAAATTTAATTTCGTAATCTATTTTAAAATTACGGAAATATTTACGTTTCAATATATTTTGCAATTTTTTACGTTTTATATAAAAATTTAAAAATTAAATTATGTATGTGAGCATTATAAAAATATTTAAATATTTCTAAAATTTACCATTCTCTCGAATTATTTTTTCTACGGCATATAAAGGCCAATTTTTCTGATCAGGTTCAGGACAACTTGAAAGGATATTTTTAACACAAAAGGAGTCACCATCCGGAAATAACAATATAAGTTATTTTCTTTTTCATAAATCCATTTTGATCGAGATATATAAATAGCTTGATCAGCAAATCGAATAACGGAATAATCTTTGGTAGACATTTCTTTTGTCAAAAATATGATCTGAATGTATTTCTTTTTACTTCACATCCTCATATGTTTTTCACTTCACAAAATGACATTAATTTGTAGTTACGTATTTGCGTTTTTTACATCTATCTACGTATTTCAAAAAATCGATTAAATGTCAATATGAGGCTTATTTAAAATAAAAACTTAAGTTTATATTGCAAAACACGTATGCATTAAATCGACGAAAAGCTAAAAGTAAGTGTAAATTGAATACAAATAATAATAATTTTTATAATAAGTCTTAAATTAACCTAAGATATGGGGATTTATTTATATTTATTATTTTTTATATTTTGGGAATTATTTTTACATTTTATAATGATTTTTGAATATTTGCAAATGTATTTAGAATATTTTTATTTCTGTTGAATAAATATTTTAGATTAATAATAACTTATTGTAATTTTTTGGGTAAATAAAGCTTTTTATTTAATTAAACAACTTATTAATTAAATTAAATTTTTTTTCAGACAGCAAAAAAGTTTGATTAAATGAGACCTAATTCATTTTTGATCTACTCGATGAAAATTTTGTTAATTCAATACGTATTATTTGAAGAGTTTGAATACAATTCCTTTAAAACACATTATAAAAAAATGGATTATTTCGCATAAAATGTTTGTTTAAAAAAAATATTTCAACATTATCAAGAAGGAGAAAATTTTTTTAAAATATTGAATATATGGAACTGATTAATTTTTATTAAACTTTAATTTCACATAGGCGCAAATAATAAACAAGAATGGGGAATAAGAAGTTTAAAAACTACAGTGACAGACAGAAACGTAGATTGTTTGCTGAAAATACAAAGAAAGACATGGAAATTATTTTAGAAGGAGAATACAGTAAATGTTTAATTAACGATCCTTCATTATTTTCGAATGAATTTCCTGAAAGAGTATTGAAAAGACAAAAATTAATTGAAAGCGGCGATGAGGAAAACCAATTAAGTGGGAATTTTTTGTCCATTTAACTTATTTCTGTATTTATGAAAATAAACTTGTAATGGTTCATTTTTAGATATTGAAAAGTTATGTTTAGAACAAAACTCAAGAATGCCAAATTCAAGTGTAGCAACATTAATTGATTCTGATAATCAAATTGGAACCAAAAGTAGCGAGGACTTTTTAAGAGAAAATGACATCTCCTTTGAAAGTATACATTCGGAATTATCCGATTCTGAAGAAAACTTTTTAAGTTCATCTGAAAGTATTTTTAGTAAAGAAAAAATTGAAGGAACAAACTCTTATGACTTTTTACAAGATAATAACATTTCATTTGAAAATACACAATTGCAATTAACCGAGACTGAAGAAAATTTTCAATGTTCAGCTGACATTATTTTTAATAATGAACAAATTGAAGGCACAAGCTCTAACGATTTTTTGCAAAAACATGACATTTCATGTGAAACTGAACCATCACTTTCGATCGGAAGCAAAACTGATGATTTTAAAAATTTTGATAAAAATGATGTTGGTTTTCTTACCGAGTTGAAGAACTGGGCACTCCGATTTAAAGTCAGCATTATTGCGTTAACTATGTTACTTTTGATTATTATAAAATATACACAATGGAAATTGCCTAAAGATGGTAGAACGGTGTTAAAAACTCCAAGATCAACTCCATTAATTCCAATTGAAAATGGTCAATATTATCATTATGGTCTTAAGAAAATTGTGAAAAGAATTCCAAAGAAGACCAAGATCTATTTCTGAATTTGGTTTATGGAAAGGATCAGAATTCAGACAATTTCTTCTCTACACGGGGCCAATTGTTTTAAAAGGAATTTTAAGAAATGATATATATGAAAATTTTTTAACCCTGCATGTAGCCATTTCAATTCTGATAAATCCTCAACTTGTAAAAGATCCTATAAATGTAAAGTATGCCGATTCTCTGCTCAAACATTTTGTGTCAAATTTTGCTAAAATCTATGGAGAGAGACATGTAACTCACAACATACATAATACGGAACATATTGCTCAAGATGTAGACAAATATGGAGCGCTTGACAATTTTAGTTCCTTCAGATTCGAAAATCATATGACCGCTATCAAGAACACAATAAGAAAACCTAATCAAGTACTTCAGCAATTAGCTAGAAGAAGTGCAGAAATAGAATCAGTACAAAGCTGTGTTTCTCACGATCCTTATAAAGTAAAATCATTGTCACTGAAACATTCCAAAGGACCGGTCTTACGGACAGTTTCATTTGACACAGAACAATTCAAAAAATTGGAAACAGATTCTTATATTATAAACACAAAAACTAAAGGCGATAATTGTTTTCTTTTGAAGGAAAAAAGCATAATTAGGATCAAAAATATAATTAAATACAATGAAGACGACGTTCGTTTAATAGGTAAAAAGATGAATATTCAGGATTCCCTGTACACCACACCAATTGATTCTAGGATATTAAATATATTTAAAGTCAACGAGACAAAGGAATCCTTTTTTTACTGCTTCTAGAGTGTAATACTACCTTAAATAAAAAAGTTTTATTAATATGCTTTATTATATTAGTTTTCTTAATTCAATATTATCTGAAAAATTCAAGTCTAGAATTTTCGGGGGGGCATGCACATGTGCCCCCCCTCTAGATCCGCGCCTGCCCCAGAGTAATGTTTGGTTATTGATATACAGTTTTATTTTTTATCTAAAATAAGGCCAAAAAAACTTCAATATTGCTTTTAACATTAGAATCATATGATGCATTACATATACCTGTACTGATAACAATTGTTATCTGTGAGCCTCTATTCGTTGTTGTTGGAAGAATTTTTTCTAGAATTAATTAATAAATTTATTTTATCATAGCAACCTTGTTTATTTTCCACGTGAATGTTCAGTCCCTATTGGTACACTTTATTGAATTTGGACATTTTCTAATACGTTTTCCCGTGATATTATTGCTGTATCTGAAACGTGGCTAAAGCCCGCACAGAGAGAAATAGATGGTAAGAACTTATGATCTTAAGATGGTAAAAAGTAGATGTTATCCAGTTCTATTATTATGCTACTCGGTACTATCAAAGATGTTACAAAAAGTATGGTTATGTTACCCACTACAATCAAGATGTTACTTCGTACAATCTGGATAGTAACTGATAGAATCTAGATAGCTGTCCGTATACGTAAGATTAAATATGGTACCTGGTACTATCTAGATAGTACCCCGTACCATCTATTTCTCTCCGTGCGATTATTCTTCAAGTTTGATACAGTTGGAAAATTTTTGAATGTGGTGGAAGAGTATGTATGTATTTTCGTAAGGGGTTCAAGTGTTCTGTTATTGCTACTAGTATTGAGGGCAGCATTTAAGCACTGAGTACTTATTCGTTGAGATCAGATCACAAAATGATAATATATTAATAGGTGTGGTGCATAAACCCCCTAATGCTGCTTTTGACAATGAAATGGAAAATCATATTTTCTCATTAATTCAAAGTTATAATAAATTCATACATATGGCTGACTTTAATTAACTGTAATTTAAATAATAACTCATCTATTACAAATTATCTTACTTCGATGATGTATTCGGCTGGTTTGGATGTTGTGCCTCACACTGATTCTTATCACTTGACTAAATTAAGAACTAGAATTGATTTGATGTTTGTGACGGATTTGAAAAGAGTTACCTCTTTCGATCAATATACAGTTTCATTTTTATCAAGTAAGGATCTAATTAATATTAAATTTGAGTTTAAATGTGAACAGTTTTTAAATAATAATCTACAACCTAAATTTATGCGTAACTTGCAAGGCATTTCTAATGTAAGACAGATTTCCTCAATCAATCTATCCACTGGGTAAAATTCCTGTAACGTACTAAATGAAAAAAAGTTAATCGGATCGGGCTGTAACTTGCACATAGTTTAGCCCTAGGGATAAGTACTTTAATTACGAAGTATTGTTAGGTTTTTTCTAAAACTGTCGGAGTGGGAGGGGGTTGAATTTTTTTGAAAAATTTAGACAGTGAATTTTTAAAGACTTGTAACTTTTAAACAGAAAGAAGAAAAAAATTTGTCCTATATGTTTTCGAAAGGTTTTTTCCTCTTCATTTTTACCTCAAAAAATATTAAGATGTCCTTTTTTGTTATTTTTGAGATATTAGTTAATTAATTAAGGTTAATAAAAAATGATATATTTTATAAACAAATAAAGTTATCGTAATTCTGACTTTACTAAATGAAAGTTGACATAATTCCGCATCCAACGACCCCTATATGAAGTACTTTGGATTAGTGGATTGTTAATAAACAATTGGTTAACTTGGTAATTGTTTATAAAAAATCCTCTAATCCAAAAAAGTTCATATAGAGCTCGTTGGATGCGGAATTACGTCAACTTTCAATTGGTAGCTTCAGGATTGCAATAACTTTATTTACTTGTGAAATATTTAATTTTTTATTAACAATGGGCTTGCTCTTAATTCCAGCAAGACTCGGGCCATAGCCATTTTTTGATTATTGTTGTGTAGTATGTGAAGATATTACTGATAAATTAAATGATAAATTAGAAAGAGTACTGAATGCCTGTAGTCGATTTATTTTTGACCTATCAAAATTTGAGCATATAACGCAATATAAGATATATTTAATATATATTAAATGTAGCCTACTAAATGTAGCTACTAGAAGGCAAAATTTATGGGCAATTTGCTTTCTTAAATTTTTAACAATAAGGTTCCAATCTATCTTCACGATTAGTTTTAATTTTTAAAAGATATAAATTTAACAGCGACTATTAGACTCAGAAAGAAATTCCGTTCTTATTACACCTCAGTATCGTTCATGTAAAATGCAAAGATCATTTATTGTGAGAGGTGCTAGAATATGAAATAAACTGTCACCCAAAATTAGAGATGCATCTACTCTGATGTTATTCAAAAAACTTTTTTTTGAAATTATGTTTAAAAGTAATGATAATATATTTAACATTACTTATTGATAAATTATTGATTTTTCATTTTGTGTTTATTATATGTTTTAAAATTGATGCTTAATGCGCTATAGGCAAATTTTACGAGTTTTTTATATGTATGTATATGAGGCATTTCATATGAGAATACGGGGTTATGTCTCGGATTTTTCTCAAAATTCAATAAATTGTAGAGATAGTGGTGCTAAATAAGTGTACAAATTTTGAATTTGAAATTTTTATTATTTTCAAGCATATTTACAACAAATTAGAGCAATATTTTCTTGCTTTACTTATAACTATTTACCTACTTAAAGTAAAGAAAAATGTTGAGAATGTTCTTTACGTAAAAGACATTAAACTTTCAAAAAAAAATTATTTAAAAAAAATATATTAATTTTTAAACAATTTGTTTATAAATAAAATTTGTTTATAACTTTTAAACATGTTCTCCCTAATTTTGAAGCCCGAAAAAATCATGAATATTGTTTAAGTCATTATAAATCGATGGTTAAATTTTTGAGATGGCATTATTTTTTGTTTACAAGATATTAATTAATTAATTAATGTTAATAAAAAATGAAATATTTTACAAATAAATGAAGTTATTGCAATCCTGAAGGTTCCAATTGAAAGCTAACGTTATTTCGCATCCAACGAACCCTACACGGAAAAAAATAGTACGTGAAACTTTCGTAAACTAGTAGTTAACTTTTTGGACGGGCCCAAAGTTTGGAAATCTTTCATTCACTTTTTCCAAGATTTCACGATTTTTTTTTGTGCGCGTGCGCAGACATTAATTGTTATGAAGAGAGTGATGAACGTTCGTGAAATCTTGGAAAAAGTTAATGAAAGATTTCCAAACTTTGAAACCGTCCAAAAGTGAAAAACTAGTTTACGAAAGTTTCGCGAACTATTTTTTTCCGTGCATATGGACTATTTTGGATTAGAAGATTTTCTATAAACAATTGCCATATTAGCTAATTGTTTATTAACAATCCACAAACCCAGAGTACTTCATATAGGGTTCGTTGGATGCGGAATTATGTCAACTTTTATGAAGTAACGTCAGAATTACGATAACTTTATTTGTTTGTAAAATATATCATTTTTTATTAACATTAATTAATTAATTAATATCTCGAAAATAACAAAAAAGGACATCTAAATATTTTTTGTAGCAGAGAGGAATTGAGAGTAAGCACGTAATGCAAATCGCGCTTTTCTATTAAAATCTGCCCCCTAGCGGTCAAAATATCGAAGCTTAGGTGGTTAGCTATATATATTGCTTAAATCGGTGAGGCTACACACATACGCATAATGTAATGGCTAAGCCGAATGACGTTCGGGATTGATCGGGCAGGCTCGTGTATCTTTGCGTGAATTAGAGAAACAAACTGAGCTTCGATATTTTGACCGCGAGGGGGTAGATTTTAATAGAAAAGCGCGATTTGCATTACGTACTTACTCTCAATTCCTCTCTGTTTGTAGTGAAAATACACATTTTTAGCTTTCAAAAAAAAATAAATAAAAAAAATAAAAAGGACCCAACCGAGGGGGAATTTACTAGTAAAAATTGTGTACACTTGACTACAACTACACATATTACCATTATTACCTTAGTATTACATTTTTTACAAGTATTACATACTACTACCAAAATATTACTGTATTACAAAGTATTACACATATATTACTGAGTATTACCCTTTATAAAAAAAATATTACACGTCAAATAGCACTTTCTTATACGTAGAACTTTCAATAAAATTATTATTTCGGCTGGCAAAGTATCTTCAAAATACACGTAATTTTGGTCACCGAAATTGATACACCGAAACTGATACAAACGCGCCGCAATAGAAAATTACGATATTAGTACACGGAGAAACTTTGTGTATCACTTTTTGTTAAACTCATATGTATTTTTAGTAAATTGACTACTAAAGTGGGGAAAAAGACGAAATTTCTTATTTAATAGAAGTCTCTTTAACAATATATGACTTCTTTTTTTCAATATTTAGTAGTCAAGTTAAGAAAAATTCGACGTGGACAGTGTCGTAACTAAAAACGGTTAGATGAAGCCCCGACTTAATCGCAACAATTATTAATTAACTTTTAATTGAATCATAAATAATATTATTGAGGCTTTACTTTAGGTTATTTTTCTTTTTCTGTGTTTAAAATTTCACAATCCGGTTAGATTACACATCGAAAATACTGTTTTTATGAAGTTAGGGGCGCTTAAAACATACAGTACTCTCCTGAGCACATGTGAACACCAAGGCGAAGGAACAAGTTCTCATCAGATCACGGAAGTTAAGCAACGTTGGACGCGGTTAGTACTTGGATGGGTGACTGCTTGAATTGACATTCGACGATATGTTTTTTCGTGAAATTTAATTTTTGATCAAATGCCAAATTTTAGTAGTCAGACTAAAAAAAATTGATATCGTTGCAGTTTTTCCTTACTTTAGTAGTCAATTTACTAAAAATACATAGTGAGTTTAAGAAAAAGTAATACTCAAAGTTTCTCCGTGTATTAATTTCTCATATTTGTTTAAATAATCGATTTTTATAAAGTTAAACATTTCTTTAAAAACCTAAATAACATAACCTTTTAGTTTAATAAGTCTTAAATTGAGTTTATACAATAGAAATGTCGAATTTTCTATTTCAAAGGTGTTTTGACTCGAATCGCGCCGCAATTGTGTGGAAAAAAAAGTATTATATCCCTCCAAGTGCAGATATCCGATTACTGTCATTCGGATCACTCCCTGTAGTGCTCTAGGTAAAAAACGACGTCTTCTTCAAGGAAGTTTAGACAAACCAAAATGTTAAATCCCGCCAAGTGCAAATAAGATATTTTCGCCATCCTAACCACTAACTGTATTCATTTATGTGTTAAAATTACCTCGTTTACAATTTTTCGTATAATCACGTATCAATACTTTATCATGTATAATTTCTAGAAACTATAATAGAAGAACAATCAAATGTCAAAATAAAAAAAATTTAATGTATATTATCTTTTATTTTACTGCATTTTTTCGCTTTTTGGTAGATGCCAGTACCATTTTAATATACAGGGTGTTCCAAAAGTATGGAAACTTTCAAATATCTCGAAAAGTACGAATTTTTGTAAAAAATGTTCAAGACAAAAGTTGTTCCAAACAAAAAGATGTACATCTTTGAAACCAAAAAATTGGGCCCGGAGCCCCATGTTGGGCCCTACAGTGAAAAAAGTGGTTTTCTTAAATGAGACGTACCACTAATTTTCAGTATCAAATTCGTAATCCCCATGAAATTCTGCGTTCAAACATGTGGTACAAGTGCCCAAAATATTGGGCCCAATCCAAGATATTAGGTCCATAATTTATCAACAGATAAATAAATTTTAGAAAATCGCATGTTGGAGGGATTTTGAGATCACAGGATTAGAAATTGAGCATAGAGCCCGATGTAAGATTCTGCAGCCCAATGTGAGGGCCCAATATTTTTGGAATTTGTACCACAAGTCTAAGCCCAGAATTTCATAACGATTACGAAATAGAAGAAAACTAATTTTTTTTCAGCCTCACATTGGGCTGCGAAATCTTACATTGGGCTCTGTGCCCAATTTGAAAAGTAGCTTTGAATTTTTAATCCTGTGACCCCAAAAACTACAAAAGATGAGATTTTATAAATTTAATTATTTAACGAAAAATGTTGGGCCTAATCCCAGACATTGGGCCCAATATTTTTTGGCTTTTGTACTACAAGTTTAAACCCAAAATTTCATAACGATTCTGAAATGGATACTGAAAATTAGTGGGTTTTATTTAAGCAACTAATTTTTTTAATGTGGGCCTCACATTGGACCGCGGAATCTTACATTGGGCTTTGTGTACAATTTGAAAATTAGCTTCGAATTTCTAATCCTACGACCCCAAAAACTCCTAAAGATGCGATTTTTGAAATTTATTTATTTAACGAAAAATGTTGGGCCTAATCCCAGACATTGAGCCCAATATTTTTGTCATTTTTACTACAAGTCTAACCCAAGAAATTCATGGTGATTACGAATTTGATACTGAAAATTAGTGGTCTCATTTAAGAAAACCACTTTTTTCATTGTAGGGCCCAACATTGGGCTCCGGGCCCAATTTTTTGGTTTCAAAGATGTACATCTTTTTGTTTGGAACAACTTTTGTCTTGGAACATTTTTTACAAAAATTCGTACTTTTCGAGATATTTGAAAGTTTCCATACTTTTGGAACACCCTGTATATTTATTGGACTTAGAATTCTTATTATTAATTAAAGTGGGTCATATATAATGAATTTTAAAGATCTATGTATTTTTCTTCTAGTTAAAAAAACTAAAATTTTAAATCTTGTTGGTTAAGTCAAAATATTTTAAAATTAATATAATTCTATATTAACAATTCTTTTTTTTAATGTGACAGTGATTTTTTGAAAGCATATTTAATTACCATTCCTGAAAAATTCAAAGTGAAAGTTTCTTGAAAAATGGACTCATCAACTTTTGACCACTTACTCTTCATGTTTTTGATTTGTCTAAACTTCCCTGTAAATGACGTTAATTTTTTACCTATACTCTGTCTCACGAGAGAAAGACCCGCCGTTTGCGCATCGTATTTTAAAAGGGTGGAGTTAATAGTAAAAATGGAGTTTAAAAATTTTTTTCTTTAAAAATATAGCCAATAGTATTAGAAGGAATTTTCTGTCACAGTAAAAGTACGCTTGCATTACATGTGTTTCTAAGCCTTTAAAATCACACACACACAATCCAAAGTGAGTCTCAATGAACCGAACTCAGGTCAGTTTTTAAAGGATGGCTCGGGCTCTCGAACTCCGTAGCCACCACAGGAGGTCCACATTGTAATCTGTCAATGGGATAATTACTTTTTTTCAAAAATATAAAAATTAAAAATTTGATATTCTTCATTTTTTTTTATTAAATTCACATTCCTTGCTTTTTTGCGATTCCAACCGTATGTCGTATGTAATAAAAATGTTAAGATTTAAAAATTTTATAAACTTGTATTAAAAAAGACAAATTATTACTTTCTAAAATAAGTCATGTAAAATCATAATTTTTTTTAATATAAATTATTATATGTTTGCAATCATAAGAAGGCAAAAAATGTGAAATTGTTTATAAAAATAAAAAATTCTTAAAATTTTTGAGAAAATGTATAATATTGGGCAAAAATCCACTGAAAGGATAATTATTATCCTTTCAATGTATTTCTGTCTAAACTCTGAACGAGTATCAGATATACATATATTTTTGTTTCTTCCGTGCAGGACTGAGAGCTAATTACACTGATATCTCATATAAAAATTCAATAATTAAAATAAAAACATTTTATTGAACAATGAATAATGTTTCACAAAGTAGACATTGTTAGTAAAATAAATTAACGCGTAACATAATTATTAAATATACTTTCTTATAAATTATATTTTTATAAATATATAAAAATAATTTTATTTATGTACAAATAATTATTGCGTAAAATATTTATATATTATTTCGAGGGATGTATTTTACTTAAAGTCCAGTGTCGGAATCTGATTGCAATACGTCAACACCTGTAAAACAAAATTGTTTATTAGTATTTTTAAAATTAATAATAGTGATGTGATTCAATCTAAATATACCTTCTTCATCATTCTCATCCTCAGAACTTGTTTCTCCAGTGTTTACAGTAAAAACAAAATTTTCTAAACGATCGTACATTTCGTCTGCATTATTATCAATTGTGAAAAATTCTCTTTCTATTTGCAATGTATGCCTTACATAATTGTCCCACATTTCTGGAGTAACTCTTTCTATTCCATCGTTGAGTAATTTCATTACATCTGGAATTTTAAACGTTGTATTTTGGGACTTTACATATCTTTTTATCTGGGACGAAACATTTTCAATCGGGTTCAACTCGCAATGATAAGGTGGTAATCGAACAATTAATCGATTCGATTTTTTGGCGATTTCATCGATAACGTACTTATCGTAATTGCTTTTTACCGTGCTAACAATTTCAATCAGTTCTAACTTGATCATCCATGGCTCAAATTCTAACCCTTTTTCAAGCATCCAATTTTGGATCTCTTCTTTTTTCCAAGACATGTTTGGAACTTTTTCTTCCTTCACCGAATGATATGGAGCATTATCCATGACAATTACGCAGTTTTCATCCAATGTAGGCAATATTTTTTGAAACCAATCTTTAAATGTATCCCCATTCATCTCATCGTGGTAATCAGATGAATTTTTCTTACTCTCGAAACATAATAATGCATCCGGAACAAATCCTTTTTTGCTTCCAATATGCAATATAATCAATCTTTTTCCCTTTCCAGTTGGATTAGATGAACCAGTTGATAATCCACGTAGAAATGCATCTTTCGCAGATTTAACTGTTGTATCTTCCCAAACTTTAGAGGAAACATCTCCTGCATTAATCCAGGTTTCGTCCAAATAATATACTGTGCGACCTTCATTTCGATATTTTGATAGACTTTGGATATATTTTCTACGCCATAAAATCAAATCTTCTCTGTCAGTTATCATACTATTCCTTCCTCTTTTGCAAAATTTAAAACCTAAATTGAGTAAAACTCGATGCAAAGAAGCTCGTGATAAATTTGGTAATTGCGGGTCAGTGTTAATAGCTATTAAAATTTTATCTAATGTTGGCATCTCTTTATTAAAATAAAAGGCATGTACTTTTCTCCGTATTGCAGTTTTGTCAAATTCGTCAAATTTATCTATCATTTTTAGGCGTAATTTTTTTTTATTAGGAGATTGTACTGTCCCTGATTTTTCGTACTCTAAAAGTGTTCTTTTAACAGTATTATAACCGATTCCACTTTTCATCGACAAAATATCCAACGCATCTTTTTTTAAAATATTAGGCGTTTCTGCTTTTATGCTTTTATATAAATTAACTAATATATTCTTTTGAGTACTGTGCACTATCTGTAAAATAAAAGCGTGCATGTTATATTTAAAATAAGTAATTAATTTCTTTTTACATCAATTATTAGAAAATCATGATAAGTTATCAATTTTTAGAAAGTAAGCTTTACAGTGAACCTCCGATAAATAAAAGCGTTCGTTGTTTGAAAAGTAATTCAAATTTTATATATTTTTGAAAATGACACTCCTTTACAGAAATCTTAGTAACATAAATTTTTGTGTATATTTTATTTCAAAATTAGAAAATTTTTTCTCATTTTACAAAAAATATTATAATATATTTGTAACAAACAATTACTTATTAAATTTTTTATCGAAATCTTTACGAACCTACCTGGCCTTTTTTATTTCTTTTTACTGGCGAAAGAACCATTTCATTCACAAATTCTTCTTCCATGGTTAAGTAATAAAACTTTACAAAAATTTTTTATAAATTCACTTAAATTGACTACAAATTTTTGTAAGGTTTTCTCTTAAACAACCTTCCACTCACAAAATTTGTCGGAAACTGACTAAATGTATCTTTTTGACAACTTAAGAAACAAAATGGAAAGTTTGCAGGCCAAAATCATTAAATTTACATTAAATAATGCACTAAATCACGCAATATAACAATTCAAATATATGAAATCTTAAGCTTATTTCAAATCAAGTACAAAACCAAAGTATTAGGTTTATTACAATGCACTAAATCATTTATAATACAAACTCAACTCTGATCAAGTAGTGGTAACTCCGTAGCCACCACAGGACGTCCACATTGTAATCTGTCAATGGGATAATTACTTTTTTTCAAAAATATAAAAATTAAAAATTTGATATTCTTCATTTTTTTTTATTAAATTCACATTCCTTGCTTTTTTGCGATTCCAACCGTATGTCGTATGTAATAAAAATGTTAAAATTTAAAAATTTTATAAACTTTTATTAAAAAATATGGAAAATTATATATGGTTGGAATCAAAAAAAATTGGAGATTTGGAATATGAAATTGTTAAATCAATTATTTAAAAACTTAAAAAATTTTTTTTTTCAATTTTAACATATGTTTGGGGCGCATCATAAACCGAGGATCCAAAAGGCCTGCGACCTTGAAGCAGAAAACCCCGGAGTACGAGTATATGTTAGTGTTAATATTTTTTGTGAACAAGACATATTGAAACATGAAATTTAACTGGTTTAGAGAAAAAATATTCTACGCCTTATTTTATGACATTCTGCGCGTAGAAAACCAAAATTTGATTTTACGAGGGTCTTTCTCTCGTGAGACAGAGTATAGAGCACTTCAGGATGTGGCCTGAATGAAGGAAACCCCATACTTGCACTTTGAAGAATTTAATATTTTGTTTTGTCCAGACTTCTCCGAAGATGACGTTGTTTTCATACCTATAGCACGTTAGGGAGTGGTCAGGATGACGGAAACCCGATATTTTCACTTGGAGGAATAAATTATTTTTCTTTTGTCTAGACTTCCCAGAAGATGGCGTTGTTTTCTTACACGGAGAGAAGGGCGTAGTAGATCTTACTACTATCTCAGTTAAATCAACTAAACAGTGTCGTTCATTTTGAACTGACTAAACATTCAGTTAAATGAACGATACTGTTTAGTAAAAAAATTTACACGATTATCGATAGAAAAAAATTTACCGACAGAAACGAAATGTAGAAATTTGATTGGTTGTCCGCAAACTGGTTAATTGTGGACAACCAATCAGATTTGTGCATTTTTATTCTGTCGGTAAATTTTTTTGTGTGACAGAACTATAGTAGTCCCTCTGACTACGCTGTTTAGTAGAATCTGGACTAAACGTGTTTAGTAGAATAGACTAAATCTCTTCTCTCCGTGTACCTAAGGCACTATAGGAAGTCGTCTAGATGGTTCTAGATTAGTATATTGCACTATTTATACTTATGGTTATGTTTCCTAACTCCTAGAGAACGAGGGCGAATTATAATGGTCGCAAATAATGTCCGCATAAATAATTATTGAAATTGTAATAGTCGGGAAAAACTGCGGCGTAAGGTTTCAAAACTTGGATGGGCCATGAATGGCCACGGATAATCCTGGGGCAAAGCTAGGGAAATTTCTACTTGGCACAAAAAAATTGTATTATATCATAGTTCATTTATCGGCCACTTGCTCAAATTGGCGCTGTTTACTGGAGCACCAGAGATGGGTTAGTAACATACTTCATGTATGTTACCTAAGTTTGCTACGTATGTTACATGTGTATACAACTTGTCCAGTTTGCTACACAACGTTTGTTACATTTCATGACGTAGGCACTCGTAATGGTCAGAAGCAAATATAACTTCAATCTAGTTGGTTCCCGCTATGTGTTTAGTCTTTGAATTTTTGTTTTTTTTTTAAATAGAATTACTCAGAGTTTTTCTGGTAGGCGGCGAGTAATTCGGATTTAAAGTTTTGACAAACTTTTTAAAAAAATCGGATTCAACTACCGCCAATGGAATATTACATCCAAAAAAGAACATCCCTAGTTGAAAAAAAATCAAAAAGATCTATATTTAATTTTTCAGAAGCATTGACGAGATTTTTTTGTAGGATTATAGAATGTACAAAATCCGATCGTGCAACCTCCTCGCGGTGTACATCGGGTAACGCAAATGCCGACGGTACATTATTTAGTAAAATAGACGTGATAACATAAACATTGAAACTAAAGATATTACGCGCGTTTAATAGCACAAATTGTAGGTTTTTTTAGATTATGTCCGAATCCTGATATGATAAATTTAAACTGACTTCAAATTCGTAATCAGCGCCCCCAAAAACCCCCGAGTAGCAAGTTTCAAGCAAATCCAGCATTTTTCAAACAAATGTCCGCCATATTGAATTTTTGAAAACTTACTTCCAATTCGTAATCAGCGACCCTAACAACCCTCGAGTAGCGAGTTTCAAGCAAATCCGGCAAATTTTTCAAAAAAATGTCCGCCATATTGGATCCGACATTTTGAATTTTTGAAAACTGACTTCAAATTCGTAATTAGCGACCCCAAAAACCCCCGAGTAGCGAGTTTCAAGCGAATCCGATAAATTTTCCAAAAAAGTGTCAGCCGTTTTGGTTTTTTGAGGTTTTTTCAAAAACCTGATGTGATGGGGTTGAATGGGCCTCGGATTCGGATTCATAGTCAGACCCCCAGATCAGAACTTTTTTTTTTTGTGTGGCTGTGTTATTATTTAAAGAATATTTCATCTCTTTATATTTACCAGTAGATCTATTTACCTGAGTTGCCTGAGACATTATTATAATTTATCTGTTATGATGATGAGGCGAGTCCGAGTTGACATCCGAAAAGTGAGGTTATATTTATAATATGGTTTGCGACGTTTGCGACAATTTGTTACGTATACCACACATTTTAGGTATCATACGTAGCAAACCTTGAGTTGGCGACATTTACCTATCCCGACAAACTCTAGCAACTTCTGTGTATGTGCTGCCATGTTTGTTTTCATTTTTGTTTAAAAATGACACTTTTTAAACTTCATTTTTTAATAATTTAACGCAAAATAATGTATATTTTGATGAACAGCGAGACTTCTTGTACCCTAATCTATCATCCCTCAAAATTATAGGCAAAAATCTTTTTTCATTTTAGAGTATACTACCAAAACACATTTTCCCATACGAGGTCACGTGGGAGGTTCCCACATACCCTTAAAGTGTAAGATATGACCTTTAATTTAAGCCTATATAGAAGTCTCTATCACGTTAGGTTAAGGAAAAAAACTGAAAACCCTCAAAAACACGGTTTTTGGATACTTTACCCCCACTTTACTCAAAATCATGACGTGATACACAATTTTGGAACCCGGAATCGTGTTCAGGACACAAAAATAAATTCGAAACCACTCTGACATCTCAAAAAAATACTTTGTATCTTGGTGAGACAGACAGACAGCGCTTATCGCATACTGGATTCTAAGAAATGATTGTCACCTTTGGCTTCATGAAAATTTGCACTGCATTTAATGATATATGTTCGAAATGTGGTCAGAAGAAGAAAAGAAGACTTTAATCCCTTTAAATTAAAAATTTTGATAAGGCGAAAACCTAAAGATTGATTTTAAAGTATTGGGCATCTCTCCCGTACGCCTATGGAAATCTCCCCCGTACATTCTTGGAGAGATGGACAAACGCGTTTTTTAAAAAATATTAATTTTAAGATTGTTTGTATTTAAAACTTTTTTTCATTTCTTTTATTATTTGCAAGTTAAATTTTCAATGTTTAATTAGTAATAAAAGTTAATATATAAATAACTTTCTTTTTATTTTTACAAACCTTTAAAAAAACTGTGGTTAACTCCGCTGGACTTACCCTATATAAAATATTGGTGACAAAAATTGTTTTTTTATCATAAAAAAAGTTGAAAAAAATATTGGTGAAAAAATAGATTTTTTTATCAAAAAAAAAAAGTTGAAAAAAATTAATTTTAAACGGAAATATTGGTAAAAAAATTAATTATTTAAACAAACATATTGGTAAGAAATTAATTAATTAATTTTTTTAAATAAAATAATACACTTTTTCTAATATTTCCGTTGAACAAATATTTTTGCTTTTGATAAAAAAAATTACAGAATAAATTCAAAGGAAAGAAAATAAGAGTGCTACCACCTACCTGCTAAAAAGCGCGGCTCTATTGATTTTTTCGACAAATGTTGATAATAAACTGTAATAGATTGAAATTAATAAAAACATTAAATTTTTATAATTATTCAACAATAGTCATCTTAAAATGCATAAAACTTATTGATTTTAATAATTATACTATCAATTTCATCAGTTTTATACATTTTAGACAAAATTTCAATTTCAATCAATATTTATGCGAGTTTTAAATTTTACTGATTCGATAGTAAAAATTTTGTTTACCATTAGTTCAATGTTACTAATTTAAAAGCAAAAAGTGAGTCACTAATGAAAATTAGTTAAAATTAATACTAATTTAAATTTAAAGAGTACTACTATTGTTATTGCAATATTTACAAACAAATTGAAAATATTTTCATTTAAGCATTTAGATAAGTATTTAAATTAATTCGCTGAATTGTAATAATTTCCCAAGTTTTTATGTATAGTTAAATGTCTATTAATTTTTGTTATTAATTTTCCGAACCGTAAGAAGATAAAACCATTTTGAAAAGATAGATTAGTTGAAAAAGTCCAATCAAAATGTCATTATAAGTATTTCTGGATCTAATCAAGAAGTTGATGTTCTATATTCTCAGTAAAATCCCAAAGGACGCATTGCTTTTTAGAAGTAAGAAAAGAAGCGGACAGCACTCACATGTCGAAGAAAATGGATTGCAGATTATGATTAATGATTTATTGAGCAATTCGAAAAATTAAATTATGATATTTTAAATTGTTATAAAAATTTTTAGTACTTTGTAATGTAATAGAGATACATTTATTAAGAAAATATTATTTTGAAACCCTGCTCAACAAAACTATGTATATTGTGGATATCATAATTTTACGTCAGGATATCATGAAATAGTCATCGGAACATCTTAGGACATCCGCAGGATATCTCGAGGATACCTAATTCCCAACAGATTTTCTCAACATTTTCACTTCAATTAAAATGTCTCACGGACAATCGTGTACTGTGTACGAATGTTAAATCCGTTTCTCTTGAAACGATGATGTTGCATCTTAGTTATAATTTCTTTGTCATTAAACTTACTAAGCAAGCCTCTTAAAAACAATGATAAGTTTCTACTACCTTTTTAACTCCAACCAAAAAAATTTCTTTTTTACGAAAACTATTTTGAAATCGTTGATATTAATTATTTATTTAATTTATTAAATATTTTCACATTCCCTACTTCACACTTACATTTTATTTAACAATAAATAAATGTTGTACAGAAACACTTAAAGCAAGAATGAAAAATCTCGCACGCATTGTGTATCAAATTCTAAACCATAGGCACGCTAATTGAATACACATACGATGCATTCTCTGAAAAAAGCCACCCAACAAATATTTTTTTTAAGGGAGTTGACAAGAGTGACGGTCTTTTTTTAACTATATCTTGGAAATTTTTTTTAAGAGTGATTAAAACTTAGAATTTTCAATTTTTTACCATAAATTTAGTAACTATTGAAGTACATTTACAAATTTTTTGAAGACATAATAATAAAAACTTTCCGTAATACAGAGCAGAGAAGTACTTTATGTTAAGAAGTTAATAAAACATTTTAATGTGTGTCACTGTAGCTACAAGATGAACTAGGATTATTTTAGAATATTGAAAAATAACAATTTTACGCGACTTTGAATTTTTATTTCTAAAAAAAACTCAATTTTGCGCCTGTTTTGTTGTATAAAATAAAAACGACGTTACCTTTTTTAATTACAATACAATTTCGGTAAGTGTCGGGTGGTCGGGACCACAACATTTGATAAATGTCGGATTGCCCCTTGAGTTGTGGTGGGGCGGCAGACAGTGCCGTATCACGGTGTCTTCTAATGCTTATTAATCTATAATATATAATTTTTCTCTAATATAAAAGATTAAATAATAATTTAATATATAATTAGATTAAAATTCCATTTACCTACTTCAAATTCATAATTAAAAACATTATTTTTATTTTATTAATGTCCATATTTGAAAACGTTTTTATACGGCTCTGGTTTTTGATGCGCACGCAAAAAGTAGGAGAAAGGCACACGACACTTACCAAGATTATAGGCGTGGAAAAAATCCGACACATATCGAGATCCGACACTTACCGAAATTGTACTGTATCTTAGTTCAGCTTATTGCCCCATAAGTGCTGAACATACCCTATAAATTTCAAGGCGATCGGTCAAGTCGTTTTTAAGATATCATGGTGACCAGTTGAAAAAAGTGATTTCGAGAAAAACGCGTTTAAAAGTTCAGGTTCGAATTACGTCTCTATCTTAAATATTGATTGAGTTAGCTTAGTTTGAAGATAGGTATGTTTTCGGTGACGATAATGAAGAAATCGTATTAACAGTAAATTTTTTTTAACAGTCTATTAATGTAGTGTCGTTAGTACATGATTAGTGAAATAGTAGCAGCAAAGAATAAAACGTAAGTAATCATAAAACAACATTTAAATATAAATCAAAGGAATTAATTTTGTATAATTAAAAAAATTATAATCAATTTAAGAATTTCAAATTAAGGAATTACAGTTGTCAACATTATTGTCATTTACTTTCCAATAAGATATTATTACGTACATAAATAATTTTTGTTTTCATTTCCAATAAACACATTCTTAGAAATATAAAACAGTGATTTCTTATAATTTTTTTAATTATACAAAATTAATTCCTTTGATTTATATTTAAATGTTGTTTTATGATTACTTACGTTTTATACTTTGTTTATTTTGGTTTATGCCGGTAATGTTCTTTTAATTTTTCGAGAAAATCGCTCTCATTAAATACCGCGCGCGACACAGTTTAGTTTTTCCATATTTTTGAATTATTAAATATAAATACAGTCTTCCTTTGTCAAATGTACTAACGACACTACATTAATAGACAGATATTGATGACTAATGAATGACTAATTGATTTTAATTAGAGAATGGACTTACCGTGGAAATAATAATATGAAGTTAACTGTTAATACGATTTTTTCATTATCGGCATTGAACGAGGATTTAGGTAGGCACCTGCCTACTTTAATATTATGTTTCTCACAAAATTATTGTTGTCCCACTTTCATATTTACATAGCCCATGGGAAAAAACCTCAGCTTTCCAATGAAAATAAAAAAAAAATACCCGAAGGGGTGAAAATCGAAAAATAAGGGTTGATTTTGAAAAAAAGGGGTGAAATTTTTTTTTTAATGTCGTATACATTTTTGAAAAGTACGTGAAAAATCTATTAAAATTCAATATAGATAAATTAAAATCCATTTACTTTTGTCATAGTTATACGGATTTGTAAATGACACTGTTACACTTAACGTCAAAACTTCAACCCCCTCTACTTTCTATAAATATTTTTTTAATGAGTTTATATTTTAGGGATTTATTACTATCATATAGGACAACAATTTACCAAAGTATGAAGCCAATCCCAGAACATTGACTTTTTGGGCTGGGACGATTGAAAAAGAATCTCTCATATACATCGGGACAATTGATCAGAATCTCATACAACATGTTTCTATATAGAGGAAAATTTGTTTTTACCATTTTTAAAAAATTTATAAACGAAAGGAACTACTCCACGAGAAAGCAAAATCTTAATTTTCTCTATCTAATATTTTTTTTGTTTTAATAAAATTTTTAACAACTAATTGTAATAAAAAACATTGTGTTTATAACGTTTAAATATAACTTATTTTTAATTTTTTATTAGACTGAAAGTTCTTACGAGCATTTGAACCTTCGTGACGTCACAAATCATGGCGCATGACACGCAAACTTCTCAGGTATGTGAAAAGCACAATTTTGAATATTTTTTAAAAAAAACCTTTTGGAAAATGTTCAGAATAACATAGACTCTGTCTGTTATGTGCGGAAAATTCAAAATTTTGCGTTTAAAACGTTTTTTAAACAATGTTAAGGTCACAAATCATGGCGCATGGCACGCAAACTTCTCAGGTATGTGAAAAACACAATTTTGAATATTTTTTAAAAAAACCTTTTGAAAAATGTTCAGAGAAACATAGACTATGTCTGTTATGTGCGAAAAATTCAAAATTTTGCGTATAAAACGTTTTTTAAACAATGTTTAAGTTGGTTGTCACAAGTAAGGAAAAATACACGAATTGCTTATATGTAGGCATTGTTTAAAAAACGTTTTAAACGCAAAATTTTGAATTTTTCGCACATAACAGACATAGTCTATGTTTCTCTGAACATTTTTCAAAAGGTTTTTTTAAAAAATATTCAAAATTGTGTTTTTCACATACCTGAGAAGTTTGCGTGTCATGCGCCATGATTTGTGACCTTAACATTGTTTAAAAAACGTTTTAAACGCAAAATTTTGAATTTTCCGCACATAACAGACAGAGTCTATGTTATTCTGAACATTTTCCAAAAGGTTTTTTTAAAAAATATTCAAAATTGTGCTTTTCACATACCTGAGAAGTTTGCGTGTCATGCGCCATGATTTGTGACGTCACGAAGGTTCAAATGCTCTTACGTCAGAAAGTATTATAATCTGAACATATAATCTCTGTTACGTACGTTGTCCATAACAGTTATTTTTAAAACCAATGTACGAATTGCATGAGCAACCATTGTGGCAGAGTTTCGAATATAACAAATTTTAAAACCAATGTTATTTTGCCGAATTTAAAAGATAATTATTGTTATTAAAAAAAAATTAAATGGTCTTAGTGAAAATTTTCACAAATAATACTAATAAATAAGAATTAAAGAAACAAAGAGGAAGAAAGAATAAAATTAAATAAAATATCTCGCGCTGTGGGTACAACAATGTGTTGGGCAGCTTCGGTTACACACACACACATATATGGACTCTCGTGCTTATGTGTACACGTAAACCATGGGTTCCTCGCACTACGGGCATACATATGAGCCCTTGTACGTAACAATGCTACACCAACACATCGCATTCCTTAACTCGCTGCTTCGGTTTTTCCCATTGAGATCCTTATTTCTTTCCTCTGAAACTACAGGCCTGTGGACTACAGAATTTCAAAACAAACGCACGTGAGTTTAAAAATTTTACTCACTGCTGTATATAATGCACTATTTTCAAAGTGTGTGCTACTAACCTTTTGTTTTGCCCGTTGAACGGAGTCGTAAAACCCGTGTGTGGACGGTAGTTTTAAACATCGTAGCGTAAGTAAAAATAATGTATGCTTCCTACTCTTAATTTCCTTTTGTGCTTCTTTTAGATTTTATTTCAATAAATAATAATAATTTGTAACAGAATTCTTAGTCTTCTCTTATTGTCTACTCATACATTTTCGTAACAAATAGTTTCAATTTTTCTTTCTCTATATAGTGGCTTGGCGGAACTTTCTAAAAGGATCCCACATAAAAATAAACAGAATTTCGAGTTTCCTTTCTCACACACTTTTAGTTAACTATAAATTCTGTCAGCTTGGTGCCTCCCCTAACCTCAAAATTGATAAATTTCTAATTAATTAATTTTCCGGTTTGTAACAATCTCAGTTAAATTTGTGTAGTTAAAATGGCTAATACTTGTAGTTAAAAGAATTAGGATATGCTTGTAAGTAATTTGAAAATGATATAGTACTCGAAATTACTGTTTAAAATAGTAGTTTTAAAAATTTTTATGGTTCAAAAAACCATTTCTTGCTCGTTATTGATTAACAGTTACATGTACTATATTCATATAGTTAAAGTTCCCACAAAATATAACTGCTTTTAGGATTTCTGTAGTTGATAGAACTTCATACAATAAGTTACAGAAAAATAATTAAACTCACCGTTTTTATTTAGTTAAAATAATCCTAAAAAATAGTTATTTTTAGGATTTATATAGTTGGAGAAAATATTTCTTATTAGTTATTTTTAAACCAGTTGGACTTACTATTATTATGTATAATTAATTTAATTTTTGGGAATAGTTATTTTCATATCATGTTTTGAGTATAAACGATTGCTTCTTATTTGTCTAAATATACCATTTTTTAGATCACTTTAACTACATTTCAAGTACCAATCCACATATCACCGAAAATTTCTGAAAATTGCAATTTTGACTGTATTTTCCGTTCAAAATTTGTGTGTTAACCTTAAATGTGGACATTTATATAACTACAGAAACTTGCAAGAGCTTCGCTACTACCCACACAGCACCAATAATTTCCTGAAGCTTCACTGAATGTTTTTAGGTTACCTTGGGAAAGTTCCATCTTCGCGTTCAGAAAAGATGGTTTAAATCTTAAAACGTCCGCATGTGAGCAAATGTTTAAGCAGAAACTTGACTGAATATGTAAATTACATTTTCGTTGAAGGTTTAAAATGAAAGTAGACTTAATATATGAACCGCTTTTACACTGGGAAGAAAAAATTTTTTAAAATAAAAATTATGAATTAATTATAACAGCGAATTAATATTAATTCTACTTTCATTTTGAACCTTCAACGAAAATGTAATTTACATATTCAGTCAAGTTTCATTTTGAACCTTCAACGAAAATGTAATTTACATATTCAGTCAAGTTTCGGCTTAAACATTTGCTCTCATGGGGACATTTTAAGATTTAAACCATCTTTTCTGAACGCTGAGATGGAACTTTCCCAAGATAACCTAAAAACATTTAGTGAAGCTTCAGAGAATTATCGGTTCTGTGTGGGTAAATATTTCTAACCTCGCTGTACAAGATGCTGTTAAGTGTCAGGAATTTTTTCCTGCATTATGTACTGTGACGGTTTCGTCAATTAAAATTAATAAAACAAATAATATATTTTCGTAATGATATTTTATTTGAAAAATGAGTCTTTGCCGTAGCAAAGATTTTATAACGAATGAATTTTTATTTTCTTATTGCGTTTTTATATTATGAAAAAGAGGTTATTTTTAAGTGGAAGGGAATATTAGAAATTAGGTTTAGGAAAGTTTTTGAGAAATAGTTTCAAGATAGAGAAAGGGACCTTTTATAATAAAGTTTAATATTTAGTTAGAAAGTTTTTTAGAATTGATTATTTTACATATTACAGTACTATATATAAATATTTCAAGGGTTACAATTTTATGTAGTTGAATTTACTGTCAGCTACAGTAAAATCTCCCTGGTGGTCACGAAAAGAACTAATGTCGCGTCGGACAGTGGTTGCGTCAATGCGTCCTGGTTATACATATGAGGCATTTTACGTGTAATGTCAAAGAGTTAAAAAATTGATTTCTTGAAAAAAGTGAAATTTGGGGAAATTGTTGTCCTACCTGATAGTAAATGTTCCCAAAAAAATTTTTGACTACTTTTTAAAATTTTTCTGCCTGTAAATGCAATAAAAAAAATTTTGGCAGGTATGTTTTTTTGAAGGTTTTTCATGCTCTTTCCAATGGTTTTCGAGATATTAAATATCAAAGATTTTATGTCCGCGCGCGCCAGTGTAAGCAGCTTCCGCGACGCGGTTACGCGGTATGAGTCGACCGCCTCGCCGCGCACTCCGAAAAAAATCTTTCACATTTAATATCTCGAAAACAAAAAAAATCGGCATTCTGAAAATTTTTATACAGATCGGAAAAAACCTCAGCTTTCGTTTGCAATTATTTATTTAAAAAAAAATTTCATCGATTTTAGTGAAAATAGCAAATTTATGTTTAATTATAGAAAATCAAGGTCAAAATTCAAAAATTTTAAAAAACGAAATTCACCATTGGAAAGACCACGAAAAAACCTTCAAAAAACATACCTGCCAAAATTTTTTTTATTGCATTTATAGACAGACTCCCCCAAAATTTCAAAATAGTCAAAAATTTTTTTGGGGATATTTTACTATTAGGTAGGACAACAATTTCCCCAAGTTTTACTTTTTTTCTAGAAATAAATTGTTTAACTCTTTGACATTATAAGTAAAATGCCTCATATTTAAAATGTCTTCTGACAACAACATAGTAACAACAAGTGCAGCTAATGAGCCGTTTGAAGTAGCATGGACCGTCTCGAATGAAGGTAGAGTAAGTACATTAACATTATCCCTAAATGAATTATTTGAGGTTATGTTGTACAAGTAGTTATTTTAACGACTTGTTAATAGTAATTTCAAATATTTCCTTTAGTAAACTTAAGTAATAATGTAGTAAATTGACCTAAATTAATAAGTTATTATAATTACACTTAAAAGTATTAATAATACACATAATAACAAATATATTTTTTTAATATAAATGTAAAATTTATAAAATACAATTTTCTCTACTTTTTTTACAAAATTTTTAAACTATTCTTTAATTAAAATTTTTCTCAAATTTAATAATTGTTTATAACTTAAAAAAATAGCAAGTAAAGTTACCATAATTTTAAATTTACAATCACTTGAAATTTAATAATTTGCAAAAATTTCAATTATTTTTAATGATTTTCATAATATTCTTTGAAAAGTCAATTATCTGAAAGCATGTTATAATTAAAAACTTTTGGAATTCGATTTTGGTATATGATTTCTAATAAATTCTTCATCAACAGAAATCACTAATAACACAGCCACACAAAAAAAAAAGTACCCGGGCCGGGGAATGAGACCACCATTTCTTGATGTATTTTGATGCGCTGAACACGAATCTGAAGTCCGTTTAGTTCCATCACGTCAGGATTTTGACATAACCTCAAAAAACATAGCTGATTTTAAATGACAGGAGAAATTTTTTAAATAATGTCAGATTTGCTTGTATCTTGTTACTCGGGGGTTTTTGGGGTCGCTGATTACGAATTTAACGTCAGATTTATAAAATTCAAAATGGCGGATTCAATATGGCGGACACCAAAACCAAATTTTTCGTTTTCTTTTATAAATTATGTACAGTTTTCCTTCAAAATTTAAAATCACATGCCTTACATACATGTCTATTCAAAAAAAATGCCAAATTTTTTTTGTAGGATTTTTTAAAAAAAAGTACTAATTATTAAATTCATTTAGAAACTGTCTTTTTATTAGTATAAAAAATGTACATAATTGTATGAAAAGTAATTAATTTACTAAAAGTAACCTATCTAGAAAACTTATTATTTAAGTGTTATTTACGACATTGATTTTAGACGCAGCCGCTATTTTCCAGTGCAGACATTTTATATTTATATTTGTTTGTAAAGCGCAGCCGATGTTTCTGAGCGCAACCATTTATTTTTTCTTAAAATTTTTAAAAGGCGCAGCCGCTCTTTTTCATCGCAGCTTTGTATTTTTTTTAACTTTTGAAAGGCGCACCCGATAATTTCTAGCGCAGCCTTTTATTTTTTATTATAATTTTTGCGTAAAGTGCAGCCTTTAATGATAAGCGCATTTTATTATTATTTTGAATTATTTACTTTCTTTACAGTTGAAATTATTAATTAATTTATAATTTTTAAACAGAAGTTATGTTTTAATCTAAACCTTATTGATAAACAATGTTTCTTATATAAATTTCTCCTTTACTGTCTTCCCTTTTGTTATCTCTATTTATTATTTGTGAATCATTAGTTAACAACAATTTCAAATTTTGTTTAGAAGTTACTCTTGACAATGCAACACATAGTTGTCCATGCCCAAAAACATGTGAT
Organism: Leptopilina boulardi; assembly: GCF_019393585.1. NCBI lineage: Eukaryota > Metazoa > Arthropoda > Insecta > Hymenoptera > Figitidae > Leptopilina > Leptopilina boulardi. The sequence continues at coordinate 233,638 of NW_026137781.1, read as the reverse complement.
GGTAAATATATTCTTACTTTTTTAAACGATTGACCTTGAGATTTATTAATCGTTAATGCAAAGCCCAGACGTATTGGGAATTGCTTTCTGGACATTTGAAATGGTATTTCTTCATTAGAAGGTGATATTGTTATTCGTGGGAAAATTACAATTTCATTTTTATAAGTTCTAGTAATAATTTGTGCATAAATAGAATAACTTTCTAATTTAATTATTTTTCATCGTGTTCCATTAGAGTCCCCTTTCTAAATTAATATTGTTACATCCCGAGCGAAAGGCGAGGTTAATTAATATGTATATTTAGAATATAATTATAAATTATAAGGGAGGCAAGGTAGGCTGATTACAGTCAGATTGGTAAGTTCTGACTATTTATTTTTATGTGAGATCGTTGTTATCTATCGATCCTATGGGGGTCGTCTTTATTAATTTATTTAATAATTGGTCAAACTTTATCCATTATTTATAGGATTTATGAGTTTTATGATTAATTTTTGAATGAAAGGAAATAAAACGAAATTATAGTAATCTTTTGATTTATTGTAATAAATTATTTGAAAAGCAAATGATATGAAAAAGTACAGTTTTGATGTGATTACAGGTGTTAAAATTTAAATGAAAATGCAGAAGTTAACAAATAGATAATTGGTACTTACAACTACCTCTTATGAGGGCCGAAAAACAAGATGAGTCAAGTGGTTAACACTTGAGAATTTTACGCAGCGGCGTTCGTTCAACTGTTATACAAAATCGTTGTTTTAACAATCACTGTTCTTTTAGTTCATAACTTCTGAAATCTTACTTATTTTTAAAAGTAACACTAATTCGACGGTTAGATGCGAATTTTAATAATGTCTCACAATTCAATTTATAAGAGAACTTATTCTTTAAGAACACGAGTTTACTTAGTTTTAGAAATTTGCAAGTTTAAATTAATTGCATTACCGAAGGGCCTCTCGACAGAACGTTAATCTCTGCACAAATGTCTCTATACGTATTTTGATATAATTTTGCAGATTTTTAGGGTTCCGTACTCGGTTCGGAACCCTATTAATATCGGTTTTTTTGAAATCGTGTACCCCCCCCCCCTAGCGGCCACATAAATTTATCTGGAGGGCTGAAAATTAGTACACATATGTATTTTCGCGTGTAGATTACAGGAAAATTATAGCGAACTTGATTGGAATTGATTAACATAGCGTTGTCAAGGAAAAACCATGAATTTTTACGAAAAATGCCTAAAAATGACTATGTACCCCCCCCTAGCGGCCACATCTTTTGACATAAAGAGCTCAAATTTGACACACTTACGTATTTTTACGTGAAAATTACAGGAAAATTATAGCGAACTTGATTCGGATCAATTTAGATAGCGTTGTCAAGGAAAAATCAAAAATTTCGAAAAAAATAATTTATTCTCCCTAGCGCACACAATATTCAACCCAGACAGATCATATTTAGTATACAAATGTATTTTTACGGGAAAAATACAGGGGAAAAAAAGCGGTCACGATTAGAGTTGATGATTAACTTTTTATCAAGTTTTTCAAGAAAAAATGACAATTTTAGGAAAAAAATGTATTTTTCCACCAAAAACGAACAAAATTTTATTTAAAGGAAATTAAATTTATATATTTTAACGTATTTTTACGTGTAGATTACAAAAAAAATATAGCGAGCATGATTGGAGTTGATTATCATAGCGTTGTCAAGGAAAAACCATGAATTTTTACGAAAAATACCTAAAAATGAGTATGTACCCCCCCCCTAGCGGCCACATCTTTTGACATAAAGAGCTCAAATTTGACACACTTACGTATTTTTACGTGAAAATTACAGGAAAATTATAGCGAACTTGATTCGGATTAATTTACATAGCGTTGTCAAGGAAAAATCAAAAATTTCGAAAAAAAATGATTTATTCTCCCTAGCGCACACAATATTCAATCCAGACTGTTCATACTTGCTGTAAAACTCAATTTTTGCGTGAAAAATACAGGGAAAAAATGTAAGCGCGATTGGAGTTGATGATCAATTTTTATCAAATTTTTGAAGAAAAATGATAAATTTCAGAAAAAAATGTATTTTTCCGCAAAAAACGAAAAAAGTTTTTCTACAGTGATTCAAATTTATATATTTTGACGTATTTTTACGTGTAGATTACAAAAAAAATATAGCGAGGATGATTGGAGTTGATTTTTCTGGAATTAATAAACAAATTTTATTTTTTAGATAACTTTCGATTTTTCCTTGACAAGCAGCTACTAGCCTTATATCAATATCTTAAGTTTTATCTCTTTTTGACTTAGAAAGATAAAATTTAATATTCAATATATTTTTAAAATGTAAATACAATAAAAATATTGCGAGTTGAAATAAAATTATGTTTCTTATATTTTTTTAGTAAAATATTTTTTAAAAAATAAAATCGGACAAGTGCGAGTTACACTCGCACTGAAATCGAGGGTTCCGTACTCGAAGCGAACTTATTTGGTATAAAAACAAATGTTTAAAAAATATGTGTTGTATGACAACTAATATAAGTGATACGAAGAGGAACAATTTTCTTGAATTTTACAAAATTGTTCCTTTTTGTATCACTTATAATAGTTGTCATACAACACATATTTTTTAAACATTTGTTTTTATACCAAATAAGTTCGCTTCGAGTACGGAACCCTCGATTTCAGTGCGAGTGTAACTCGCACTTGTCCGATTTTTTGAGAATATACTCGCAAGCCGGGCGACCAAGAGAACTTATTCTTTTGAACACGAGTTTACTTGTACTGTTAGACTTGAAAGATTTTACAATTATCGAAAAGAGCAAATGGTTGACGTATTATTTGACGTGAAGTGCGATCTTAGAACCGGAGAACTGACGACGCCCCATGCTAATTGCAGGGTTTTTATACTAGCAAAATCATCCTTCAGTGGGAGGAAATGAGCAGAGATCACGTCCTGATCGAATTATAATTTTAGAATCACGAAGACAATTTCTTGGATCTAATAGATATAGGTCGCTGGTCGGCATATGCATCTACAGTCTTTTCTATAGGGGTATTGTATTGCAACGCGAGGCGAAAGCTACCCTGTGGTCACGTAGCATAAGCTTATGTGCTTGCGCCTCGCGATGCAATATATGAGTCATATATTGACTTCAGTTGCAGATGCTACAATTTTCTAATAGTGATGGTGTGAAAATCATATCAAGTGGCATAGTATAGCTGTAAGATGACTAAACATTCAGGTCTCTTACTACTAAGAGTATTAATAAATGTACATGCGACTTGATATGATGTAAGCACATCGGTAGATATTAGCCTAAGCAACTGCATAAGACTCATCGTGAGAAAGGAATTGAACAAAGAATCCTTTATTTCAAACTAAAATGCTTCCAAAACGACTCGTAGTAAACATGATTGCTTGCAAATATTAACAGAAGGAATGGGTGAGAACAATGAATTTTCTTATATACACCCTCCTTCTACTAATATTTGATAATTTATATTATTTTATGTATATACGTGTTCTTTATACTTTTAAGGAAAGATTTTTGTTACGGGATGTAACAGTCCTCCCTCCTTAAAAGTGTTCATTGTCCCAAATGAACTTAATATCTATGAATTGTGAGCTTGATTTTTATCAATTGCGTACTCTTTCATTCATCTCATACTCATACATTGTAGTAAAGGCATTTAATCGAAACCACGTTCTGTTTATAAAAGTGAGGACTTTGCTTACTATAAAGGAGGTACGTGCTTACTCTCGATTATGTGTTTATAGTGTCAATTTTTGGACAAAATCCTGCTGATTTCAGAAGATTTAGGCCACAGCTTGGGAGTGTGGCAAGCGCTGAAAGATCTATGCAAAATGTGGAGCAGGCAAATCGGAGAAAGGGTCGTCCTAGTCGAAAAGAGTTAGAGCAGAGGAATCGGACGACTCAGTTCGATGAAGTTACGAAAGAAAATATAGAAGTAGCAGATATTGCGGCGATACCTGGCCCCAGACCTGCTACTGATATGCAGGAATTTTTCGAAGTCGAAGTAAAAGACGAGCCAATAGACGAGCTTCCACAATTTTTTAAAGTTTTTGTGGAGGATTTTGAAGACAATTCTTTCGTGGAGGAAGAAGACCCTCTTCAAATAAACTGTTAGTTTAAGTGTTTAGTGTTAGTGATTATCTTTTAGTCTTTTTTTTTTAATTGTGAAGTGAAAATGGTACATGTGTGAGTGGTTTTTTGTGTAGCGTAAATGTGCGAGTGTTTGTTGAATAAACGAGTTAGTTTTTTATAAATTTTTAAATTCTGTTTTTTTTAACTCCTTTTTCTGCTCCATCCGTACTGAATTTTAACAATTATTATTAAAATTTTCTTTATAAAATACATTGAAAGTTAGTTAATTATATTAATTTAATAATTTGTATAAAAAATAATTAAAAATATATATATATATTTTTTTATAAAATTTTCTATTCTACAAAATATAAAGTACATATACATATATATACTATGAGAATATAGTTTTTCTATATATAGAAACTTTAAATTGATTAATTACTGTATATATGTATAGGTAAAAACTAAAATTTTTTATTATTCTATGCATATTTCTACTGTTATAGATATAATATTTAATGAAATTTTCTACTCTTTTAATTTATATTTGCATAGAATTAAAATTTCTAAGATATATTCGTAAATTTTTAATATCCAATACAAAGTATGTATTTCAATTGTTCATCCGTAAGCTTTAAATAGAGTTTTGTACATTCTTTCGCTCGCGCTGTGACTTACGATACATATTAGTCACGTAGTTGCTGTTAATGAGCGACGTGATGATCTTCTTCTCTCCGCCTTCTCAGTCCGGCCGCCCAACGTAACGTGATATTGAAGTGCGAATCAATGGCTAGTTGACATTAGTATGTGATTCGTGATTTCATATTAAGAGGCCATTATAGAGAGGCGTGTATATAGATTTTACAGATGGAGAAATGGCGACAATTTTTTTGCTTGTATAGTATGATGAAATTTATTTATTTTTTAATTTTTATTGTATTGTCCTCCCTCCTTAAAAGTTTGCATCGTCCTCGATGTAAATGGATGGAATGACACGTGAATTTGAGGAATTTTGACTTCTTTTTTGAGAATTTTGATTTCTATTATTCGAATTTCTTGTCCTTTTACTCCTGACATGAATGGATTAGCAACATGTATACAAATATCTTGCAATGACCAAAATTATTAACAATAATATGATTCGAAAGGCAATTTAGAAGTAAGTTTTGACGTCTGTGATCCAACCAAAAAGAGGAATTTCCATCTGTGAAATTGATTAAATATTTTGAATTTTGTTTTATTTATTGGGAAAATTTTTTTTTTTTTTGATTATTAGATAAAAGAAAGAGGTATTGAATTTTGTTGAATTTTTTTTTCTTTTATCTACAACTGTTTGTTGTTTTGCTCCTTTTTTTTGTTTTTCAATTTGACAAGTATTATAATAAAAGTATATGAATTAGACTTTTAGTAATGATTAAATATAAATGATTATAAGATATGTAATACAAATAGTAAGAATTGTATATTTTCTCTTATACTTTAATATTTTATTATGCTCCTTATGCGGATACCAATAAATTTTAATCTTAATGATTGATAATGAACTAATCTAAATCATGCAATTTTAATATAAGTATCAGTTTTAAAGATATTTATCATGCGTTATGTGGTATAGGTGCGATATATGTTGCCTAGCTTTAAAATTTTAATTTTTTAATACATGCATTCATTGTATATTTTCTTTGCTTAATATTTCTCGTATACCTGTAGTGTTATAAATGTGAGAAAATCATAGGAATATCATTAGGTGTACGAAGTATTTGATATAATTAAACAAAACCCATTGAAATGTGATAAAAAGTATTATAATTTGTAGTACAGAGTGAGGGAAAATAAAATACCTCTAAGTGCAGTTGTTTCTTAACTAATTATAATTTTTACGTACTATGCACAATGTGGAATTTATATAAGTAAACCAGCATTACTTATACTATTTCAAGTGGTGTTTGATAAAATAAATCTTAGTGTATTGTTGATTAAATATTTATAATATTTGGTCATTATTATAGAATTAATATGCACTATAATAATAACCACATGTTATAATAAACACAAATGTGTAAGAATATATGTAAAATCATGCAGCTTTGTAATATTAATGGTTATATATATATATTTTACTTAATAGCATAATGTAATCCTAACATTATAGATTAATATGTTTTTCTTTAATTATCACGAACTATTCTAGCATTATAATAAAATAAAGCCAATCCAATAAAATAAAAATAAAGGTATAGATTATGAATAAACGTCTTGTTAAAAGAAAGTAATACTTAAAGCAAACTTAAAATTATTGTTACAATATTGCATATTATATTTCTCTGTATATTGTAGTGATTAATTGAGTGCATTAGCAATGATACTCTATAATAGAAATGTTTAAAGTGGAGTCAATAACATAAGAGAGATAAAAACTTATGACCATTCTTATTTTTATTTCTTATTCTAAATTGATTAAATACTTGTATGTAAATGACAACTGTATTTCATGCATTCTTAACTATGTTCGTATAGGGAAATCGTATTTTTGTTTATTTAAAATCAACTGGATAAAATTAATTAAAGTTCATGCTCATTAGTTCTTAAATGTTATTACTACTACGCAGCGTATTATAATAATTATTATATAAATTCAAACTCTTTCTTTAAAAAGCAGTTAAAGTAAATAAAATGAATATCTAGAAAATAGGGTAGATTAATGTATTTATTCCTTAATGATGTAAGTTATAAAGTTTTATAGAGTGATGCATAACCTGACCACCAAAAAAAAAAATAATAATACTAATAATTAAAAGCAAATTATTAAAGTTTACTTTAATAATTTGTATAATTACATACTAGTTTAGTATTTCATGCATTAGTTATATGATTATAAAAGCAACTATAGTGATTGGTTGTAAAATAGTATTTTTAAGCACGGTTGTAGTATTTTATAGTTACACATAATGTTAATTTATATATAGTTTTTATAGCCATCTCCCCTTTTTTTATTTGGATAAGGAATATATTCTAATACTACCTTTTTTTTTATTCTTTTTTTTTGTTAGTAAATACTAATAAATGCAAATAAAATAATTTCCAATATATAATTGTTAGTAAAGGAATGAATATTTACATCTTGATTATCATTTATGTTAGTTAACTAGCAAAAAAAAATTTTAATTGCCATACTTCATTTTCTTAGAGTCCATTGAGTTTTTAACAAAATCTTTTATTTCGTATTTCGTTTTGACACTCAGTCATCACGTGTCCTCGAGCATAACAATACTGACACGCATTTTGCCATTTATAAAGTTTGATGCGTAGAATCTTTAAAGGACAATTAAGACAATATACGTACGTGTTTTCTTTTACATTATTTATATTCTCTTCCTCACTAAAATAGTACTTAGATTTCCTCCAATTTTTTAAGGATTTTTCTGGCAGCAGAATGTAAGGACTGCTTCTTAGATGGCTTTCCATCCCCTACAGCTACAAACGTATTGCCATTTTTCTTTTCTTCTATGGCTATTTTCATAAAGAAAAGTTGACTCTTTTGAGGACCTTCTATTCGATCCAATGTTACCACAGGTTTCGATAAATCATATTCTATGGCTAGCTCCTCCAATTGGGATTTTGCAAATTCTAATTCCTCCACTCTCCCTTTAGGAAGAATGTAGGACGGGTAAAATTGTCCTCGAAGAGGCTTGGTGACAATGCATTCCGCCATTGTTTTCCTAAACAGATAAACTTTATTAATATTCTCTTTTTTTATAGGTAAGCAAGTTTTAACTTATCAACGTGTTTTTGAAAAAGTTTTCCTTCTTTACTTTCTAAAATTACATTGCTTTTATCTAATTTTTTATGAATTTTGTAACGGCCATGATATTGGCTATCTAATTTTTTATGTAATTTAACTTCTTTCTGAACATAGACCATATCACCTATTTTTCCTAAGAATGGTTTGACTTTTTTATCATAGTTTGATTTTGAATTTTGTTTTCCTTCGATTAAATTTTCAGCAGCTAAAATTTTTAATTCATTTAATCTTATTATTAGTTCTTCTAAATACGAACCTTAAGTTTCTAAATTATCATTAATAGGATAGGAACTAGGTGTTCGTGCAAGTTTACCGTATACTAACTCAAAAGGAGTAAACTTTGTTGCTTGATGAACAGAAGTGTTATAACTAAACATTGCAAAAGGCAATAATCTATCCCAATCATCAAAACTTTCAGCATAAGCTCTAATATAATCCATTAACACTGCATGACTTCTTTCAAGGGCTCCATTTGATTGTGGTCTATAACCTGAAGTTGTTACCTGTTTAATTCCAAAAATTTATTTATTATAACAGAATAAATTTTTTGCTAATGCATGTGCAATTGTAGTAGCTGTAATATCTGATATCGGTACAGCTATACAATACTTGGATAAGTTATCTTGAATTGTGAGATTATGTTGATTTCCATCTGGAGTGGTAGGTAATTTTCCTACTGTATCTATAGAAACTTTATCGAACACATCTAATGGTGTGTCTGTAATCAACATAGGTTCATGAGTTTTTGCCCTGACAAGTTTTTGTTCTTGACAAACAATACACTTCCTTACAAACTCAGTTATTTGTTCTTTCATACCTTGCCAAAAGTATTTTTCACGGATCCTTCTATAGGTTTCATTAACACCTTTGTGTCCTCCATATTTGCTATCATGATTTTCTTTTATAATTTCTTCTTGCATTTTTGTTTTTGGAGTAATGACATTTCCATAACAAAATGTCATTTCAATGTTATTTTGTGAAATTTTTTCTATTAATAGATCAAAGAAAATTCTTTTTGAAAGAGTATCAGTTAAATTACCTTGATTTGAAACTGGAATGGAATTTACCCTATTACTTTGCAATACATCTGACAAATTGTTAATTGCAATTATCAAATTTTCTTTCATTGTTTCGTCATAATGTTTGTGTTGTATTATTAAAGTGTAAATGTCAAATTTTCCTCTTGATGTAATAATTACTTGTCCTACCTTTGGCTTTTTGTTTTTGATCGCATATGGGTCTAATACTCCAATTTCTATTAATAGCCTACTAATAGGGGTAATAAATTCGCAATCAGCAGAGAGAAAATGGAGATAATTACCTTTATTATAAGTCAAATTTTCTCGACTATGTTTTAGTTTAGATCGTTGTTCTATTATATAAAATGGCAACGTTGAAACATCATTTGTTGGATAATTTTTTGTTGTAGGATCTTCTACCTTGATGTTGCTGATTGAGTCAGTTGACAGGGCGAAGGAAAATTTTCATTATTTTGTGAGATATCAAATTTTACTTGTCTTGGCTTGATTTGACTCAATTTTTCCGAATGTGGAGTGGAAACCGCTTTAGGTTGAGCACTAGTAAATGGAGTATTTTCAGAAAAGAACGACTGCATTTCTACATTTGGATTAAAAGTCATACTTTTACGAGGTTGCTGTGATTTACTTGGTGAAAAATGATCATATTCACCGTCGCCATCTTCCATTCTTCTCTCGGAGTTTTGATTTTCGTTTAATTCCTTTTGTGACCAATTAATAACCTGTTCTACACGACAATCGAGGTCATCATTTTCTTCAACTTCAAGCTGTTCTATTGCATCAAGTATATATCTGTCTTCTTCTCCATCTGATACTGCCAATACATCTGGAACAACCTTTTCTGCTGTAACAAAATATTTTTCCTGTGGTTTTGGAAGATGGGAATGCAAATATTCGTCGAATTTTGAAAATGAATCCTGTAATTCTTTTCTAGTTATTGGTATAATAGAATTTTTTCCTTCATCTGTATCTATAGTTTTTTGAATTTCTAAATCCTCTTCAGTATTACTATCGTCGCTATCAGTAGGAGGTGGACTCACTCTTATTACATTTCCTGTTTCTTCGAGTGGATCATCAAGCTCTTTTGTCAATAAATTTTCATTCGTGTTTGTTTGGATTTTTGGAGGCGCGCTTTTTGGTATAGGAGATTCTGGTATAGCTGCTAAAGGAATTTCCAAACTTGGTAAAGTACTTTTTCTTTTTCGTAGAATAGGAGGTGGTTCCCTATCACTCTCCGTTTCTTCCGAACTTGTGCTAGTCTCGCTGTACTTAGGTTTTGAATTTTTACCTCGTTCTGTTCTTCTTTGAAGTAATCGCTTTGCTATAGTACTTTCATCTAGTTTTCTTTCTGTCCTTGAAAGTGAGGGATTCTTTTTTCTTAACGTTGTCGGATCTTTCGTTAAAACTGAAGAATAAGTGGGCTTATTAAATGGTTTTAATGACGATTTTATGGAACTTGAAATTCTGCCTTTTTCCCTAATATTTGATGGATTAAATGTTGAACTTGATGTAGAAGGTTTATTTTCTGGCTTGTTTTTAGATTCTGTTGTCCTTGTAGTTTGACGTGTTTGCACAGGCAACATTTTAGCAACCTGAATTTCTTGAATATTTTCTTCTTTAACTACATTAGTTTTCTTATCGTCAGCATTAACGCTTATGGGATTACGGGACAATGCATCAGCATTTGAATTTAATTTTCCGGGCTTATACCTGAATGTGTAATCGTAGTCCCTTAATTTTAATCTCCACCTTACTAATCGCTGTCCTGGCTCCTTAACTGAATTTATCCATCGTAGTGGTTCGTGATCGCTTACTAAGGTAAAGTGCTGTCCATAAAGAAAAGGTCTAAAGTGATTCACTGCATGTAAAACTGCTAAACATTCCTTTTCAGTTGTAGAATAATTTTCTTCTGCAGGTGTTAAAACTTGAGAAAAATATGCAACAGGGAGGTCCATATTATCTTTATCTTGACTTAAAACCGCACCTATGGCGTAGTCTGAGGCATCAGTAGTGAGTGTGAATGGTTTATCAAACTCAGGATACTGTAATATGGGACTCGTACATAAAGCTTGTCTTAAATCTTTGAAACTTTCTTCCTCTTTGTCTCCCCATTTGAAGATTATTCCTTTCTTTAAAAGATTTGTCAAAGGTTTTGCACGAGTTGAAAAATTTTTTATAAACCTACGATAATATCCAGCCAAACCTAAAAATTGTTTTATATTACGAGGTGTTTTCGGCCTTGGATATTGACTAACAGCCTCAATCTTTTTAGGATCTGGCTTTACTCCATCGCTGCTTATTATATGCCCTAAGTATTGTATTTCTTTAAAAAGAAACTCGCATTTTTCAGGCTGCAAGGATAAATTTGCATCTCTTAATTTTGCAAATAATCTTCTTAACTTCTTTTCATGATTGTCTAAATCAGTTGCATAAACTACAATGTAGTCAAGGTACACAAATAATTCACTTCCTTGCAATCCCAGTAGTGTTTGGTCCATCAATCGCTGAAAAGTTGCAGGTGAATTTTTTAATCCCATGGGCATTCGGACATATTCATAATGACCATTTAAAGTTGAAAACGCTGTTTTGGCTCGATCGCTTGGTGCTAATTCAATTTGATGAAAACCGCTTGCTAGATCAAAAACTGAAAAGTAGACAGCGCCACCTAGAAGAATTTCCGAAATGCAGGGGAGGGGGTAAGCATCACCCACTGTTTTTTCATTCAATAATCTAAAGTCGATTACAATTCGCCATTTTCTTTTTCCTGTGCCATCAATTTTTTTTGGAATTATTAATAATGGTGAATTGTATGGTGATTTAGAATGTCGTATAGCACCTTCGGACTCGATTTTATTTATTACTCTTTCAACTTGTTCATTTTGTGAAGGTGAAAACCGATAAGGACGAGTATTAATTGGGATGTCGTCGCTAGTATGTATTTGATGTTGCACTAAATGAGTTGGAGTCAAATGTTCTCCAGGTAAATGAAAAATATCTTGAAATTCATTAACTAATTTTAAAACATGTGTTTTCTCCTCTGCATTTAAATGTGATAACCTTAAATGGTTTACTACTGTTTGGTACCTGTTTGAGGTAGAAAAGTCGTTGATGTTTTCCATACTATCGCAGGAATCTTCTCCGGGTAAATTATAATACTCAAAAGGGATTAGTTCCTGTGGAGGTATATTTACTTCTATTTCATTATCGTTGGTGTTAATTGCATATACGTGACAATATCCCTTAGAATTTGTTACCACTGCTTCTCCTATAAACACGCCATCTTGTACATTTATTAAAGGTAAATATCCTTCTTTCATTTGCTCGTTTAAAATCTTAACTGGTATTACTTGTCGCGACCTTGATTTTAAAACAACAGAATTGTAATTTCTCTTCTTTTGAGGTTCAAGATCATTATTACTTTGTAACGATTCAATGTCAATAAATGGTATTGGAACTACAGGGTTTGAAGCGGTTACTATTGTATTATGCCAGAAGGAAATTTCCACCTTCTCTTGACGTAAATATTCTCTTCCTAAAATACCATCAACTTCAAGGAGAAAATTTGGAAAAATAACATGAAACTTTACTTCTGTGTTTCCTATATCCAGTATTGTTGTTCCTAAAGTAGTAATTTTAACTTCCGTTATTCCAATTATTTCAATAGCATTGTCTTCAGTTACCATAACATCTTCATGTAAAGACGTTAGTTTAATGATATTAACATCCGCGCCAGTGTCAATTAAAAAATATCCATGTTTATTTTTTTAATAAGGAGAAAAAACTTTTATTACAGGTGATTCTTCGCTTAATTTTGCTTGGCAGATTCCTGTCGTTTTAAGAGAATTCGTACACTTGTCTGACGCTCGGGTTTCTCCTCGCTCGTCGGTGCGTCTGTTCGGCGAGCACTGTTGTAGTTTAAAGCTTGAGACCTTGAAGGTATCGGTGATTGATTCCTAGGGGGTGTAGTTTTTCCATCCGCATAGTAATTAGATTGAATTCTTTGAGGATATTTATCTCTGGAATAATATTGATTATCTTCTCTTGGTTTGACTATTCCTGGAGGATTTTGTTTAGAAAAACTTTTTCTTTCAGGAGATGAAGCAAATCTTACCTGGGGACTAGGACTACGATCACGATAATTTTGGTAGTTAGACTGTGAATACCTATAGTCATGATATCCTTGAGAATGAATTTGATGCCTTGTTTCATACTTTATAGCATGTTTCAAGGCCGCATCTAAATTCTCTGGGTTTTGGGCCTCTACCATTCCTGAAATGTTATCTGGTAATCCACGAATAAATGCCTCTAATGCGCAATCCTGTAAAGGTGACATCATATTTCTTGCATTTTTATATTTATCTTGTAGAGCAGCTTGTACACCATGTAATAACAAGGTTACTCGATCATAAAATTCAATTTTCGGTACGATACATTCTAATGGTAGAAATTTCATGCAAATACCAAGAATATGATTTTCTAGAAGCAAAACGCTGTTTTAAATGTTGTTTTAAAGCGTTTATAGTATTAAATTGTTTTCCGTGAGTACTTTCTCTCGCTGGACCCTTTAGTCGCGATAATATTGCTTTGACATACTGTGTTTCGCAATTAGGGGGTACACTAGCTTCACCGTTTTCAACGTCTTGAATAAAGTCCATAACAGGCATATTTTTACCGTCGAATGCTGGAATATTTATTGTTGCTTGTTGCAATGCAAAACACTCGGCCATGGATGTCATCATTTCATCTGTAAGGGTACGATTTATGGATCCAGTACAACTTGTTTCTCAACCGTCGTGAGCCATTTTGCTTAAATCGGTTGGAATGTTCTCAAATGTTTATTTGTTTATTTTATTAATAATAAAAGGGATATTTTATATTAAATTATGTTTAATTGCCGTTATTGTTTTATGTAGTTTTAAATAGAATTTGATTCAAAATTGGACCCTGTAAAATATACTGACCATAATACTCCGGTAATTTCTGAACCTGTATCGTGTGAAATAACTTGAAATTCTACAGGTGTATTACCTACGTCAATTTTTACTTTACCGATAGTTACTAGTGTTGCTCCTCTAAGAATATATATTTCAGATCGGTCTATGTTCACTGAAAGAGCTAATTCAGTTTCTCTTATCAAATTAATAGGTAAAGAAGGATCGATAATAAAACTTCCTTCTAAATATTTTAATTGTTGTGCAATAATATATGTTCTCGGAAAAGCGTACCTTCGTTGTTCTAAATATGAAAAGTATGATGACATGTCATTTGATAAAATAAAGCCACTTGCTTTTCAAATAAAAGAAAACTTTAATTGTCTCTATTGTCGTTTGAATTAACAAAATTATTTAGAAAGCATAATTCAATGAAACGATCTCACTTTAAAAAAGCTATTTGTTCTCTGGTATTGGCAAATTTAATTCTTTAATAAAAGATCTTCCAACAATTCCTATTATTTTTGAATTTATACCACTATTTATAACATTAAATTTCAAATTTTTACTCAAAATTGGAATATCTGCTACGCCTAATGTACTCAATACCAATTCCTTAATTATATGAATTTTTGAATAATTAATGTGAACAAATGAAGCAACTTTACTTTCTTCAATTAAATTAATATTAACAGTTGGATCGTACAGAAAATCACCAACTTCTTCTTTTAAAAATATGGAATTTATAGTCACTATAGTTCTTTTACTATGATGGTGAAAAGTTAAATGTGAAGAATGATTTAACATTAGAATTTTTTATAAATTTGTTAAATTCAGGATAAAGAATGGGTTTATGAAGGAGAATGAAATATCGATCGCCTTTTCTTTGACAGTTATATTATGTATGCTTATATATTTTTTTCTTTTATGGAATTATGACAATCAATACATAATTATTTTGTCTCTTAGTTTTTTACGTTATTAATCACTTTTTCTGTTTTATCTAAAATTTCTTCAAAAATTTTTGAAAATTCTTCATCTGAAGCGAAAGTTTTTAAATTTTCATTAGTTTTAGTTTTTATTTCAATCTTTGGTTTTTGTTCAATTTCGTATCTTCTTCGTGCTTTTATTCCTCCGCGTCTTTTTACTTTTAATATTTTAATTTCAGCACCGTCGTTCATGTTTTTTGGAACAACTGTAAAATAAACATGACTGGTGTCAAAGGAAAGAAATTTTGTAATTACGGAAAAATTTTAAATTAATGTAACAATACCCTTTTAAACAAAATTTTAAACTTATTATGCAAAAAATGTGAATTGTAAAATAAAATTTGACGCACGGTGGAAATTTGTTTAAATTATCAAGGATTATAATTTTGATTTCACTCAGCAAGTTTGCCGATCGGCATAAAATGCTGATCACAGAGATACAATTAACAATAAAGCTTAAAAGTATCTCTTGTGAAATTTAAATTATTTTTAAGAGGATATTTTGAGAAAGTCTAATTTGACAAGTTTGCCGGACGGCATAAAATATCAATTATGAAAAAACAATTTGCCGATCGGCATAAAAGTAGTTCCACCTGAATACCCTTTATTGAAACAACAAGGAAAAGATATTAACAACATAAGAACATCAGCATGACAGATTTGCCGAACGGCATAAAATGTCAATTTCAAGAACTATAATTTGCCGTGTGGCATAAAAATAGCTCTTTTTACCGAATATTCAGATAAGTTAATATTGGAGTTCAATATTATCAAGTAAAGAGTATTTGCAAGATAGATTTGCCGATCGGCATAATTTGTCTATTTCAGAATTATAATTTGCCGAACGGCATAAGAATAATTCTTGCAAAAAAAAACTCTTAACCTTTCAATATTGAATTTTATTTATAAATAAAACCTTATTCAACAGATTTGCCGATCGGCATAAAATGTTGATTGCAAGACTACAATTTGCCGTACGGCATAAAAGCAGTTCTTGAAAAGTTTTAATAAAAATCTGCCCGCTCCCCCTTCGGGGTAGCGGACACATTCTCATCCGCGCTTCGAGCGGGGGGGCTCGCTGCGCTCGCGGATTTGAACGTGCCTTGGGGCGCGAAAAGCACTCCGTCGCGCTACGCGCTCCAAATGTTATGCTGACTCTACATTTAATATTATATTATAATATTTTAATATAAAAATTATATACAATAATTTTAATATTATTATATAGGATTAATTTTCTTAAAGTTCTTCGACTTTAAGGAGAACATTCTCATCATGGCACTCGCGTTTCACGCTCGAATGTATGATGCGGAATTAGAAGTGTTTTTGAGTATTTGGATTTTTTATTATTTAAATATATGAAACATTTGAGCAAACGAATACATTTAAGGGGTTAGTATCTCATCTCCATTATTTTTTTCAAATAGTTTTTTTAATTAAACAATTTATTTTATTTACTTTAAGCTTGTTATACATAAAAGTAAGGGTTATATATACTATTCCCAGTTGAAAAATCTTGTACAATATCATGTACATTTTTTTGATCAAGTTCAAGTACTTGCACATTCGCGTGATCTTGTACAAGAGCAGAAAACGAACCTGTAAAAAGAATTGGAACAAAGTACATGAACCTGTACAGGTACATGCAAGTGTATTTGTTTGCGACTTTGTGACTGTTGTGTGTGCAAAATTGCAAATCTATTTGTTTCGATTTATAAAAGTTATTTTGTCAACAACATTTTGTGTCTACATACATACATACATACATACATACATACATACATACATACATACATACATACATACATACATACATACATACATACATACATACATACATACATACATACATACATACATACATACATACATACATACATACATACATACATACATACATACATACATACATACATACATACATACATACATACATACATACATACATACATACATACATACATACATACATACATACATACATACATACATACATACATACATACATACATACATACATACATACATACATACATACATACATACATACATACATACATACATACATACATACATACATACATACATACATACATACATACATACATACATACATACATACATACATACATACATACATACATACATACATACATACATACATACATACATACATACATACATACATACATACATACATACATACATACATACATACATACATACATACATACATACATACATACATACATACATACATACATACATACATACATACATACATACATACATACATACATACATACATACATACATACATACATACATACATACATACATACATACATACATACATACATACATACATACATACATACATACATACATACATACATACATACATACATACATACATACATACATACATACATACATACATACATACATACATACATACATACATACATACATACATACATACATACATACATACATACATACATACATACATACATACATACATACATACATACATACATACATACATACATACATACATACATACATACATACATACATACATACATACATACATACATACATACATACATACATACATACATACATACATACATACATACATACATACATACATACATACATACATACATACATACATACATACATACATACATACATACATACATACATACATACATACATACATACATACATACATACATACATACATACATACATACATACATACATACATACATACATACATACATACATACATACATACATACATACATACATACATACATACATACATACATACATACATACATACATACATACATACATACATACATACATACATACATACATACATACATACATACATACATACATACATACATACATACATACATACATACATACATACATACATACATACATACATACATACATACATACATACATACATACATACATACATACATACATACATACATACATACATACATACATACATACATACATACATACATACATACATACATACATACATACATACATACATACATACATACATACATACATACATACATACATACATACATACATACATACATACATACATACATACATACATACATACATACATACATACATACATACATACATACATACATACATACATACATACATACATACATACATACATACATACATACATACATACATACATACATACATACATACATACATACATACATACATACATACATACATACATACATACATACATACATACATACATACATACATACATACATACATACATACATACATACATACATACATACATACATACATACATACATACATACATACATACATACATACATACATACATACATACATACATACATACATACATACATACATACATACATACATACATACATACATACATACATACATACATACATACATACATACATACATACATACATACATACATACATACATACATACATACATACATACATACATACATACATACATACATACATACATACATACATACATACATACATACATACATACATACATACATACATACATACATACATACATACATACATACATACATACATACATACATACATACATACATACATACATACATACATACATACATACATACATACATACATACATACATACATACATACATACATACATACATACATACATACATACATACATACATACATACATACATACATACATACATACATACATACATACATACATACATACATACATACATACATACATTTGCCGAACGGCATAAAATGTTATTGACGAAATTGCAATTTGCCGAACGGCATAAAAACAATTTCGATAGAATATTCCTAATATAAAGTGATTATTATTAACATTAAAAGGACTCAATATAACAGATTTGCCGGACTGGCATAAAATGTCAATTTTTAGAAATATGATTTGCCGAACTGACTATTTATTTTTATGTGAGATCGTTGTTATCTATCGATCCTATGGGGGTCGTCTTTATTAATTTATTTAATAATTGGTCAAACTTTATCCATTATAATATTTTAAAAAATTCTACTTTCTTTCCAATTAATTATATTTACTGCATTCTAGTCACAATGTAAAATTCTGTATTACAAATTAAAATTTATTTATACATGAGATCATACGTAACAAAGTTGTAGAATTCGTCCTCTTTTAAAGTGAGACACATTGAGGCCCTAATTCAGAAGGATCAAAAGTTGGAACGCGCTATGAGCTAAAAGAAAAACATAATTTCTTAATAATTGTCAACTACCAATGAATTAAAAAAAATTCTTTATTAATTTATCTTAAAAACTTTTTTTATAAATAAATTTTTGTATTAAATATGCCAATTCCTTCACATTAAGAAACAATCAAAACAACAAAAAATGCAAATAAATATGTTTATTAAAAAATTTTGAAATGATCTCTTGAACCAAAAAATCATCTCAGTTAACTCTATTGGGTATTAAATTTGAAGCTTTGGATTTAAACAGTGTTACGTGACAGTTTATTGAACAAAAAGTTACGTTAATTAATTTAAAAGAAAAACATAAGCAAAGCACTTATTTGCGAATTTTTAAAGGCCCAGAACATTGCGTTCGCTAGGTAATGTTCAGGGTGCCCACCAGTCAGGGAAAATCAAAAGTAGTCAAGGAATGTCAGGGAATTGTAAAACAAAGATATGTCAAATTTTGTCAATGTTTTTAAAAAAGTTGCTTATATAATATAAAAAATGAAATTTTAATAAAAGCTTACTGAAAATATTCCTTTAAATTTTTAAATTATTTTTGAAACTAATAAACATAGGTGTTTTAATCAAAATGCATAAACTTGCTGTAAAAACTAATTCATTAAGTACCTTTTTAAATTAAAAATCATCATTTTTGAATAATAAAACAACGAAATTTTGGTACGTAAATTAGTCCCTATTTTTTATTTTTTGGTACGTAAAGTACGTAATTTTTAACGCTGAAGTTAGTTCGAAGCCTGTATACTATATCAATTTTGAAGTCGATCGATCGGTTAGATTTGTTTCTAGCACGAAATAAAATTGAACGAACGAACATCGTAGCGAAAACAATAGGGTTCCTGGCGTACACGGTACGGAACCCTAAAAACGACTTTTATGGTTTTCAAAATAAGAAATATTTTTTATGACTTTAGCGATTTTAGCTGAAATGATTATTTAAAAAAAAGATAAATTCAGCTCAAACGCCAAAGAATCAAGGTTTGATTAAAAAAGAAGGTACCACGTGAAGAGCAATGATATTTTAAATGAAAAAAATGAAAAATATTTTATTATTTTGAAGTTATATGTATTTTGAATAATTAATTTTTTTACAAGTAGTTACAAAAAATGCTTCTTCTTCTACAAATTTTAATATTTTTCGACGGTTATTGTTTTATTTTGTTTCTAAGACTCCCTTTAAGAAATAAGGATATGGGTTTTGCGAAATTTTAATATTGTAAAAAATTACAATGTTTTTTCTGTAATGATAATCGCAAAAATTGAAAGAAATTTTTTTTCCTGTTTCACATGTTTTTTTACTCTAAATTGTGTCAGAAAAATGATACTTCAGATTTTTTAAACCCTAACTTCATATAGTTGAAAATTCAGGTGCGGGTCCCCTTAAAAATAAAAACTTTACTTTTAACTCTTCGAAATATGTATTATTATTAAATATTTGCATTTACAGAATCCAGAGATGCACTTGAAAAACGATTCTTAACAGGACCTCGAGCACGCTTTCCTGGTAAAAATGTACGCCGAGGAAATTCTGATTTAAAACCTCATTGTGAAAAGGACAAGGAAAATTTTTTTGTGAAAGGCAAAAAAAGATCAACAATAAAACAGCCTACCTTAAGTAAGAAAATCAAAAAAGAGTTTAAAATTAATCCGGAACCAAAAACAATCAAAAAAGATTCCGCATTGAAAAAAAGAAATGAACAAGAATCATTGAGATTAAATAATCTTACAATGAGTGATGATGAGTTTGAAGATAATCGGGAATCAAAACCAGTTATTGAAAAGTCAACATGAGAGAAACAGACGAGAACAGTAGGGATACACAAAGTAGAGATACAAAAAGTAGCATCAGAGGAAGAACCAACAACAAAGGAAGAACAACAAGTTGTGGAGGAAGAAACAGCACCACCAGAGAAAGAAAGTCCGGACAAAGTGACATTAAAGGAGGAAATAATTGAAAATTCGTCTGAATCGAGAGATGATACTATTGTAGTAAAACGATACGCAATTATTAATAACCAGGAAATTTTTAAATAGTTCTTCAGCTATAGATACTCCAAAATTTAAAAGCATATATAAAAAAATTACATTACCGTCCGTGAGTATCAGAACGCCCCTTTTATCATATAAGTAAGAAAAAGCTTAAGACGTAAAAAAAAGGCATCACAGTCGTTCCCCTTCTGACCCCTTTTTTCGACTTTGTTCCCTTTTTCTCCTTTTTTGGTGATTTGTCCCCTTTTTCACCTCTTAGTGATCAAAAATAAAGAAATTTCAATATTCTCATCACATGAAAAGTTATAAGTTTTATGGGAAAATTTCCATCAAGTCTTCACGTGTTGAGTCCCCTAAATCGAAAAGTCTGTGTGTCGGTCTGTAAACCAAAAATGTTGTTGACACAATAACTTTTAAAAATCGAAACCGATCAACTTGCAACTTTGCACACTCAAAGATAATGTCAAAATTCAGCGGTTAAGTTCGCTAGCCAGACATTTTTATCAAAAACTACAAAAATTTCAGCTTTTTAAAAAACTCAAGTCATTCCATTTTATTTCTAATAAAGTCGTTCCTCGCTAATAATGAGAGTATTTTTCATTTACTTCTCATTGGGTAAATCGAAATTTATTTCAATAATTCTCATAATTAATTGTCAAAAATTTCAAAATTAGGTTATTTGACAGAACAACTTTGAAAACCTATTTTATCTATTATTTCCATTTTTCCACTACTTTAATCATTAAAAAATAATTAATTGATAGATTTTAAATAAGAACTAATAATCCTTTTTACACTTTTAACCATTTTTTCCGTACCTCTTACTTTAAATTCATATTTTAAGAGAAATATAAAAAATTTTAACATAATTCTTTTCATATCCTTCACCAATTCTCTATACAGAATTATTTCTGAAAGCATCAATGTATTGAATAATAATTAGCGAGCAACGACTTTAGTTGAAATATAATGGAAAGACTCAAAATTTAATTTTTTTAAATTAATCTTTCAACTACACAAGTTATCTAATATATTCAACATTCTTACTGTTTTCCTTATGTGATGTAGATATTTCATTTAACCCTTTAATGGCCGAGTTTTTTGTCGTTACTTTAGACTTATAATGTATATTAGATTTAATTACTAAAGTATTCAGTATGAGAAAAAAATTTTTTTTAACATGTCTCACCCCTTAAAACCACCCCCACGGTACATTACTACCCCAAAAAACTGATATTTAACCAAATTGATGAATTAAATATTTTTCAGCTCTTATCTACTTTTTATTTATTTATAAACATTGCCTGGTTGCTTAAAAATTGAAAAGGATCAATAACCCCTTGAAAACACCCTTAAAGTCAAATAATCATCCCTTGACGGTGAAAGTTTTTGTAAATGATTAAAAAAAATCTATAGATTCTAATTGCTTCTAAATTATAAACAATTATTTGAAAGTTATACAGACATAGATAATAATAATAATAAACTCACCCCCTACCCTTGAAGCCCACCCCTAATTCATAACTATTCTCAGTTTGGAACAATCAAAAAAATAATTTTCACTGATTTTCGAAAATATGAAAAAAAAAATTTTCTATGATAACTAAGTATTAATACTGAATATAAACAACCCCTGAAAAACAACCCTTAAGTCAAATAACCACCCCTTAATGATAAATGTTTTTGTGAATAAATGAAAAAATTATATGGATTCTAAGTGCTTCTGAATTGTAAAAAAGTATTTCAATGTTTCACAGATATGGATAATAATAATAAACTCACCCCCTACCCTTGAAATCCACCCCTAATTCATAAGTTATAAGATACTGGATTCAGTTTTCAACAATCAAAAAAATAATTTTCACTGATTATTATCATATTGAGTAATGCATTGAGTACATACTCAATGCACTCCCCTCCACGATGGCGTAGAGGGGAGTGCATTGGGTAAATGAAAGGGGGGGGGTACGACAGTAGCAAAGAAGCTCCCATGTGGAACTGCTGTTATAAGGCAATCAGCGCGTCGTTTCGTTTTCTCTGTGTAGCGTTCTCCCACTACCTCACCGATTGAGCCTGGGTCTGTAATTTTCATTTTCATACTAAACTCCTAACAACAGGCACTAAAAGCTACAAAATTAATAGGCAATAATGACACCAGCATTATTTTGCAATTTTAAAAACTGACATCATATTCGTAATTATCGACCCCGAAAACCCCTGAGTAATAAGTTTCAGATGAATCTAATGAAAGTTAATCATTTCGTCCGCCATATTGGATCCGCCATTTTCAATTTTCTAAATCTGATATCGGATTCGTAATCAGCGACCCCGAAAACCCCCCAAGTGACAAGTTTCACATGAATCTAGTGAATTTTTATATTTATCGGTCGCCATATTGGATCCGCCATTTTGAATTCTTAAAGACGGACATCGGATTCGTCATCAGCGACCCCGAAAACCCCCGAGTGATAAGTTTCACGCGAATGTAGTACATTTTTATAATTATCGGTCGCCATTTTGGTTCCGCCATTTTGAATTTTTGAAAACGGACATCGGATTCGTAATCAGCGACCCCGAAAACCCCCGAGTGATAAGTTTCACGCGAATCTAGTAATTTTTTATAATTATCGGTCGCCATTTTGGATCCGCCATTTTGAATTTTTGAAAACGGACATCGGATTCGTAATCAGCGACCCCGAAAACCCCCAAGTAACAATTTTCAAGCGAATTTATTAATTTTTAAAGGTTTTGGTTTTTAGGGGTAGTTTTAGTTATTTTTCTGCACCCTCGGGTTGAATTTTTAATATTAATTTTTTTTTACAAAGGTTGCAATATTTTTAAACATATGTTACTATGAAAGCCTGAAAAAAAAATTTCTTCTGAAATTTATACCTGTTTTTTCATTTTTCTCATTTTTCGGGTTTTTTGAAGGGGTGTATTTCAAAGAGGGTAGTTTTTTAAAAAAATACATGTATTTACATTTGTTACTCTATCCCTCCCCTTCAAAATGAGATCTTAGTGGAGTTATTCGATTAAGTTTTAAGAAAGTTATGATTTTTTGAAGTAGGTGGGACGTATGTGTCCCACTGGCCATGAAAGGGTTAAAAACATTTTAAATAGGTATTAAAATTATTTTTTACTAAAAAGCCCTAAACTGTAGCAAATTTTTAATATTAATACATTCTTAATATGACTTTTAACCCATTTTAACTTAAAAATCGCAATTTTTTTTGTCACTTTTTTCCCCCTTTTTGTCCCCTTTTTCAGCAAAAAAAGTCACCTTTTCCCCTTTTTTGAGGTCAAAAGGTACTGTGATGTCTGAGAAAATGAAAACATCCAAAAATTTTCTCATTTTTTTCCTAAAAGCTGATGAAATTGTTAAAAAAAAATGGCACCGAATAGTAGATATTCCGTTAAGTTTTATGTGAAATATAATATATAAAAAAATGTCGATTTTGCATGCTTTTCTTATTTTCTTAATTTCTCGGAAACTAATTAATGTTTTTTAACGTTCTTGGTATAATTTTAATCTCTATTTGATGAAAAATTTGAATAATTTGCCGCTTTTTTGACATTTATTTTTCCAAAAAAATTTAAAAGCGTGAAAGTCGGATCAAAAAAATTCAAAAAAAATAAAAAAAATTGTTGGAAAAGTGCCTTTTTATTTTCGGAATTTTGTTGATGCCGCTTTCACGCTTTCAAATTTTTTGAAAAAAATAAATATTAAAATATCGACAAATTATTAAAATTTTGCATCAAATAGCGATTAAAATGAGACCAAGAACGTTAAAAGGCATTAATTAGTTTACGAGAAATTAAAAAAATAAGAAAAGCATGCAAAATCGACATGTTTTTATGTATCTCACATAAAACTTAACGAAACATATTCTATTCTGTGACATTCTTTTCACCATTTCACCTACTTTCAGGAAATAAATGAGAAAAATTTTTGTTGTTTCCATTTTCTACGTTTTAAACATTTTTTTACTCGTGAAAAAAGAGGCGTCTTGATGCTCATGAACGGTACTGTATAATTATTACTTTTTCAAGATTTATCTTGGGGCAGGAAAACTCATTCCCATTGAAGATTGGAAAACAATCAACAGAAAACACAGCCACACAAAAAAAAAGTACCCGGGCCGGGGAATGAGACCACCATTTCTTGATATATTTTGATGCGCTGAACACGAATCTGAAGTCCGTTTAGCTCCATCACGTCAGGATTTTGACATAACCTCAAAAAACATAGCTGATTTTAAATGACAGGAGAAATTTTTTAAATAATGTCAGATTTGCTTGAATCTTGTTACTCGGGGGTTTTTGGGGTCGCTGATTACGAATTTAATGTCAGATTTATAAAATTCAAAATGGCGGACAAATATTTAAAAAGTAGTTGGATTTTTACGAAAATTGGTATCTAGGGGTTTTGGGAGTCGCTGATTACAAATTTATCGTCAGATTATTCAAATTCAAAATGGCGGATCCAATATGGCGGACAAATTTTTAAAAAGTAGTTGGATTTTTACAAAAATTGGTATCATGGGGTTTTTTTGGAGTCGCTGATTACGAATTTAACGTCAGATTATTCAAATGTAAAATGGCAGATATAGTACGGTGGTCAAATATCTTTATGTTTCTACATGTGTCTGCATCCAGGGCACCTCCACGCGGTGACGGTGGGCAACGGAGTTTGTCCGCTATCCGGCTAAGTCCCTGGATAATGGCTTTGATGCCGTCATGGCAGACACACGTAGGAAACGTATTACGATGCAGGGACTCGAAACCTTAGTATCGGCCAAGTTACATAAAAATTCAACTATTTTTTAAAAACTCGTCCTCCATATTGGATCCGCTATTTTGAATTTGAATAATCTGACGATAAATTTGTAATCAGCGACTCCCAAAACCCCTAGATACCAATTTTCGTAAAAATCCAACTACTTTTTAAACATTTGTCCGCTATATTGAATCCGCCATTTTGAATTTTATAAATCTGACGTTAAATTCGTAATCAGCGACCCCAAAAACCCCCGAGTAACAAGATACAAGCAAATCTGACATTATTTAAAAAATTTCTCCTGTCATTTAAAATCAGCTATGTTTTTTGAGGTTATGTCAAAATCCTGACGTGATGGAGCTAAACAAACTTCAGATTCGTGTTCAGCGCATTAAAATACATCAAGAAATGGTGGTCTCATTCCCCGGCCCGGGTACTTTTTTTTTTGTGTGGCTGTGAAATCAAAAGACTCACTGTGGGTTATCGCCTTAATTAACATGTTTTATCCCAATGGTCTTAAAGACAGATGCTTGGATGAAAATAAAGCTGGACCAAGACAGGATGGGCAAGTGAGAATACCTTTAACTCCAAAAAAAGTAAAAGCGATAGAAAGTAAGGAAAACATATTTTTATTTTTTTATTGTTTTATAATGGGTTTATTTATTTGAATATCACAGCCCGACAAAAAGAAATAAAACTTTTGTCCGACGAACTAGACTAGTCATTCCTTATGTATTTCGGGTCGCTGAATGCGAATTATTTATTTATTATTATTACTATTTTATTATTATTTTATTATTATATTATTTTTATTTTATTTTTATTTTATTTTTATTATATTTTTATTATATTTTTATATATTTATTATTATATTTTATAGTTCTTTCAAAAAATTAAGCCTCAATATCTACTGTTTACATTTACCCCTTGTTTAAAAATTCCCCATATGACCCTAAGCCTAAATAATTAACTTATTTTTAAATCCATAGAAATACTATTAAATATTATAAAATAATAAAAAATATTTTATCCAAAGACTTTTTAAGGACCGAGTTAGAAAAATCAAAGGATAGGATTGTGGGACTTTAACCCTTAAAGAAGACGTGAAGATCGTGAGGACAAAAATAACACAGGTAATCAATGATTTGAATAAAAAAGACAAAAAACTTCCGGAAAAAGAGGAAAATAATTCACAATCAGAGTAAAATTGTAAAGTGATCTTCACAATATTTGATTTAAAATGTTTGTTACTTAATTTTAATCTTTTTACATATATACATATTTATTAATTAATGTAAAAAACGTGAAAATGTTAGAAGGGTTAGAGGAAAAAATAACCCAGGTAATCAACGATTTAAATAAAAAAGACGAAAAACCTCCGGAAAACGAAGAAAATGATTTTTCACAATCAGAGTAAAATTGTAAAGTTTCTTCTTATTGCCAGCTATGTTTTAAGAAAAGAAAATTAAAAATCAAAAGTGTCTAAATTGAAAAAAAAATAAATTAGTTTATAAAAAATTATGAATTTTGTAATAAAAATTCAAAAATTTTTTTTGTTAACTTTATTTAAGGGGTTAAACCACTCTAGAATTTTCAAAAAATCAAAAAAAATTTTTGCTTTAAAAGGTGCCTAAGGGTGTATAGAATAAGAAACAATATCAATTATAAGTCGAAACACTTTTTAATTTGGAAGGTCAATTATACGGCGCAGGCATTGCAGATTGAAGGTATATCCAAAAAGTCATAAGTAAAACTTTAAACTCGTTTTTCTCAAAACTACATTTTTTGTGCTGGCCGGAAACATGACTTTTACAAATCTCAACCGATTTACTTAAAAATTAAACTGTAGCTTCTCAATAACATTATCTAGAGAAAGACGTACGGATTTTTTTTTATGTTGCATATTTTTTTTGTTATAAACAATTTAGTGTCAATTTTTTAAGTAAAAAACTCGGTTTTTCCTTAAAATGTTCGCCATTTTTGCAAAAATCAATTGAAAAAAATCCCCTACGTCTTTCTCTAGCTTTTAAGATGTAAAAATAGAAAGAAATTTGTTTTTTGTTCTAGGATGAAAATTGGAGCTAAAACCTTTCCGGCCGCGACGTGATTCCTCTCAGAAAGGGTTCCTATCACGTATCTGTAAATTTGATATTTTAAAAAAAATAATTAATGAAGTATATTTTTTTTCTTTTTAAAGTTTACCTAATAAAGATATGTAAACATATTTTTCAGTACATTTAAACTTTTCTTGAAAAAAATTTCTAAAGTTAGGCCTTTTTTTGACGCTCTAGAGTGGTTTAACCCCTTAAAAGTCGAAGAAAAACCAAACTTTTTTTGTCTTGGCGAAATTTTGCTAAAATCAATAATTTCCGATTTATAGGTCATTGAAAATAGGTCTGCTTTCAAAAAATCAAAATTTCGAAAATTCATTACACGAAAATTTGACCACAAAAAAAAATACGTATCCATTTTTTCTCTAAAGAACAAGAAAAAATTTATTTTGGCCGGTTTTAAAATGTGAACTGAAATCTGACGTGGAATCGCCCATATATGTATTTAATTATTATAAGAAACGTGAAAATGTTAGAAGGGTTAGAGGGAAAAAATAACCCAGGTAATCAATGATTTAAATAAAAAAGACGAAAAACCTCCGGAAAACAAAGAAAATGATCTATTACAATCAGGGTGAAATTGTAAAGTGATCTTCGCAATATTTGATTTAAAAAGTTTATTACTTAATTTTAAACTTTACATATGTGTATTTAATTAATTTAAGAAACGTGAAAATGTTAGAAGGGTTCTTTGTCAAACAAGAGCATCTTTTCTATTACTTATAAAAATATGTTTATTTTTTTACTAGTTTCCTACATTTTGCTGCCTTTAAATTTTCCAAAATCACAAATTTTCGAATAATTTAATAAAACAAATGTTTTTTTATTTAATAATAATAAAATTTTTAAAGCGATAATTTAAAATTGTTTTATTACTTGAATTTAAATAAACACAAAAGTTTTGAGCTAAAATGTGAATTTTTAGCCTGTCCGCCTGAAACAATATAAGAGCTTAATAGAAAGTTTATTTATTTATTTTTTTTATTTTTTCTTTTTGTGTTTCTGGAGTTTTCTTAAAATTTTCAGCCAACTCGACAATTCTGACTTTCAATTCGGATTCATCCCAAAAAAATACGTAGAAATACACTAGCGTGTAGTCATATAAATCAATTTCATTTTTGATTTTGACACTATCTTTGAGTGTGTCGAGTTGCAACATACATACAGACACACACACAGACGTGGCTACCCAACCAACTAAAATATTTCATCATGAGAATTTCCTTTTTTGAAATTCGCGTCTCTTATTGATCGAAATAATGAATGATTAATTATCCGAAAAGGACGCAGTTTTGCATGTTTTTTTCAATTTTCTGTGATGCAGAGATAGGAGCACATGAAAAAATAATCTTATTGTCAAAGAAAATAATTCAGGTAAGTAAATTGTTACAAAAATTCCAAAATGAATTTCATCTGAGATTTTAATATAGGAATTTTTGTAAAATTTTATTTAACAATATTTATCATGTGATTCATAAGACATTTTGATATGTCTTTCAATGTGTGATTATGTAATTTTTTAAATGTTTTTATATAAAATTTTACATATGAAATTTTATAGGAAATAAAAAAAAATTTCATATAAGTTTTTATATGAGATTTGATATAGGAAATATTTAATTAGGAATTTTTTTACATATATTTTTGAAAGATTTTATATAGAATTTTACATGAGAAATTTTATAGGAAATAAAAAAAAATTTTATATAAGTTTTTATATGAGATTTGATATAGGAAATTTTTAATTAAGAATTTCTTTAAATATATTTTTGAAAGATTTTTATAGATAATTTTAAAGATTTTTTTACGAGAAATTGACATACGAAAATGTCAAAAATTTTGACGGAAAAGTTAGAGGAAATGACATAGGAATCCACATGGATTTCAATGTACAAACTCAATTGCAATTCCCCATATCGAATCATACTCCAAATCGTGTCCGAATTTCACATATGATTTTACATGGATTCCTACATGAACCTAGGATTTCATATACATTTTCAAATAGGAATCCATGTAAAATCCCATGTAAGATCCTATATGGAGATTTTCAATAGGGTGATATTCAAGTGATGTTGAGGGGATACACCATGCTGCTTGGGTTCCTTTATTATATAATATTAAAAAATGGAAAAATGAAAAAATTGTTAATAATTAATTTCATACATGACTGTAATTATGGCGTCGCAAATGACTTTGTTACAAATAAGACTTGTTATGATTTAAGAATTTAATTATTATTTAACAATAATAATTTAAATTTGATATACCTTTTTTTGATATAACGAATCAATAAATCTTGTTTTTTGAATTGATGTTTCATGTTTATATTCATTACATTGTATTATTATTTTTCATTAACAGCAACATTATAAAATTTTTTTTAAAATATTTATAAAATTTGAATTTTTAATTATAAATTCTTGACAATTTTTCTAAAAAACAAAGAATAAAACATCTCATGTCACACCCAATCTTACACAAATGCACTCAATCAATTCACATTTCCGAAGATATAACCCGTTTAGATTTTTAATTGAGTGATTACAGAGATCGCTAAAACGATTTAACATTCGTTTTGGCTTTGATAAATACGAAGATCAGTTCGATTATATATTTAATTAAATAATCAATGAATAGTACTACTAATTAATTATATTGAATTAAAAATATATTTTTAGATTTACAAATTTGAATACGATATAATTTTAAAAAGTAGGGTATTCGTTAGGAAAAGTGGTAAGGCCCTCACCAGTTTTCCTTACATAGTATTTAGTAGCAATTGAAAAAAGAGAAACAACTTACAATGAATATTATATATAAGTTTTATAAAAATTATGTTAAGTTGAAATTTAGAGGAATCGACTGAAATTAAATTTTGGGGTGGGAACAGTTGAGGAATTTCGCCCCATATTTAAAATATTTATTACATTGACTATATAATTAAAAAATGTATTATTAACCTGTAATTTGTATTTAATTCCATACATTAATTATAATATAAATGTAAGTGCACAACGTTGGCACTAATTTCTACTTTATCCGATGTGCATAGAATAAAATTTAACATATTAAATATTAAAAAAGTATTATTGTAAAATAAAAGAATTATTTTATAATAAACATAAACAAACATAATAAACGACTGTATAGTCGTTGAAAGCGAAGGAAGATTTTTCTTTTATATTTTTATTACATTGGAATTAATATTAATTTTCTTTAAAATTTATTAAAATAACATTATTTGTTATATAAATAAAGAAAAAATAAAAATTGATAATATATTTTACCCGAATCGTAAAGTGTCATTTTCACCCCACCAGGTGGTGTAAAAAACCACTTGCAGTGCTTTGGTGAAACTTATATAACTTTGTCTTTTCATGGGATACGAAGATTGTTCGGCCAGGATTTTGAAGCTAAAAAACTAAACTTTCAGAACCAATTAAAATTTTGATTTTACATTTGAAAAGTAAAAAAGTGTCCTTTTCACCCCATCCTACTCTATATAATTTTTTTAAATGCATACGTTTCAGCCGCAATGACGGCCTTCTTCAGTGTGAATTTTTATTTGCTCAAAAAAATTTTTTAAATCAAATTTACATGTTTTTGATGTATATGGTGTTATAAACTGATATTACAAATTATATTGTAATACAATATATACCTTTACGGAAGTGTTGTTATTTCGAGTAAAATGTGTTTAAAGTTTTGAGTAGGTACGAATGAATCATCAATAAGAATTAAAAATGGGTTTTTTTAAATGTTCAAACAAGCTGATCCCCATAATTAAGTCTAATTTGTTATTAATGGTTTAAATACAGCTTTCTTTGATGCTGGGATAATAAGCGCTTCTACTTCTTCCAAAGTTTTACTATGAGTTTCTGGAGTAATAATAAAAACAAATAATGTACCAGTAATACAACATAGTGCAAAAAACCAAAAGCTTACATATATTCCAAAAAAATAGTTTACAATCGGAAAAACTAATCCAATTCCAAAACTTAAAAACTGTTCTATCACAGACACAATAGCAACAGCCATTCCTTTCACTTTTAATGGAAATAGTTCTCCTTGTAAGACATATCCAACGGGACTAATTCCCATGTAATATCCAATTTCATAAGCAATTAAGGAAAGTATTGGAATCCAGGCTATATTTAATGTACTATAATTTAGAAATAATTTTAAAAAGAAAAAAGTACCTAACGTTGTAAGAGCAAAAGTACATATGATTCCACATGCTAGAAAAATTAACATTCTACCAACCTTATCTATTATTTGCGAACTTACAATACTAGAAATTATTTTAACTAAACATATATAAAGAACAACGCTGTTAGAATTTCCGGATTGCAATGTAATTTCATGTAAATATGATAAAATAGCAACTGAGCCTGAAAGGTTTCTTGTCACTTTAGCGACCAACAAAATTAATAGTCTTTTGCGATTACTTTTATTACAAATGAGTTCACGCAAAGAATTGCTTTGGCATTTTTCTTTCTCTACAACAGCTTTTTTCATTATAGTAAGATCTAATTGGACCGATTCAGGTTGTTTGAATCCTTTTAATTTCATTAAACACATTACTGCATCTTTTTCCTGACCCCTCATCAAATGTATATAAGGAGATTCCGGCATGAAGAAAAATGTTATAAAGAATAATACAGATATACCAACCGAAATTAGATTTGAGGTCCTATATGTAAAGAATGTTCCCATAGCATTTACGAAGAAAACTCCAACTAACATTGATGACTTTGTCATTATTGAAAGCTTACCGCGAATATCTTTATCTGTTATTTCCCCGAGATAAATTGAAATAAATTCTAATAAACCCCCATCACCTATTCCAACTATAAGTCTTCCAATGCAGAGAACAAAATAATTATTTGCTGCGGTAATCATAATCCACCCAATTATTACAGGTATAGAGTAAAGAAGGAAACTTTTTTTCCGTCCGAACTTTTCCATTATAATAGGATTGAAGGAGCAACCAGTTAAACATCCAAGAAAATATATAGACACTAGTAGGGCTCCTGTAATTTCTGTTATGTACACTCCCGAATCTTTTTTCTTCAAGTGTAGCAATGTTGGTGAAGTCCAAGCTAAACTTATTCCACATTCCATGACTATAAGAGCAACTGAAAATATAAATATATGATTTAAAACATTATAAAATTTATACTATAATTGTAAATTCTTAAAAAAATTATTTTTGTATCATGAATATTGCTGCTTCCTCACAGAGGGAAAATAAAAAAATAATTTATTTTATGAAATAACATAACATATATGATTTCACAGTGGCCTTAAAGCAACTATAGGTTGCATTAAAATGACGAAACAAAGTGGAGACGCCACTGTTTTCAGGGTTCAAAAATATCGATATTTTGTATTTTCAAATCGCGTAATAATTACCTATTTCTTCAGTATTAACAAGGTGTATGTGCTCATATATGGAGCATTTTACGTGTAATGTCCTGAGTTAAGAAATTGATTTCTCAAAAATAGTGAAACTTGGGGAAATTGTTGTCCTACCTGATAGTAAAATATCCCCAAAAAATTTTTTGACTTTTTTGAAATTTTGGGGGAGATAGAGGGGACTCAATTCTATCAATTTTCCCTGACACCGCTTACTATTTAAAGTTTTTCTGTCTATAAATGGAATAAAAAAAATTTTGTCAGGTTTGTTTTTTGAAGGTTTTTTCATGCTGTTTCCAATGGTGAATTTCGTTTTTTAAAATTTTTGAATTTTGACCTTGATTTTCTACAAGTAAACATAATTTTTCTATTTTCACTAAAATCGATGCGTTTTTTTTAAATAAATAATTGCAAACGAAAGCTGAGGTTTTTTCCGATCTGTATATAAATTTTCAGATTGCCGATTTTTTTTGTTTTCGAGATATTAAATATGAGGCAAAATTTCTGAAATGTCCGAACAAAAAATTAAAAGTTCTCGAATTTAATCCATACTTTTCTAAAATGTTGTTATTGTTGGTGAAAGTCTAAAAATTAATTATTATTGAATTTAATAAAATAGTTTTTGAATTACAACGTTTTTAATTTTTGACTTTTGAAAAAAAAAATTTTTTTCAATGTACAATATTTATAAGTAGAATGCATTAAAGTTAACATATATATAATGATTTTTAAAGCTTTTTTGACGAGCTACACGCTGTTAATAAAATTTTTTTTTTTAAATAACATTTGACCTTGAAATTCAAGGTCAAAATGTTAATTTACGTTTATCTCAAAATCGGATTTTTTAAAATTATTTTTAACTATCTCAATGGAAAGCTTGACTAATTTCCTACAAAACATGTAATTTTCAGAGTGGGATCTTTTAAAGTTTTTGAGTTATTAATTAATTAATTAATTAATGTTTATAACAAATGAAATATTTTACAAACGAATAAAGTTACCGTAATTCTGAAGTTAGTAATTGAAAGTTAACGTAATTCCGCATCCAACGAGCCCTATATGAAGTATTTTGGATAAGTAGATTGTTAATAAACAATTAGTTAACATTGCAATTGTTTATTAACAATCTACTTATCCAAAATACTTCATATAGGGCTCGTTGGATGCGGAATTAGCTTAACTTTCAATTGGTTAGTTTAGATTTACGATAACTTTATTTGTTTGTAGGATATTTCATTTTTTATTGTTATTTAACTAAAATTGAACAAAAATACTTCATATAGGGCTTTTGGATGCTTGTTGTAAGTAAAAAATAAAATATTTTTCAAACAAATAAAGTTATGGTAATTCTGAACTTACCAATTGAAAGTTAAGCTAATTCCGCATCCAACGAGCCCTATATGAAGTATTTTGGATAAGTAGATTGTTAATAAACAATTGCAATGTTAACTAATTGTTTATTAACAATCTACTTATCCAAAATACTTCATATAGGGCTCGTTGGATGCGGAATTACGTTAACTTTCAATTACTAACTTCAGAATTACGGTAACTTTATTCGTTTGTAAAATATTTCATTTGTTATAAACATTAATTAATTAATTAATTAATAACTCAAAAACTTTAAAAGATCCCACTCTGAAAATTACATGTTTTGTAGGAAATTAGTCAAGCTTTCCATTGAGATAGTTAAAAATAATTTTAAAAAATCCGATTTTGAGATAAACGTAAATTAACATTTTGACCTTGAATTTCAAGGTCAAATGTTATTTAAAAAAAAAATTTTATTAACAGCGTGTAGCTCGTCAAAAAAGCTTTAAAAATCATTATATATATGTTAACTTTTATGCATTCTACTTATAAATATTGTACATTGAAAAAAATTTTTTTTTTCAAAAGTCAAAAATTAAAAACGTTGTAATTCAAAAACTATTTTATTAAATTCAATAATAATTGATTTTTAGACTTTCACCAACAATAACAACATTTTAGAAAAGTATGGATTAAATTCGAGAACTTTTAATTTTTTGTTCGGACATTTCAGGAATTTTGCCTCATATCAAAGATTTTATGTCCACGTGCGCCAATGTTAAAGATACCACGGCGCGGTACGTCACGGTGGGCAGGAAGCGACGATAGGTTGAACAAAAGTGTCAAGAAAAACTGAAAGTGGGGTTGTATTTATGGATGATAGTAGGTGAAAAATCCGTTTAGAATGAAATCCTAGCTGCTCCTATTTCAAAGTTATCCACATTTTAATTTTTTTAATCGGATCAATTTTTGAAAAATAGAAAAGGCGCGAACATTTCTTTGTGTTTGTGTGTGTACGTGTAGACATATGTTCACATACGATTTCCACACTTGTAGCCAAATATAGCATCCTTTGTAATTTCCCAATTATAAAATAATAAATATTAAGTGTTGAAAGTCACTAGTAGACGTGGCAAATAACACAGCCCCACAAAAAAAAAAGTTTCGTGCGCGGCAGACCAGACTAGTCATTTCCCATGTATTTTGACGCGCTGAACACGAATCCGAAGTCCGTTTTGCTCCATCACGTCAGGATTTTTTTCTAACCTCCAAAAACCTGTCGGATTTTGAGAGGTAGGCTATTTTTTTAAAAAATTGATGGATTTACTTCAAAATTGGTATCTAGGGGTTTTTTGGGTCGCTGATGACGAATTTGAAGTTAGATTTTCAAAATTCAAAATGGCGGCTCCAGTATGGCGGACAAATTTTGTAAAAATTGATGGATTTACTTCAAACTTGGTATCTATGGGTTTTTTGGGGTCGCTGATTACGAATCTGAAGTTAGATTTTCAAAATTTAAAATGGCGGCTCCAATATGGCGGACGAATTTTGTAAAAATTGATGGATTTACTTCAAACTTGGTATCTAGGGGTTTTTTGGGTCGCTGATTACGAATCTGAAGTTAGATTTTCAAAACTAGAAATGGAAATTCTTATATACATAAGTAAGGTATTTACGTCTTTTTATGGTAGCGCACTCTTTTGTCCTCAAAGGATCTGTGTAATGGTTTTCTTTTCAAATTGATGCCTCCATGTACAATATATATCCCTTTTCAGCATCCAACAGTAGTTGGCCATCATATTTACATCCCATCTTCCTTGATAACGACGCTCAAAATCTTTCAGATCTTGATGGAATCGTTCTCCTTGTTCTTCACTGTAATCTCTCAAATTTTCAGGGAATTGATCCCGATGCGAGTCTAAGTAATGCAACTTTATGCTCATTAAGCATCCTAACTTACCAAAGTTTTTAATCATATCACTAACTATTTGCTCCCAATTTTCACTCTTGTGATTACTCAGAAAATTTTCGACAACTGCTTTGAAACTAAGCCATGCGGCTTTCTCCTTTTTATTCATCTTGGTGATAAATTGCTCATCTTTTAACAATTTGCGAATACAAGGTCCGTCGAAAACCCCTTCTTTTAGTTTCGTATCAGAGATTTCTGGAAACTTTTGTTCCAGGTATTTGAAACAGTTTCCTTTTTTATCTAAGGCTTTGACAAACTGTTTAATTGCTTCTAGTTTCGTGTGTAAGGGCGGAATTATCACCTTTGAAGGGTCGATATCGTCCGCCATATTGGAGCCGCCATTTTAAATTTTGAAAATCTAACTTTAGATTCGTAATCAGCGACCCAAAAAACCCCTAGATACCAAGTTTGAAGTAAATCCATCAATTTTTACAAAATTCGTCCGCCATACTGGAGCCGCCATTTTGAATTTTGAAAATCTAACTTCAAATTCGTCATCAGCGACCCAAAAAACCCCTAGATACCAATTTTGAAGTAAATCCATCAATTTTTTAAAAAAATAGCCTACCTCTCAAAATCCGACAGGTTTTTGGAGGTTAGAAAAAAATCCTGACGTGATGGAGCAAAACGGACTTCGGATTCGTGTTCAGCGCGTCAAAATACATGGGAAATGACTAGTCTGGTCTGCCGCGCACGAAACTTTTTTTTTTGTGGGGCTGTGTTATTTGCCACGTCTACTAGTGACTTTCAACACTTAATATTTATTATTTTATAATTGGGAAATTACAAAGGATGCTATATTTGGCTACAAGTGTGGAAATCGTATGTGAACATATGTCTACACGTACACACACAAACACAAAGAAATGTTCGCGCCTTTTCTATTTTTCAAAAATTGATCCGATTAAAAAAATTAAAATGTGGATAACTTTGAAATAGGAGCAGCTAGGATTTCATTCTAAACGGATTTTTCACCTACAATCATCCATAAATACAACCCCACTTTCAGTTTTTCTTGACACTTTTGTTCAACCTATCGTCGCTTCCTGCCCACCGTGACGTGCTGATATCTCGAAAACAAAAAAAATCGGCATTCTGAAAATTTATATACAGATCGGAAAATACCTCAGCTTTCGTTTGTAATTATTTATTTAAAAAAAAAACGCATAGATGTTAGTAAAAATAGCAAATTTATATTTAATTATAAGAAATCAAGGTCAAAATTCAAAAATTTTAAAAAACGAAATTCACCATTGGAAAGAGCATGAAAAAACCTTCAAAAAATATACCAGCCAAAATTTTTTTATTCCATTTATAGACAAAAAAAATTTTAATAGTAAGCGGTGTCAGGGAAAATTGATAGAATTGAGTCCCCTCTATCTCCCCCAAAATTTCAAAAAAGTCAAAAATTTTTTTGGGTATATTTTACTATCAGGTAGGACAACAATTTCTCCAAGTTTCACTATTTTTGAGAAATTAATTTCTTAACTCAGGACATTACACGTAAAATGCCTCATATGTGTTACATATAGGCGATTCCACGTGAAATTTATAGTCAAGGTTTAAAATTCAGATAAATATATTTTTTTCTTATTCTTTATAAAAAATTAAGAGATACGTTTTTTTTAAAGTCAAAGGACCCCGCACTAAACACACAGTAAATGGCTTACGGTTAAATTTGGATATATTTTGAGAATTTTTAGTTGAAAGTGTCTTGATTAAAAAAAAAATTGTCCGGAGGTCACTAAATTTATTTTTTTAATAAAAGTTTTTGATAATATTCGATGAAACAAAGACTTTCGAGCCCACTTAGATACGCAAATTCATTAGGCGCAGCATTGTTTCGAAATTTCTTTCAGTTAAACTATTTATTCAGTGACCTCCAGATAATTTTTTTTAAGTAGGACACTTTCAACTAAAAATTCTCAAAATACAGCCAAATTTAACCGTGATCCATTTTCTATGTATTTAGTGCGGGGTCCTTTTTGAGGTACGAATTTTTAAAATTTTGTTTAGTGAAAAGTAAATCTTTTTGCTGTCTCGAGGAGGAAGCTTTGTAGTCCTTTCGTTTATAAAAACTTTCAAAGTGTCGGAAACAAATTTTTTTCTATATAGAAACATGTTATATGAAATCCTGAACAATTGTCCGGATGTATGTATGTGTATATATATATATATATACAGTAGAACCCCGGTTATCCGAGCTCGCTTTATCCGAGGTCTCGATTATCCGAGGTGGCGTCAGAAAAAGTCAAACCTCATTATCTTAGGGTGTTTTCGGCAAAACCTCAGAGAATCCTCTGAGGACCTTACGTGTCACATTTGAGGAGTTCCACTTTTTGATTTGGGATGTGGATTGCACCTAAATTTTACGTCCTAGATGGCGCTAAATTGAAATCAATTGTGATGTATTGAAGTGACCAACCCTGGCAACATGTGTTTATGTATCTATGTATCTATTTTCAATATGTACTAGCAAAAACAATTTGTACAGTAATCAGTTAAGTTACTTTTAATTAAGAGTAAAATAGTATTTCTAAATAAGGGCTTTAGTCGTGTATATGTCGTAATATGTTAGCAGTAAAATCAGCAGTAAAACGCAAGAGAGTTGTGGTAACAATTCAAGATAAGTGTGCAGCTTTAGAACGTTTAGACAAAGGTGAATCTTAAAAAAAATTGCATCAGAATATGGTGTAGGTGAAGTAACTGTAGGAGACTGGAGGCGTAATCGCGATAAACTTGAAAAGTGGAAGGCTGATAAGACTTTATCTCCTTATTTACGCAAAACTCTTAACACAAGTGATTACGAGAAATTAGGAGATGCCTTGTTTTTATGGTTCATACAACAACGTGAAAAAGGAACTCCTCTTTCTGGACCAATTTTACAGGCAAAAGCGATTTCACTTTTGGGTCTCCGCTTTTCACACTGTATGTTAATAGTATTGTTGATTGCGTTAAAATTTATATTTTATTGTTTGCAGACGATGTAAAAATTTTTCGAATAATACAATCGACTGACGATAGCGATGTGCTAAGTAGAGACCTTAAAGCTATTCATGAGTGGTGTAATGTTAATAAATTAGATTTAAATTTGAAAAAATGTCAAACCATATCATTTTCTAAGTCGTGTTTTCCAGTTCTTTATCCGTATATGATCGGCAATGAGTTGATTGAGAGAGTTTTCTCTGTGCGTGACCTAGGAGTGACCTTTTCTTGTGATTTAACCTTCGCTGATCACATTACAGCGATTGTGTCTACCACATCCAAAGCCTTAAAATACCTTATTAGGTGCTCAAAAAATTTTACGAACATTAAAACTTTTATATTATTATTTAATGCAATGGTTCGCTCCGGTGCTGAGTATGCCTCACAAATATGGAACCCGTTTTTTGAAAAATATTCGCATGAGATTGATTCTGTTCAAAAAAGCCTTCTTAAATATTTAGCCTTTAGAGAGGATGGAATATATCCTGAACGTGGTTGCGATTATTTAAACCTATGTCAACGTTTTCATATTATTACTTTAAAGGAAAGACAAATCATTCTCGCTGTAACTTTCCTTTTCAAAATACTCCATAATCAAATTAATTCACCATTTTTACTCAATGAGATAACATTCAGAGTACCTCGACTATCATCAAGAGACGTTAGACCTTTTCAACTGGCAATTGTAAATACGTCGAGAGACTTCTGTGCCCCTATATTTTTTGCGTGTTTCCATGTTAACCAAATGTTTACAACTATGAAACTAGATCTTGACTTATTTGCTACATCTCAATCACGTTTTCTTAATATTTTAAACAATTATATCATTTCGTTGCGCGAAGATTAATTGCATACTGTTTTGCATACTTTTGTATATTTTGATTAGAAATTTAGTTACCCATTTATGGTCCCTAAGGACTGCGGGGAATTTATTAAATAAATAAATAAATAAAACCTCTCTTTCCTAATAGAACTGAAGATTTTTCAGCGAGCAATGGTTGGCTAAACCGATGGAAAAGTAGACATGGCGTACGCGATCTTAAAATTTGTGGCGAAAAACTTTCTGCTAATGATTCGGTTATATCAGATTTTAAAGAAAAAGTCAATCAAGAACTTCAAGGCTATAGTCCTGAACAGATTTATAATTGTGATGAGACTGGTCTAAATTATAAAATGTTACCTGATAAAACTTTGGCATCACGCCAAGAAGAATCAGCTCCAGGGTACAAGCGAAGTAAAGAAAGAATAACTGTCATGGCATGCAGTAATGCTACTGGCAGTCACAAATTGCCACTTATGGTGATTGGAAAATCTGTCAATCCTAGAACATTCAAGCATGTTATAAAATCAGCACTGCCGGTTTACTACAAAAATCAAAAAAGTGCTTGGATGAATACAGAACTTTTTGAAACCTGGTTTTATAAAGAATTCGTACCGAAAGTAGAAAAACATCTAAAAAAATTAAAATTGCCAAGAAAAGCAATTTTATTTCTTGATAATGCTCCATCACATCCGAATGAGGATCAGCTCTGTAGTAGAGGTATAAAAGTTTATTTTTTTCCGCCAAATGTGACATCACTGATCCAGCCTATGGATCAAGGTGTGCTGGAAAATTTTAAACGTCATTACAGATCTCAGCTTTTAGAATCGTTATTAGAAGCAGTAGATAATGGTAAAGATCTTGTGAATTATTTAAAGAAAATAAATATGAAAGATGTTGTATTTTGGGCTGCTCAATCTTGGGAGAAGGTGGCAGATATAACTGTACAAAGATCATGGCGAAAATTCATCGATTTTTCGGATAACGAAGAGTCTTCTGACGAAGAAGAGTTATCTGAGAAAGAACCTGAATCAACAGAGACAGAGGAAGGACCTCTGAATTTACTTCAAATGATCCAGAGTTTGCCTTCAACTGAAGAAATAATACAAAACGATTTGGAAGAATGGATTCAAGGAGACGACGTTGAATTCGATTACACTAACGAAGAACTGGCTGCAGCTGTTCAGGAATCCTTTCCAGAGGCAGATTCAGATTCTGACTCAGATGAAGAAATTAAAGAAAAGATTTCTCATGCACAAGCATTATCTTGCTTTGAAATAGCTTTGGAATACGTTCAACAAGAAAGTCAAGCAACACCATCCGACGTCCTTTTAAT
Source organism: Leptopilina boulardi (assembly GCF_019393585.1). Lineage (NCBI taxonomy): Eukaryota > Metazoa > Arthropoda > Insecta > Hymenoptera > Figitidae > Leptopilina > Leptopilina boulardi. The sequence continues at coordinate 191,701 of NW_026137781.1, read as the reverse complement.
TAAAAAATGGCGTGATATTGCATCTAAAAATCGACATACATGTCGTCTAAAACAAACCAATATCACAAGCTTCTTTAAATCATAAATTTTTATCTTCTATTGAAATTACTGAAAAGTATTATATTTTTTATTGTGATATTGTAGCCAAACATCTATATATATCGATAAATACGTTCTTTCTTTTTTAATTGTTTAAAAAGATTCTAAATATTGTTTTCATTTTTGTAAAGAAAGTTTGTATAAAAAAAATAATATTTTAGAATCAACAAAGTGTGGGGTGCGCCTTAAGCTCTCTCGTTTTTCCCCTGACTATTGTAAATGAGCCTTTGGGCCGATAATATTCGGCTTCATGCTGACGACAGGTCTCTCACTAGTTTAGAATATATTGTCCTGTGATAGAGTAAGGAGTGTTGTGGGGAGATCGACTGGGAACCTCGTGGTAATGAAATAAAATATGAAGGATTAAATAAAGAAGTACGTCGAAATCAATTGTGTCGAATCGCCAATCATTGCACCTTCTCATGGAGTCTATGGACGAAGTAGCAATATTTAATTATTGGAAACAAATAAGATATATAAAGTCCATAAATTTATATTGAAAAAGTATTACATATAAATATGTAAATTTTTGACTAATTATATTTAATAAATATTTAAAACTTTTTGAAAAATTACTTGTATTTTAGTAAATTGTTTAATTTATTATGAAATATGAATATAAAAATCCCTTTTTCGTGTGCAGTAACGACTTTTTAAAACAGAAAATGTCAAATTACATATACTAAAATAAAAGTCCGTGTTATCCGAGTTGTCGCTTTATCCGAGGTGGGTTCGGTCCACATTAGCTCGGATAACCGGGGTTATACTGTATTGTAAAAAATTTTTCGGAAATATTTCCGAAAAAATACGGACAGCACGTAACCCCATGGGGTGGAAATTTTTCCGAATAAAAATTGGGAAAAATCTCCGACATATTCCGGAAATTTTTCCTACTATTGAGTAGGAATTTTTTCCGAACTTGTTCGAAATTCTACAATTTACTTAAAAATTAAAGTAATAAATTCATAAAATATAATATTTTGCAATAACATGGTGTAAGAAGCATCAATTAAATAAAAAAAAATATTTTGCTTCCTCGTGGAGGAAGCTATGTAGTCCTTTCGTTTATAAACTTTTTAAAAATGGTGAAAACAAATTTTCCTCTATATAGAAACATGTTATATGAGATCCTGATCAATTGTCCGGATGTATGTATGTGTGTGTGTATGTGTGTGTGTGTGTGTGTATGTGTGTGTGGATCGTTTTTGTGAACACGATATCTTTAACAGGTTTTAATGGATTTGGATAAAATTTGGTAGGCTTATTTAACACATTAATCTCTCAAAAATGACGAGAGGATTTTTAAAAATACACAAAAAAAAAAATTTTATCGTTTTTTTTCCAAAAATTTTTTTTTAATTGAAAAAATTTTTAAATCGAAAAATTTAAGGTAATATATAATATAATCGTCTTCTTTATGTCAAGATGAATCGATTGATATATATAAAGTATAGATTTGATTGAAATTTAAAGAATTAAAGAAAGTTAAAAAATCAAAAATTCTCATTTTAGCTAAAAAATGATGTGTTTATTTAAATTCATGTTTATATATGAAATAATTTTATTCCCTGCATTGAAACGAATTGGTTGGTATATATAAAGTATAGATTTGATTTAAAATTTGAGAATTAATAAAAATTGAAAAATCGAAAATTCATATTTTAGCTAAAAAATTTTGTGTTTTTTTTAAATTCAAGTTGATGAATAAAATAATTGTATTCCTTGCATTAAAACGAATCGATTCGTATATATAAAGTTTATGTTACACTCAAAATTAATTAAAATTTTCTTTATTTTTCAAAAAATTTAATTAATTTAAAACATTTTTAACTCGAAATTTTTTAAATCAATCAATTGAATTGGACAAATTCATTGCTTCCTTCACGAGGAAGCGAATTTTTTGCTTCACACAATGAGGAAGCATAATGTTTATGAAATAAACATAAAGGACCCCCTCCTTGTTTATGATAATTTTGCAATTGTATCTTCAGATCTAGAGGAACCGATTTGGTTAGGACTTGAACTCTCGAATCTTATAGTTTGTGTGTGTATCTGTGTATACAGCCTACAACCATTGGGAACTGCCGCGTTAACGCGCTCGACCAAGGGAGGCTATAAAAAAATTTTGTGTTTGTACACTGAAAAACTCTAAGGCGTAGGGAGTTTCTAATAGTGCAAGTGACCTTAAAGAATTTATTGTTTTATTTTAAATAATTGTCGAGCAATTTTTTTTAAATATAAACATATAATTTCCTAAATTGATAGTATATTTATAACGGTCGGAAAAAATGTAAAATTATATACATTTATATGAACCATTATTTATAAATTAAATTTATTAACAAATACTATTTTAATTAATTAATTTATTTATAACTGCATATGATTACAATTAAATTATAAAATATAAGTAAATTTAATTTTATTTCAAAAACATAATATTTTCCCTATTTAATAATATAGCAATTTTCATTTTTTAAATAAAAAAATTACTTATCCTCCCAATTTCGGAAATATTTCGTACTAATATTGGTAGAGTATCCATTGTTTGTGGAAATTTTTCCGAAGTTTCGGGAATAAATTCCAATTTTCATTGGAAATACTATTTTTCCTCACATTTTCGGAAATATTTCCTGCTAATAGTGGTAAAATATCTATTATTTTCGGAAATTTTTCCGATATTTGAGGAATAATTTCCGCTTTTTGCGGAAAAACTATTTTTCCTGATCTTTTTGGAAATATTTCCTTTTAAATATTCGGAAAAAATGTTTTTCCTCCTGATTTCGGAAAAATTTCCTCTTATTTTATCGGAAATAATTCCCAAATTTTTTACAGATATATATGTGTGTGTGTGGATCCCTTTTTTTACGATAACTTTAACAGGTTTCAATGGATTTAGATCAAATTTGGTAGGCTCATTTGTCATATTAATATCTCAAATCTGACCAACGGATTTTAAAAAATACCCAGAAAAAAAATTTTTATCGACTTTTTTCCAAAATTTTTTTTTAATCGAAAAAATTTTTAAATAGAAAAATTTAAGGTTATATATAATAAAATCGTATTCGTTACGTCAAGACAAATCGATTGGTATATATAAAGTATAGTTTCAATTTAAATTTAAAGAATTAATGAAAGTTAAAAAATCAAAAATTCACATTTTGGCAATAAAATTTTGTGATTTTTTAAATTGAAGTTTATATATGAAATAATTGTATTCCTTGCATGAAAACGAATCGATTGGTATATATAAAATTTACATTTGAGGTAAATTTAATAAATTAATGAAAGTTAAAAAATAGAAAATACATATTTTAGCTGAAAAATTTTATATTTATTTAAATTCAAGTTTAAATATAAAAAAATTGTGTTTCTTGCATTGAAACAAATCGATATAATTGTAAAGAATTATAAATTATATATTATTTTTCATTAATTTTTAGAAATTTCAGCTAAAATGTGAATTTTTGATTTTTAACTTCCATTAATTCTATAAATTTAACTTAAATTTATATGTACTCAAATGTTTATATTATTATATTATTTTTATATGTTTATTTCAATGTTGATGCTTTCTTCACAAGGAAGCAAATTTTTTTGCTGATCGTAAAGAGGAAGCAAAATGTTCATGTAATGAACATCTGAATTTACAACTTGTTTCAATTAATCCCTCTTATATGCAAAAAAATTCCACCAAGTAAAAGTTATCTCTTCAAATACTGTTTAAACATTATTTGAAATGAAAGTCTGCCAAGTAAAACATACGACTAAGTAAAAAAAATAATTCTTTAATGTAATTTATTAAATTTACAAATGAATAACACAGGCACACAAAAAAAAAGTTGTCTGTTTCTTGAACTACACATATATTTCCTATAGTATTTTGGCCCGCTGAAACCGAATCTGAGCTCCGAATTGCTCCATCACCCTCAGTTTTTTTTTAAATCGACCAAAACCACCCTTAAACGGACAAATTCACACTTCGGAGATAAAAAATAAATCAACTTATTTTTTAAAAAAACCAAATTTTACATCTACGAAACTTTGCTCCACTAACTCAAAAACAGAGCCAGCATTGATCCAGCACCCCCTGAATTTTTTTAATCGAAAAAACTACCCCTAATCTGAAGAATCAAATTCAGGAGGTAAAACAATAAAATAACTGATTAAAAAATTTTATAACCAGATATTTTTACTCCAGCAATGCAGAAATATAGCCAGAAATGCTCCCTCACCCTCTAAATTTTTTTTAAATCGAAAAAACCACCCTTAAATAGAAAAATTCAAATTTACGAAGTAAAAACAAGGAGGGGGTCCTTTATGTTTATTTCATAAACATTATGCTTCCTCATTGTGTGAAGCAAAAAATTCGCTTCCTCGTGAAGGAAGCAATGAATTTGTCCAATTCAATTGATTGATTTAAAAAATTTCGAGTTAAAAATGTTTTAAATTAATTAAATTTTTGGAAAAATAAAGAAAATTTTAATTAATTTTGAGTGTAACATAAACTTTATATATACGAATCGATTCGTTTTAATGCAAGGAATACAATTATTTTATTCATCAACTTGAATTTAAAAAAAACACAAAATTTTTTAGCTAAAATATGAATTTTCGATTTTTCAATTTTTATTAATTCTCAAATTTTAAATCAAATCTATACTTTATATATACCAACCAATTCGTTTCAATGCAGGGAATAAAATTATTTCATATATAAACATGAATTTAAATAAACACATCATTTTTTAGCTAAAATGAGAATTTTTGATTTTTTAACTTTCTTTAATTCTTTAAATTTCAATCAAATCTATACTTTATATATATCAATCGATTCATCTTGACATAAAGAAGACGATTATATTATATATTACCTTTAATTTTTCGATTTAAAAATTTTTTCAATTAAAAAAAATTTTTTGGAAAAAAGACGATAAAATTTTTTTTTTGGGGTATTTTTAAAAATCCTCTCGTCATTTTTGAGAGATTAATGTGTTAAATAAGCCTACCAAATTTTATCCAAATCCATTAAAACCTGTTAAAGATATCGTGTTCACAAAAACGATCCACACACACATACACACACACACACACACATACACACACACATACATACATCCGGACAATTGATCAGGATCTCATATAACATGTTTCTATATAGAGGAAAATTTGTTTTCACCATTTTTAAAAAGTTTATAAACGAAAGGACTACATAGCTTCCTCCACGAGGAAGCAAAATATTAAATTACCGGCTTTTATTTAAAACAGAACCTTACATGTTTGTAGTTTTGCTCTACTAACTCAAAAAAACAAAGCCAGCATTGATCCAGCAACCCCCGAATTTTTTTAATCGAAAAAACTACCCCTAACCTGAAGAATCAAATTCAGGAGGTAAAACAATAAAATAACTGATTAAAAAATTTTATAACCAGGTATTTTTACTCCAGCAAGGCAGAAACAAAGCCAGAAATGCTCCCTCACCCTCTAAAATTTTTTTAAATCGAAAAAACCACCCTTAAATAGAAAAATTCAAATTTAAAAAGTAAAAAAATATTAAATTACCGGCTTTTTTTAAAAACAGAACCTTACATGTTTATAGTGTTGCTCTACTAACTCAAAAAAACAAAGCCATCATTGATCCAGCACCCTCTGATTTTTTTTAATCGAAAAAACTACCCCTAATCTGAAGAATCAAATTCAGGAGGTAATACAATATAATAACTGATTGAAAAATTTTACAGCCAGGTATGTTTCCGCATTGCTGGAGTAAAAATACCTAGTTATAAAATTTTAATCAGTTATTTTATTGTTTTACCTCCTGAATTTGATTCTTCAGATTAAGGGAAGTTTTTTTTATTTAAAAAAATTCAGGGGGTGATGGATCAATGCTGGCTTTGTTTTTTTGAGTTAGTAGAGCAACACTATAAACATGTAAGGTTCTGTTTTTAAAAAAAGCCGGTAATTTAATATTTTTTTACTTTTTAAATTTGAATTTTTCTATTTAAGGGTGGTTTGTTCGATTTAAAAAAATTTTAGAGGGTGAGGGAGCATTTCTGGCTTTGTTTCTGCATTGCTGGAGTAAAAATACCTGGTTATAAAATTTTTTAATCAGTTATTTTATTGTTTTACCTCCTGAATTTGATTCTTCAGATTAGGGGTAGTTTTTTCGATTAAAAAAATTCGGGGGTTGCTAGATCAATGCTGGCTTTGTTTTTTTGAGTTAGTAGAGCAAAACTACAAACATGTAAGGTTCTGTTTTAAAAAAAAGCCGGTAATTTAATATTTTTTTACTTCTTAAATTTGAATTTTTCTATTTAAGGGTGGTTTGTTCGATTTAAAAAAAATTTAGAGGGTGAGGGAGCATTTCTGGCTATGTTTCTGCATTGCTGGAGTAAAAATATCTGGTTATAAAATTTTTTAATCAGTTATTTTATTGTTTTACCTCCTGAATTTGATTCTTCAGATTAGGGGTAGTTTTTTCGATTAAAAAAATTCAGGGGGTGCTGGATCAATGCTGGCTCTGTTTTTGAGTTAGTGGAGCAAAGTTTCGTAGATGTAAAATTTGGTTTTTTTAAAAAATAAGTTGATTTTTTTTTTATCTCCGAAGTGTGAATTTGTCCGTTTAAGGGTGGTTTTGGTCGATTTAAAAAAAAACTGAGGGTGATGGAGCAATTCTGAGCTCAGATTCGGTTTCAGCGGGCCAAAATACTATAGGAAATATGTGTGTAGTTCAAGAAACAGACAACTTTTTTTTTTGTGTGCCTGTGTAATAGATTAAATATTTTTTTAAATATGTGTGTAATATATAAAAGAAGAAAAGTAAAAAAGTATATATATCTTATTTCAAGACTGTTTGCAAAACTCCAAATTTTTAATAAACATATAAACAACATTGTAAGGAACGACTTTAAAAAAATTGTTTTAAATATACATGAAGAGAAAAATTTACCTTTACAGCATGAAAATAATTCTTACTATTAAAGCATGAATTCATCCTACAAAAAAACATGAATTCATACGTTCTTAGTATGATTGAGGAACATGCTTTCGTAGAATGAATTTAGTATTTTAAATGCATAAGTGCCACGCGCAAATCATATGGAACCAAACCTACTACTTCCAGAAGTCTAATGCTTTTTCGTTATTAGAGTCCTGCAACTGGCGATAACCAAGTTTGAGTCAAGTTAAAGTGGGCGTGGTTTAATCACCAGTTGCATGGCTCTAATACTGAAAAAGCATTAGACTCCTGCAATAGTAGTAGGTTTCGGTTTCATATACAATTTGTGCGTGGCGCTTATGCATTTAAAGTATGAAATAAATACTACGAAAGCGTGTTTCTCAAACCTTTTGAGCATGAATATATATATATATATATATACACTACCGTCCGAAATTGTGCGAACTCTGCTTTTTCAATAACTATAAAACTGTTCAAATCTTCAAGAATATTAAAACTAAAATTTTTTCCTCTTTATTTTATTAAAGCTAATAAAATTCTAAAAAAAATGACACCTTGAAAAAGAGAATATGTTAATTTTTGAATTAGATACCTAAGAAAAACCCAATTTTCAATGTTTTTACTATTTTTTTTATTTCTCTGGCAAAAATTAATATTTTTAAACGTTCTTAGGCTCATTGAAATCGTATTTTGTTATGCAATTCAAATTATATAAAACAATTCATGTACACATTCTTCCCTAGCGTATGCAAACCGTGAAAGTTGGCTCATAAAATGTCAAAAAATTTAAATTTAATTCTACAATAAAATATAATGTTTAAAAATCAAGTAAATATATCATTCTAAACTTCTCTGATTTATGTAAGTAAATTTGAAATTTATACATTTTACTGATAATTTTTTGTCATATAAATATTAATCACAATTTTTTGACATTTTATGAGCCAACTTTCACGGTTTGCATACGCTAGGGAGGAATGTGTACATGAATTGTTTTATATAATTTGAATTGCATAACAAAATACGATTTCAATGAGCCTAAGAACGTTTAAAAATATTAATTTTTGCCAGAGAAATAAAAGAAATAGTAAAAACATTGAAAATTGGGTTTTTCTTAGATATTTAATTGAAACATTAACATATTCTCTTTGTCAAGGTGTCATTTCTTTCAGAATTTTATTAACTTTAATAAAATAAAGAGGAAAAAATTTAAGTTTTAATATTTTTGAAGATTTGAACAGTTTTATAGTTGTTGAAAAAGCAGAGTTCGCACAATTTCGGACGGTAGTATATATATATATATATTATAGGATGCTATAAGGGGATATAAGTGAAAGTAAAAGTCCCCGCGTGTAGCGAGTCAGCGGCTGCGCAAGGGGACAACGTAAACCATGCGCGTCTGCTTATAGCATCCATACCCTCAATCATACTAATAACGTATGAATTCTGACTAATATTATTAGAATTTCTCTACTATAATAGCATGGAAAAGATTCATGCGTTAAACGTATGTCTTGTCATGCTATAAAAGCTAGATTTTTCTCTCCGAGTTCAAACTTGTAAATTTAAAAATTTTCTTAATCGGTTTTTTTTACTTGGCGGCGATTCACTACCGCGAATCTTGATTGATTTTTAAAATCAAACATTTTTTTGACTTAAGATTTAAGATCGGTCGTTTTTTCGTTTTCAAATAATTTTTCCAAAGTTTAAAATGTATACTTTCAACAGAAAAAATATGAAAATGTCCTTTTTTGTTTACGAAATAATAACTAATTAAGGAGAGATTACGGTGATTTTGATGTTTTTTTCAAACATTTTTTTATAGTAAAAGAAATATTTATTACACAGGTGTCTGGAAAGAAACAAAAGTTTTGCCTACGATGAAAAGAAAAATCATTGTTACCTGGTAGTTCCTTAGCACCCCCTGAAACGAGAAAACTTATCCCGAAAATCGTAGCTGTTCATGCAGAGAAGTTTCACCCCTTTGTAGGGGTGATTATGAATTTTTTCCAAAAAAATTGTTTTTTAAGGATCAGAAAAAAGTTTTAAATTATGTTAATGATTTTTATTTATGTGAATGTGTTTGTAGGATCTCATTTTTTAGATACAAGCAATTAAAAAAATTTTTTATAAAAAAAACTAGAATTCGTAACTTTTCTTTTATATACGTGACGATTTTGGATAATTTAATTAACAGTGAATTTTGATTTTTTGGAAAGTTAAAAATGTGTTTTTTCACTACAAAAAATATTGAGATGTCCTTTTTGTTATTTTCGAGATATTAATTAATGATTTATTTAATGTTAATAAAAAATGCTATATTTTATAAACAAATAATGTTATCGTAATTCAGCGTTACCAATTGAAAGCTGACGTAATTCCGCATCCAACGAGCCTAATATGAACTATTTTGAATTAGAGGGATTTTTATAAACAATTGCAATGTTATTCGATTATTTATTAACAATCCACTAATCCAAAATTCTTCATATAGGGCTCGTTGGATGCGGAATTACGGTAGCTTTCTATTGATAACGTCAGAATTACAATAACTTTATTTGTATATAAAATATTTTATCTTTCGTTAAAGTTAAATATTTAATATCTGGAAAATAATAAACAAGGACATCTCAATATTTTTTGTAGTAAAAATACACATTTTCAACTTCTCAAAAAAATCAAAATTCACTGTTTAAATTTTTAAAAAAATCTAACTCCTTCCCTCTCCTACAGTCAGTTTTTGAAAAAACCTAACAAAACTCTTTGTGGTGGAATTTCACCCTATACATATAAATTCATTAACACGATTTATTTATTTACTAATTAAATCATCCAAAATCGTCACCTATATAAACGAAAAGTTACGAATTCGAGTTCTTTTTTATTAAAAAAATTTTTAATTACTTGTACCTAGAAAATGGGATCCTACAAATACACTCACACAAATAAAAATCATTAAAATAATTTAAAACTTTTTTCTGATCCTTAAAAAACAAGTTTTTTGAAAAAACTTCAAAATCACCCCTAAAAAGGGGCGAAACTTCTCTAAATGAACAGCTACGATTTTCGGGTTAAGTTTTCTCGTTTCAGGGGGTGCTAAGGAACCACCAGGTAACAATGATTTTTCTTGGCATCGTAGGCAAACTTTTTTTTTCTTTCCAGACACCTGTGATTATTAGTTACAATTTTCTTATGATAAAATATACATTTTAAAGAGTCGAAAACAAGTTTTGTTTCTTTTTTATTTAAACAATCTAATAAAAAATGGCTGCCGAAAGTGGTACATTTTAAAAGTTTGTCACACTTTTTCTCTTGAACAGTTAATCTAAAATGAAAAAACCAAAATTTTTCTTAATCTGTACTATTTTGGCTATTGTGTAAACTAGAATGAGAAATATTCATTGAAAAAAAACCGATTGGCAGACTGTTTTCATTTTTCATCAACAATTTTGCAACTTAAATGGTTTATAACTTTTAAAAATATTAATGTATTTTAAAAATCCTAGTTTACACGAAAACTACACATGCAAGGGACAAACTGTCTAAATTTGAAGTTAATTAGTTGAATAATTATTTGTGGGAGGAAGTGCAGGATTGGAAAGTGTCGGATGAAGACTCACTTTCAGACCACAGACTTATAACGTTCAGAATAGAGTCAGCTGCTCGTGAATTTGGGTGGGGTCGTAATCCTAGAAGTACCAATTGGTCTTCATATTGTAAAGACCTTAGAGACTCCATGGAATGCTTTCCTACCAGTTATGGTACAGAAAAAGAGTTGGAACTTGCAGCAAATTTTCTGCAGGATTCAATTGTTTCCGCTTTTGAGAGAAACTGTAACCCAAAAAGACTTGAAACTACACTAACAAAAATTTGGGTGGGCAGACGTCTAAGCGTTGAAAGCGCTGCCTTTCTTCGCTCAAAGTATGACTGAGATTCCGTTGGGAGAGCGGTGCGCTACCGGTACGGGTGAGCAGATGTCTTATTGACAAGGTAAGGCTATAAAGGAACTGGAGTTCTACCGCTACGGGTAGTCTGAGCTCCCGGAACGGGATGTTAGCCGATTGAAAAGGGGTCATTAGCGTTCTTCGATTTGATAGAGCAGCTGTACTTGCTGGTACTGCTGCTCACCCGAATTTCTTTCAGTGTAGCAGGAAAACTACTTGGTGGAATGCTGAGTTGGAAAGTCTTAGGGGTAAGGTGAGAAAGTTGCTGCATAGAGCAAAGAAAAGTAGGAATCAACAGGCACGGGCTTTGTACCATAACGCTCGCAATTCCTATAAGAAAGGGATAGACAAGGCTAGAGCATCCGGCTGGAGGAGCTTTTGCGAAGGTATTGAGAAGATACCAGAAGCATCTAGACTTCATAAAATTTTAGCCAGAGATGCCAGAGCTAAGCTATCTTCAATTAAGCTACCTAACGGACGATTCGCCCGTGACAGAGCTGAGTGCCTGAAGCATGTTGTGGGAATTAATTTCCTAGACTTCAGAGAATCAGAGCAGAGCAATGGGGATCGGAATCCACGTAAATCTCGTCCTGGACGAGAACACTGGAAACTTGCATCTGATGGAAGTAACATTACATCCGGGACAGCACGCGTATAGAGCAGGCTGTTCTGTAGAAACAGCCCTTCATTCAGCGATTAGCAGAATTGAGGAAGAGTTAGACTCAGGGCGTTATGCGTTGGGCACATTTCTAGATATAGAGGGTGCTTTCCCTAAGACCTGTAGTCAAGCAATATGCAATGCGGCTAAAAGATGTGGCATACCAGATCCACTGATTAGGTGGATTAAAGGTATGCTCCATAATAGAGCCCTGGAAGAAGAGTATGGAGAGGCCAGAATAAATGGCCTTATTTCCTACGGTTGCCCACAAGGCGGAGTTTTATCTCCTCTATTGTGGAGTTTGGTGGCAGACGAGTTACTAGTAGATCTCAACGGCCAAGGATTTTATACGCAAAGCTATGCGGACGACTTCCTGATAATTGTAAGAGGTTTTTCGTTGGATACACTCTTGGAATTGACAGAGAGGGCATTAGGCATCGTCAAGAGATGGTGTGAACGAACTGGCCTCTCTGTTAATCCAGACAAGACGGATATGGTTATCTTTACTGGAAAATACAAGGTTCCCATTGTGAGAAAACCTGTATTTTATGGAAAAGAAGTGTCTTTTTCCGATTCGGTTAAATATCTAGGAGTGATTCTGGATAATAAGCTGATCTGGAGAAAGCACTTAGAGTATCAATATAGTAGGTTTTGCACTACATTTTGGGTTTGCAGAAGGGCTATTGGATCAGCTTGGGGTCTAAAACCGGATATGGTTCAGTGGCTCTATCGTATGGTCTTGTTGCCAAAGTTTCTGCATGCATCAGTTGTTTGGTGGATTAGAAGCCAGTTGAAAACGGTGAAATTGAAACTTGAACAACTGCAAGCAATGGTTTTTAGAGGGGTTACTGGAGCTATCAGAACCACGCCAACTTCTGCGTTAGGTTTCTTATTGGCGGAGGAACCCCTACACATTTTAACGGTTATGAAGGCTGCTCTCACAATGATCAGACTTCAAGCATAAGGGAAATAGAGAGCTAGAGGAAAACATATAAAATTCCCGGCGTCTATACTGAAGATCCCAGAAATCAGTATGGGACAGGATAGAATGGCCAAAAGAGAGAAATTCAAATCTCGCTTTAAGAACATTATTCCTTTGAGAAAAGATTGGGAAAAGGGCTGTCCACTTGGAGGTGAACTTTGGTTTACGGATGGATCCAAGATGGAAAGAGGCACTTGTTTGTGTGTATACTGTAAGTCTAATGCAACTAAAGTGACATTATCTTTAGGTAATTACACCACGGTTTGGCAGGCAGAAGTCCGTGCTGTAATGACTTGCGCAATGATTTGCCTTGAAAAAGGAAAGTCTGGCAAGAGAATTAATATCTGTGTCGATAGTCAGGCGGCTTTAAACGCCTTGAGTAATCCGACTATAGAGTCAAAACTAGTTTGGGAATGTCGGAAGGTATTGGACGAGCTAGGTTTGACAGGGGCTTTGCCGAGTCCCTTCTAAAACTGCTGCTGCTCATGGGTCATGACCTCCTGAACTACCATCAGCACAAAATAGGTAGAAACGTTTCACCTAGATGCAGATCGTGTGACGCGGAAGAGGAATCTTCTACTCATATTTTATGTCACTGTCCAGCTTACGCTGCAGCGAGACATCAATGCTGGGGCCATGCCTTTGTAGACCCAGATAGAATTCGCGATCTCTCGGTAGAAGAGTTATTAGACTTTTGGAATAAGACAGGACTCTAAAGAGGGAGACTAGGTTCAAGTTTACCGGGGTTAGGTGCAATGGGTCTTGCGACTTAAGTACCGACACTCGTATTAGGGGACTTCGGTATAAGCTTATTTTAGATTAGATTAGTTGAATAGTTTTAAAATGAGTGTGACAAAGTTGAAAATATGCAGTTTTGAGAAAGTTTAAAGTTTTTTAAGTAGAAACTGAGCAAAAAGGTGATTCTCACTCAATAAGCGATACCGGCTACATACATAGATCTTTCTTTGGCTTCTAAAAGATCATTTTCAAGTAATCTATTGCCAGTCAAGAAGCAGTGATTGCCTCTGAGCCGCTTACTGCTACCCGACCGGAATAAACGCGTGCGTTCGCGCACTCTGTGAGTTGTTGCATGTTGGTACTCAGTTTATATCAGTTCTAGACCATGAAAATACTTTAGACTATTTTTTCCGTGTTCTTAAATAGTCATACTGACCAAAAATGAAAAAAAAAATAATTTCGAGTTTTTCAAAAAAAACATCGTATACGATTATAATCCCCTTTTAAAACAGCCTCATCGGGATGAAGGTTGTCTACTTTCCATGAGTACTTAGACAAAAAATCCAAACGAATTATGAAAGAAGATGTTATTTTCTAGAGAACTAAGTAGGATATTTGAAAAATATCGATTTTTATCAAAATGAAATTTCATTTATGACAAAAAAATAATATAATTAATTAATTATTATATAATATAAAATAATATAATTCAAGGAGAATTCACTCAAAAATATCTGTAAAAAGGAAACGCATCAACCTGAACCTGCAGTCAAAACAAGTAAATCCGTTAAAAACTGTGGAAATAATCCTTCCGCCCATTTTGAAAAATCTAGTTTCGAGAAAAACGAGTTTAAACTTTGCATTCATAAAAACATCAGTCAACACTTTAAAAGTTGAGCTACGCTCACGAAAATTACTACTCGGGGGTTTTTAGAGGCGTTGATTACGATTCCGATGTCAGTTTTTAAAAATTCAAAATGGCGCATCCAATATTCACCGAAAATTATTTATTAATAATAGTGCCATGTTTTTTTCGACTTAAAACTAATAAAATATTAAATTATAATGATAATAAAATATTATTTTTAACACCCTAAGGGACCATTTAAACAAAAAAAGAAAAATTCGATTTTTGAAAGTGTTTGGGGATGTTACCCCTTAAATAATGTTTATAAAAAATGATAAATTTTATAAACAAATAATGTTATCGTAACTCTGACGTTATGGATAAAAAGTTGACGTAATTCCGCATTTAATGAAACCTAAATGAAGTATTTTGGATTAGTAGATTATTAATAAACAATTAGCTAACATTGCAATTGTTTATAAAAAAACCTTGTAATCGAAAATAGTTCATATTACCCGAGTCGAAATTTTAATACTCTATTAGGTCTCTAAAAAACCTCTCAATAGAGATCTAGTAGAGAATAAATAGAGGACAAATAGGCTCGTTGGATACAGAATTACGTCATCTTTCAATTGGTAGCTTTAGAATTGCAATAACTTTATTTATGTATAAAATATTTCATTTTTTATTAACATTAATTAGTTAATTAATCTCTCGATAATAACAATAAAGGACATATCAATATTTTTTTTAGTGAAAATACACATTGTTAACTTTCAAAAAAAATTAATAATTGAAGAAAACGACCGTTCTCATAAAAAATTAAAAAAAATTTTGATTTCAAAAACAAGGATCAAATTTTGAATTTTTTTAATAATTTTTTTCTCCATTCAAAAAAGCAAGAAAATCCTTTCGAAAACATAAAGGTCAAAATGTTTTTCATCTTACTGTTTAAAAGCTATAACTCTTCAAAAATTTACTGTTTACATTTTTCAAAAAAATTCAACCCCCTCCCTCTCCTACAGTTTTTGAAAAAACCTAAGAATATATCGTAATTAATGTACACACCTATAGGAATAAACTATGTCCAACTTACAGCCAGATCCGACCACCTTTTTTTACTTAGTATGCAACAGGAATTTCACCCCATATAGTTATTCAAAAGAAAGTAAAAAAGTAAATCTTTTTCTTTAAAAAAATTATTTTTTTATTACACACTAGAATATGAATTTGATTGAAAATCCTGTAATCGGATTTTTTATGGACAAAGACCACTTACCACTCAGAGAACTGGCGTATTGTAATGATCGAGAACCCTTTTCAACGGAGATTTCCATTTCGCGATTATTAATTCTTTCTAGTTTCATTTTATAAACAAAACACAGAAACATATAAATCAGTTCTTATTGATTTTAAAGTATTTCATTAGAATTTAATTAACATCAAAACTGCAATGAGGTTAATAGAGTAATGTGACGAACTTCAAAAACGTAAAACTACTTCATGACGCTGATGAGTGTTATGCACAAACATCTACTTAGCAGATCATTATTTATGGCTCTCTTTGAATTTCAAGGAGCATTTATAGAATCCAACATTTAACAAGAAATGATAAAGTATAGTACTGATTTAAACATTTAATTGCGGAAAATTTAAGTATTTTACTTTTTAATTAAATTTTTTTTAAATTTATCAGATACAAATTAGAGGTTATATTATCAAGTTAAGTAATTTCAAAGCAAATGAGCTATATAGTCGTCCCTTTAAATTCTAAGATTTCTCTAATTATGGAATTAAATAATTCTCAGATGTTACTCAATCTTTTATTTATTTAAAACCAACTGTTTACAAACAACCCCTAACCATAAATAAGAAAAATAACAAGTACTTTTAAACAAATAAATATAAAATTTAAATGTGGTCTACGGTCTTTACACTTACAATCAGATTACATTCTATTTAAATTTACCCGTATATGGAGAAATTCCAAAAATAATTATTTTCTAATCACCATTTCGAAAAATAAACATATTTTAAGTAAATTTTAAAGACCGTGAACGATATTATAAATTACAACAAAACTTACAACACATTTACAGTGCATACTTAGACGATTGTACGACATATAATTGATCAGTTTCATATAGGTAATAAGTTTACAATGTACATGGGATTTTAATCATGTACACAGTTTCGTATTTACAAGTATTAATTGATCACGCACCATATACCCTAATAAAATAAAGAATGTATGATTAATTTATACACCCTGAAAAAAGTAATCTCATATTTAGAGGAAAAATCCTCTTCTAATATCCTCTCAATTTTTCCTCTTAAAACAAAAGTATTCCACTTGAATGTAGAATATTTTTATTCTTTGGTGACTAATAATAAAACAAAACAATTTTTTTGAGGTTCTGATGTCAAAAACATTGAATTAAAGTTAAATAAATAAACAAATCTATTAATTAATGTAAGTAATTAACTATAAATCATTAATTATATTTAATACTTAACTAAAGATATTTAATTTAGTGCATGATAATAGCTTTTGTTTATCAGTTTATAACCATAATTGTCAAATTATTATATGCGACAGGAAAATCCTCTCAAGTGAAGACTTTTGATACAATATATAAGAGGAAAATATGCATCAAATTAAGAGGAATTCGCTAGAATCAAGATTACTTTTTTTAGGGTGTATTAATTATTTTTAAGTATATATTTAAAATTCTTTTTAAATCAGTTTTATATATGCAAAATTTTTGTTATAAACTATTTTTATTTTTAATATTGAAAATCAAACATATTTAAATGTTAAAATTATTTAAAGATCGAAGAAAATGTTACCTAACTTTTCATCTCATAAATAAAATTTCTAATTTTAATAATCTTAGAGTTATACGTTATTAAAAATATGTATATTTTTACAAAAACAAAATTTGGTAACTCCATAACTCGAAAATTTGTATGCTTATTCAAAAATAAAATAATGTGTTTATCATATAAACATGGAAACATAAAAAACCATTTTTTTCGCAAGAATAAAGGTAATAATCATAATATTTTTACAAGATTAGTTTTATTTGCTTCATAATGACATTCATTTTTAGGTATATCGCAGCATATCTTATCAGATAAGTGTTTTATAGTTATAATTAGAATGTTAGAACTGAAGATGAACCCAAGTATGTAAGGCAAAGTATCTCAACGGGAATTTAACTACTGTCGCAACACTACACTACCAATGTATAGTGTGGCATAGAAATAATGCAGACGAACTTAAAAACATTGCTAAAGGACTACTGTTTGATCCAGGAATATCATATTAGCTCCAAACAGCCGTAAGTATCTTAAAAAGTTAGATTTCTACAATTGTAAACTTTAAATGCGTTTTTCGCATTTTCTCACGGGAAAAAAATCTAGCGATGCGAACGAGCGATATTGGAAATAAAGCTGAAAGAGAAATACATACAATTAATTTTTAGAATCTATTTAGCTATTGCCAGTAAATTCTTTAAAAAGAATTGGCACTTTTTATGTTATCGCTGAAATGGCAAATTTCCTTTATTCAGAAATTATCTATTATTTTTAAATAACAGAAACAAACAAGTCTTTCAAATAAAGCAGCAAAATATACACCCAACAGCGCCAGACATGTAGTCGGTTTCATTATGCGAACATCAGTAATTTGACGATAGTCAAAATCCCTACAGTACAGTGTGTGAGTGCATCGAAAAAATTAAGATGGACGCAAGTGATACAAATTCTTTTAAATCTAATTTCAATTCAATCAAAATTCATCGATATAAAATTTTTTTTTAATGTGAAATCCACTTTATAAAACTTTGCTGAATAGAAATTCAATAATTTAAGATTTGACGCCGCAGAAATTCTTATAAGTTAAATGTGAAGAATATTCATAGGTCCTACTAATTTTTTCAAATAATTCATTGTTTTATTTAATAAAATTTGATTTTTTTCGTTTAAATCAATTATTTATTTCATCGAAATAATTTTAATAAAATAATGTATTAGCAATAAATAATAAATTATTTGTATTAATAAATAATTTACTTTACTTGAACTATTAAATTAAATTTGTTGTATCAAATAATTTTTATTTATATTAAAAAAAATATATTTCACTGAAAACATAACCTCAAATTTCAAAATCCGTTAATTATAATTTTGTAAACACAAGATATGATTTAACAATATTTAAATTTAGAATGTTGTTATTATATAATCATTTAATTATTATTTTCTGTATTTTACATCATTTTCTAAAAACTGCACGCATTTTTTGTTTGCTTTCAGTCTAATCTTTATAACTATTCACCAGAATTATGTTTTTACCTATACATTTTGAATACTGTAAACGAGGAATTTCAAAATCTTTATTATAAAGTAACATAAAGTATAAATTAACAGTACACTTTCACCAACATAGAGATATTGACCAAAGATTTTCACTTTGGCCAAAACAGCGATAATGCCAGTATTACTCGTTCAGTTGCGACGAAATATTTAGCTACTATGGCAAAAAATTCTTAGATATAGTGGTACTTTTTTTCCGTGCTGGATTAATAGCGTATTAAATTTTCATCCGATTAACTTCGTTCTGGACTTATATTCAAGGTAATTAAATTTTTTTTTCAAGAATTTTCAATATAGAAAAAAGTTACAGTAAAGTAAATGTCAAAATTATTCATCTATTTTTTCGTTATTTATGAAATTTTTCGGCAATATTACCAAACAATTACCAAAATTTCTTTTTGAAAATTCTTGTATCTCAAGCTGAAACGAAAGTATTTATGAGTTTTGTTTTAATGCTATGACAATTCCTAACAGAAATGTATGTGTGCATGTTTTTATGTGGTGATTTAAAAATTACAACTGTAAAGAAATATATATATTTTTCAGGGACACATAATTTACTTGTCAAAGGAATGATCTTCTATGATCAAACAATGTTTCTCAATTATACGCAAATATCTGAAGCATCATTTAAATAAGCTTCTACTAAAAGTGGGCAGTAGAATTTAAAGTCAACAAACTAGATTGTATAACAAATACATTATACTAATTTTAAAATAAAATGTAAGTAATTTATTTAAGAGGGCAATCGCAGTTGTAGCGCCAAAAAATAGACCTTTTTATGCATTTTTTTCTCGTACACCATTAAATTTTTTTAAAATATCGATTTATTATTTAAAAGTTCATATATTGAACATGAATTTAAAAACAAAGTTGAAAATATTAAATATTTTTAAAGTTATATCCTGTCAAAGTGATGTCCTTTTAAAAAACATGATTTGCGGTGACCACGACTATGGAAATCTGGCTCATCTGATATAAAAAATTTAAACGGATTTATATTTATTGAAAGATTATCTAGTCCTTGACGAAGCGATTTTAACAAAAAAATTTTTAACAAAATGGCGACCTGTCAAAGTTTAACTTTCAATTTTCGTAAAAAAAAATCGGTCGTCTTTCAGCTGTAAAAACAAAAGTTTTGAATAAAAAAATTAATCCTTCAATCAAGGACTAGTTTATTAGGTATTGAAAAAGCATATTAAATTTCATGACAATTGGTTCAGTTAACCGACTTCAAAAATGTAGTTTTGAGAAAAACGTGTTTAAGGTTTTAACTTACTTTTTCACAAAGATGGAATTTTTTTTGAAATCAGATAGAATCATCAATTCATGGACCATATAATAATTCTTCCACAGATGAAGCTGCTTCCAAAATCCCAATTCAAATATAAAGATATAAAAACTGTATATCTCATTCAATTTTCACCGGATCATTATAAAAATTTGTAGACATATTTTTAAAAAACATATACTTTAAGAAAATGCAAAAAATAATTGATTTTTTAAAAGTTACAACTGCGATTACCCCCTTAATATTTGATAGTGATATAAGATTTTCACTAATTTTATAAATTAGGAGGGCACATGATTATTATCCAATTGACATGTAACCATAATGTCATTTAACCGAAATGACATGTAACAAACAGAACTGTCTTTTTACTTTCACGATAGATTACAGAACTGTCATTTGACGAACATGACATGTAGGTAACAGAACTGAACTTTGACAGAAACGACAAATAACAAAACTGTCATTTGACCTACAAAACATCGCTTTTGTCATTATTATCGTCTCATTTCATCTCGTATCTTGTTAAAAATTTTTATCAGACCTTGTATTCTAAATGTCAAACATTTGTTTTCTATTGTAGGCTCTGAGAATAATAATCAGAGATGAAGAACGAAAATAATAAATCGCAAACAAAAAGAGAGTAAGGTATATATTTGAAATGTTGAATTTTAGGAAAAAATATTGAAAATTATCAGGAGGAGAATAAGGAAAATACAATACAGAACTTTTTGACTACGTTTACAATACAATCCAAACTAAGACCTATAATTTAATTTGTTTTAATTTGACACAAGTAAGGGTCTAAGTTAAGTTTAAATTTAATTTTAATATGGAGTTTATAAAGAAACGAATTAAAAAAAATGCTTATTTAGGTCAAATTAAGTATTAAAATTAATCAAAATTTTATTAACATCATATTAAAAAATTTTCGTTGAATTTGATCCAAACAAAGTATCAAATTAGGTTTATATTAAATCTTAATATAAAAATTTCAAAACATCTCATTATATTTATAATCTTAATTGATATTAAATTAAGTTTTAAAACCGTTGCCAAGTTGTACTTTAACGTTCATTTAAATGTGTAAATGAACACGAATCAGAAGTCCGTTTCGATCCATCACGTCAGGATTTTTTTCTAACCTTAAAAAACCTTTCGGATTTTGAGAGGGAGGCTATTCTTTTAAAAATTGATGGATTTACTTCAAACTTCGTAACTAGGGGTTTTTTGGGTCGTTGGTTACGAATTTAAAGTTAGATTTTCAAAATTCAAAATAGCGGATCCAAAATGGCGGATGAAATTTTAAAAATTGATGGATATTAATGAATCTTGGTATCTAGAGGTTTTTTGAATCGCTGATTACGAATCTGAAGTTAGATTTTCAAAATTCAAAATGAAAATTCTCATATAGAGTAGAACGGGGTCAGACATCCAATTGCTTCTTATTTCTGCATCCCTTTTTTAAATCGCGCGCCGTCGATACTGTAGAGTGCTTATGGTAGTTCACTCGCAGAACAAAATGTGCCGTCTTGGCTGCCTTGCTGCGTTCTACTCTACTTAAGTAAGGTATTCACGTCTTTTTATGGTAGCGCACTCTTTTGTCCTCAAAGCATTTGTGTAATTGTTTTCGTTTCAAATTGGTCCCTTCAGGTACAATATCACTTTTCAGCATCCAACAGTAGTCGGCTATCATATTTACATCCCATCTTCCTTGATAACGGCGCTTAAATTCTTTAAGATCTTGATGGAATCGTTCTCCTTGCCCTTCACTGTAATCTCCCAAAATTTTAGGAAAGTGATTCCGATACGAGTCTAAGTAATGCAACTTTATACTTATTAAGCATCCTAACTTACCAAAGTTTTTAATCATATCATTAACTGTTTACTACCAATTTTTACACTTGTGATTACCCAGAAAATTTTAGACAACTGATTTGAAACTAAGCAATCCGGCTTTCTCCTTTCTACTCATCTTGGTGATAAATTGCTCATCTTTTAACAATTTGCGAATATGTGATCCAACGAAAACCCATTCTTTTAGTTTCGTATCAGAGGTTTCTGGAAACTTTTGTTCCAGGATTGTTGTCCAAGTAATATGCTTAAAATTTTGAAATCTCCACAAATCTTCCAGTTGTGTTCTCGGTATCTAATTTTATCCATAACTAGTTTCAAATATTCATAGTTTTGTTTCATTTCCGTTGAATACGCTATTGGAATTGGAGCATAAATATTAGTATTATGTAGTAGTACTACTTTTAAACTTCTTTTCAAAGAGTCAATAAATAGTATCCAATTTTCATCTTTGTATGTATTATATTTTAATTTATTCATGAGTCCAACAACATCTAAACAATATACCAACGACGACTTTTAGTCTTTTGTAAAATATTGTCGGAATTCTTCTTCTCTGTCTAGATAAAAGCTAGTTATTGTGCCTCTTGATAACAAGTTTTTCATCTTTAACACTGATTATAGGTGTTCTGCACAATCCTTGGGTAATTGTAATCTCTAATGAGATTGCTAAGTTCTTCTTGGTTAAACGTGTGTGGAATCTTTTTCTCCTGTTCATCATACGGAAGGCAATAATCTAGTTTTTTACAGTTGGGACGTTGGCAAACAATATGTTGTTTTTATTTTTGTTATTATATCCTTGTACACTTGTGTTTCAAAAATAACAATCTCTTTGATTTAATGATTTTTCCCACAAAGTTGGCTTTATAAACTTTAGTTTATCCTCTTTAGTATGATTCCAACGAGTTAACATGGTGTAATCGGAGCTGCAAATTTTGTGTGGAACCGAATTTTTATCCTGATTGGCTATCTCAAGATAAAAATAATCTTTATAGATCTGTTTGATATTTTTATTTATTGATTTACGATGTTTGGGGACATAGAATTGTCCACCTATGTAACAAAATGCATCTGCATTGCTGTCACATAAGTGTTCCGACGATATTACTCCAAAATTAACTTTTAAAGCCTTTGGAGTATTATTATTGTTTTGATTTTGAGAAGTCATGATTTATGTAAAAACCTGTACTTTAGAAATCCTGGCCCAATCGCAGGTGAGTCCGCCGTTCTAGGGGTGATAACCCTCATACATCCCCAGGCCTAAGTATGAGAGCTTTCCGACTTTGACGAGAACAAAGTCAAGTCGTCGTCGGACACACTACGGCATCATTCTCACACCCTACCGTCCCCCTGCAGGGCAGCGCGCCTACGCTGGCCTCGTTACTTCGATAAACAGAAAGCGAATCATTCTACATATCCCCTGTCGGGGCAGTTGTCATCGCCTACTAAATTTTTGGAAGCAGCAGGATTAGTATTGTGCCGAAACACAATGAAAGTGCAAAACGTATAAAGTAAACAATATATTTTTAAGGAATAAGATAGAGAAGGATAGAGGATATTAATGTTCCTTTGTATCTCGTTGCTTAAAAATTGACCAGTGTCAATTAAAAATTTATTTAAATAAAAAAATATATAATAGATCATAAAACCAGATTAATGAAATGAAAATTTTTAATTATCAGAAAAAGAAATTAAGGAATCGATTATTGATATAGAGAAAGTTCGACTAAATTGGTTGAATGTACGTAAAGTATTATTAAAAATTGTTATTCTCTCAATTTAAACAATTATAAAAAATACACCGTAATTCTTAACAAATAATTAAAAAATTTTGGAATTAAAGAAAAATTTTAACAAAGTAAATAATAACTCATCCTCCTTGATTAGCCAATTTTGATTACTGCAATATGAATTTCAGTTAAAGAATTTCAGAATGAATGGGAAGCTTTAAAGAAGATATAAAAGATGAAGAGAGCAAAACTAAATTCTTACGTGCCATCCGGCTCTGCTCAGCGTCCTCAACAAATAAAGAGGCAATACTTCAACGACATGAATTTATAAAAAGGGACAATTTCTACCGTTTTTTCAATTTTGTCAGATTTAAACTGCCAAATTGACAATTTTTACTTCAAATCATTGATCAGCGACCGAGAATACATCTAGAATGGCTATGAAAAAAATTTTAACGCTCTTAAAATTTTCATAGGAGCTTAAACAGACAAAAAATGACTTGAATTAAAAATTAATCAATTTTATTTTAGATAGAATAGAAATATAGAATATACAATTTTGTTGAATTTAAAACTTTCAAAACAAGGAGCGTGTGCCATTTATTATTTACGCAGATAGTGAGAGCCTTTTGATTCCAGCAGAAAGACCACAAGAAGCAAGCAATACTGAAGTTTTTCAAAATCACAAAACACTTAGTATTGGCTATTACATAAAATGTGGTTTTAACGATTCACTCTCTGTATACAAAGCTTCTCCAAAAGATAAAGATGATCCGGCTAAATGGTTTTCAAAGGAATTAAAGGATTTGGCTGACAATGTTGATGCGCGGTTTTAAAATCCAATGCCCATGGAAGTACTAAGTGCACAGCAGTTGGTAAATTTAAAAAATGACAAAACATGTCATATTTGTAAAAAGAAAATCGCGCATGGGGATGTAAAAGTAAGAGACCATTGTCATCTAACAGGGAAGTATCGTGGAGCAGCTCATCGCGATTGTAACATTAATTATCATGAATCTCAGGTCATACCTTCTGTTTTTCATAACCTTAGTGGTTACGACGCGCATTTTATTATCAAAGCTATAGCTACCGAGTTTGAAGGTAAAGTTGACTTACTTCCAATAAACAAAGAAAAGTATATCAGCTTAACTAAAAATATTTAAAATAGTTTTGTCAAGTTTCAATTCATAGATTCATTTAAATTTATGGCATCATCATTGGACAAATTAGCATCTTATCTCAACGAATATAAAATTGTTAATTCTGTTTTTTCTAATTACAGCGACGACAAAATTCAATTGTTAACGCGAAAAGGAGTTTTTCCTTACGAGTACATTGACTCGAGGGAAAAACTCGATGAGACTCAATTACCACGTAAAGAAAATTTTTATAGCACTTTAAACGATTCAAATATTTCCGATGAAGATTATGTACATGCGCAAAAAGTGTGGAGTGAGTTTAATTGTAAAAATCTCGGTGATTATGTTTATTTATACATGCAAACTGATATATTGTTACTCTCGGATATTTTCGAAAATTTCCGAAATCAGTGTTTATTAGCATACGGTCTTGATCCAGCGCATTATTATACAACGTCTGGACTCACATGGGA
The DNA here is from genome assembly GCF_019393585.1 of Leptopilina boulardi. Lineage (NCBI taxonomy): Eukaryota > Metazoa > Arthropoda > Insecta > Hymenoptera > Figitidae > Leptopilina > Leptopilina boulardi. The sequence goes on along the minus strand of NW_026137781.1, from coordinate 166,608 downwards.
TGCTATGTTAAGGTATACGAATATAAAATTAGAACTCCTCACAGACATTGATATGGTGATGTTCATTGAACGTGGAATAAGGGGTGGGGTGAGTCAGTGTTGTAATCGTTACGCTAAAGCGAATAATCCTTACATGGAACATTACAATAAGAATGAGGAAACATCTTATATCGTACACTTTGACGCAAATAACTTGTATGGTTGGGCTATGATTCAGTCACTTCCATATGGTGGTTTCGAGTGGGTAGAAAATATCGATAATAATTTTGATTTTAACGTACTTGATGATGCACCAATTGGATACATTTTGGAAGTTGACTTAGATTATCCCGATGAACTTCATGAAAAACATAGTGATTTTCCGTTTTGCCCTGAACGCTCAAAGCCACCAGGATCAAAAGAACAAAAACTTCTAACTACCCTCCTACCTAAACGAAAGCACGTTCTCCATTACCGTGCTTTAAAACAAGCTATTGCCAGCGGTCTGGTATAGTTAAAATTCATCGCGTTTTAAAATTCAAACAATCAATGTGGTTAAAAAGTTATATTGATTTTGATACCATGCAGAGGACAAATGTAAACAATGAAGTCGAAAAGAATTTATTTAAGTTGATGAACAACGCAGTATTCGGTAAAACAATGGAGAACGTGCGAAAACACGTTGATATTAAACTCGTTACAAAGTGGGAGGGTAGATATGGAGCTGAAGCTTTAATCGCAAAGCCTAACTTTTACAGCAGATCAATTTTTAATGATAATTTAGTTGCTGTAGAACATAGAAAAATGGAGGTTTTAATGAACAAGCCTCTCTATGTCGGCTTAGCAGTCTTGGATGTTTCCAAAACATTAATCTACGATTTTCATTATAATTATATGTTAGAAAAGTAAGACGGAAAAAAATTGAAATTATTGTACACCGACACCGACAGCCTTATTTATGAAATTAAATGCTCTAACATTTATGAAGATATGAAAGCAGATATTCACATGTTTGATACTTTAGATTATCCGAATAATAACGTTTACGGTATTCCGCAAGCCAACAAACAAATTTTAGGACTTATGAAAGATGAGTGCTGTGGCAAAATTGTCACTGAATTTGTTGGTTTGCGGAGCAATATGTACAGCGTCCGGGTTGAAGAGAAAGATTTCATAAAAAGGCCAAAGGTGTAAAAGCTGGAGTTGTTAAGAAAAATATTGTTTTTGATGACTATGTATATTGCCTGCAAAATATTGAAATTCAATCTAGAATACAGTATTCTATTAGATCAAAACTGCACAATGTTCAAACATTAAAACAAACAAAAATTGCATTGAGTCCTTATGCACGGTGAGCTTCGTTTAGGTTCAACCTAAACTGCATGACCCTTCTCAGGTTTTTTTTATATCAGTTCGGTGATGCCTCACGATCAGTTTAAGACGAAAATTAAAATAATCGTTGGAGGGAAACTCAAATTATATTGATTTTTAAATTTTTTTTCTAGGTTATTAAAGATATTTTCATTAAAATACCGTTTGGTAAAATACTTATTGCTTCAAAAGCTACAATTTAACATAAAAATAGATTATATATAATAATTAAACCATTTTGATACATAGAATTAAGAAAATGTTTAAAAATAGTCGAAAAAACTGAAATTTTTCTAATTTTTTAAACTTTACTCCTTTATTTAACGTTATTTCAATAAAGTCATGTAGAAGTGAATTAAAGTACATAAAATTTCCTGTAAATAAAAAAAAACTCTTCTATCTATTACTGTTACAAAAATATGGTCATTTGAATTTTAAATTTAATGGATAAATAGTTAAAATTTAACATTAGGTCTAGATTATTTGGTAAAATTGTTTTCGCAGAACCTCATCTCAATTCCATAATATAATACGTATAAGAAGGTTTAATCTTGAACAGTTTCAAATTGAAAAAACTGATTTATCTCACTTACAGCGAAAGTTACATTGGTTTAAAGAATGTCTATTTCTATAAGAGAGATTTGAGTAGGTTTTAAAAATCCGTTTATTTTGAAATATTTGTACCTTACCATTTACTTTTTAAAAAAGTAAATATTTTAAATATGATTATGTTGCATTTTTCAAAATAAACGGATTTTTAAAAACTACTCAAATCTCTCTTATAGAAATAGACATTCTTTAAACCAATGTAACTTTCGATGTAAGTGAGATAAATCAGTTTTTTCAATTTGAAACTGTTCAAGATTAAACCTTCTTATACGTATTATATTATGGAATTGAGATGAGGTTCTGCGAAAACAATTTTACCAAATAATCTAGACCTAATGTTAAATTTTAACTATTTATCCATTAAATTTAAAATTCAAATGACCATATTTTTGTAACAGTAATAGATAGAAGAGTTTTTTTTTATTTACAGGAAATTTTATGTACTTTAAGGGGTTAAACCACTCTAGAATTTTCAAAAAATCAAAAAAAAATTTTTTGCTTTAAAAGGTGCCTAAGGATGTATAGAATAAGAAACAATATCAATTATAAGTCGAAACACTTTTTAAGTGATTGAACTTGGGCCCGATCGTGGTCCTGTACTGCGCGCGTTGGCACTTAGTTGTCTGAATCTGCAATTTTCTGTTCAAAATCAGTTAAAACCAACAAATTTTAACCGATTTTAATGTTTCTCGGTTGAAAATATCCATTAGAAAAGAAGAAGAACAAGATAATATTAATTTGGAAGGTCAATTATACGGCGCAGGCATTGCAGATTGAAGGTATATCCAAAAAGTCGTAAGTAAAACTTTAAACTCGTTTTTCTCAAAACTACATTTTTTGTGCTGGCCGGAAACATGACTTTTACAAATCTCAACCGATTTACTTAAAAATTAAACTGTAGCTTCTCAATAACATTATCTAGAGAAAGACGTACGGATTTTTTTTTATGTTGCATATTTTTTTCGTTATAAACAATTTAGTGTCAATTTTTTAAGTAAAAAACTCGGTTTTTCCTTAAAATGTTCGCCATTTTTGCAAAAATCAATTGAAAAAAAATCCCCTACGTCTTTCTCTAGCTTTTAAGATGTAAAAATAGAATGAAATTTGTTTTTTGTTCTAGGATGAAAATTGGAGCTAAAACCTTTCCGGCCGCGACGTGATTCCTCTCAGAAAGGGTTCCTATCACGCACCTGTAAATTTGATATTTAAAAAAAAAAATTAATGAAGTATATTTATCCATTTATAATTACCTTGCAAATTGAATTGAGGCCACATCATATTCTTAAGAGTGCGGTTAAATCTTTCAACAATAGATGCTTTCAAATTACTATAAGTTGAATAGAGATTAATATTGAATTCTTGCATTAAACTCTGAAATTCAGAGTTGTAAAATTCTTTACCTCTATCAGTATGCAAATTTTTTGGAATACGTCCTCCTTTTAAAATTAATTTCATGGCTAAAGAAATATCTTTTCCACTTTTACTTTTAACAGGCATAGCCCAGGCATATTTTGAAAATATGTCTATAATTATTAGCATGTACTTGAATCCTTTATTGGAATAAGAGTAAGGAATCATTTCTACCAAATCTGCTTGCCAGGTTTCATCTATACCACGCATTAGAATTTTACGACGAGGATAATTCCTTTTCGCTTGTTTATGCAGTTCAGTTACAACTGTTAACTTTTTATCATTCATCATCATTTTGAGTAAATGTAGTTTCCTTAATTATAATATTTTGTTTGGATTCAAATCGTTTTAGTTTTTCGTTAACTCTATCTTCAACAACTTGTATTAAAATATTCAAATCATCAATGGCTGATCTTAAAGAAGATGTAATTTGAAATATAGTTTTTATCTCGTTTTTAACAATTTGTTGTACAAGTCGCAAATTTACTGCATCATGCAAATCTTTAGCGTCTTGAACGTTACAAAGTCTTTTATTAACAATATCGTAGTCTCCACTTGCAGTAACCTTAAATCCAACTCCAGAAGGCCCAGGACGTCCACGACTTGTAGAGGTAACAAGTCGTGTTAACGAATGTCCAAACACGTCAACACTCATTGTAATACTAAGCACTTCTTCTTTCTGCTCTCTCTAAATATATTATTCTCGCTTCACGAAGTTCTTCTATGATTGACATAATCTCATTATTATGACTTGGATTACCAGCTTGCTGTGATGCTATGAGTAGTCGTAAACGGTCGACAAGTTCGTTTGGATCATCCCAATGGATGTAGTCTGGATTAAATTATTTCTTTACAAACATAAATTGAGGTAATATATTTTTATGCTTTTTTTTCTTTTTCTTCTTTAACCCTCGGAGCACATACTGGGTCACACAGACCCTGTCATTAATTTCAATGAAGTGTAATTTGAAAAGGCGATATAGTGGTAACTAACTAATAAGGAATAATAAGTAACATGATAATCCAAAGAAAATAATAAAATACTAGTAAATATGTTATTAAAAAAGTATAGTTTTAAAAAGTTGTGTCGAAAATCACATTTTTATCGTCTTAAAAGTTACCTTCGTTAAACTACAAAATAAATACCTTTTTTAAAAAATAAAATAAGGTGGTATTTTTTCCCTTATTCTAACACACTTCGAGAATATAAATCCTAATTTTTAGCTTAAAATATTAAAAATTACAAAAGTTACATTTTTTTTTTAAATTCAATTTTTTTTTAATTAGTTAACTTCACGAATTTTTTTTCAATATGCAAATAATTTAATAATATTTCTAAACTGCACATTCTTATTTTACAAGGTTTAATGAATAAAAAAATATTTTTTTTGTGTTGATCACTCCAATAGTTCAAAAATGGGGGAGTTTTGTAAAGTAAACAGGGTCACAGCGACCCAGACTGTGCTACTTGTTCGAAAAAAGAGGTGTGTGCTCCGAGGGTTAAAACACCACCACCTCTTTTTGGTGTACTTTTGATAAGCTTTGAAATAATATTAGTGTATTTAGAATTTCTAGTTATGTTTACAGGTGCAGTTGGCATGTAATTTTTTCGATATGCATTTGTAGCATTGAGAATTTCTTTATAATTTTCCAAATCACCTGAACTTATTGTAGCTTCATTAGGTTTCTTTTTAAATAAAAGTTCAAGTAATCCAGCAGTTTTCAAATAATTCTTCTTTCCAACGAGCTTAATATTTGAGCCTTCAAATTCAATCGGTGTATCACCAATTATAAAAGAACCGTCAGGAAGTTTACGTATTCCATAAACCATATCTAGAAATAGTTTTCGATTCTTATTTAACAATAAAATAAATTTATTTGTAAGCTTTTCGTAACTTTCTTCTTCATCTTCTTTTCCAACGTTATTGCTCTTATCAAGTAAAGTTTCATCTAGTAGAGTTGTATCAAACTCCTGTTCATCATCATCATCAATTGCAGTTGAAAAAGAGAAATCATTATCCTCTATCTTTTTTTTCAATTTTTATATTTTTGAAAGGTGTATCAGTTACATTTACCAATTTTTGAAGAGGTGTAACTATTGGTTGCAGAGTTTCCTTTAACATTGTCTCTGCAGCTTCTTTACCCATTTTCAGTAAACGATGTTTTCGTCTAATGGCATCACTTGCTTTTGCTATTTGACGGAGTGTTTCTTGCTCTTTTCGATACATGTTTTCATCTTGCGAACACAAACAATACTAATTTAATAATAAATAGAGAATTCGTATTTATAGTGTAATGAAGCAATCAAATCCTTTTCTATATCTCCCCTCATTAAAATTACTATCTTTATCAATAACAACAAATCCATATTTACTAGATTTCCAACATTCTGAACATAAATCTCGAAATTGAGTATAGGACATGTCTGTATTCACATACACTACCTTCCGAAATTGTGCGAACTCTGCTTTTTCAACAACTATAAAACTGTTCAAATCTTCAAAAATATTAAAACTAAAATTTTTTCCTCTTTATTTTATTAAAGTTAATAAAATTCTGAAAGAAATGACACCTTGACAAAGAGAATATGTTAATTTTTCAATTAGATATCTAAGAAAAACCCAATTTTCAATGTTTTTACTATTTTTTTTATTTCTCTGGCAAAAATTAATATTTTTCAACGTTCTTATGCTCATTGAAATCGTATTTTGTTATGCAATTCAAATTATATAAAACAATTCATGTACACATTCTTCCCTAGCGTATGCAAACCGTGAAAGTTGGCCCATAAAATGTCAAAAAATTGTGATTAATGTTTATATGACAAAAAATGATCAATAAAATGTATAAATTTCAAATTTACTTACATAAATCAGAGAAGTTTAGAATGATATATTTACTTGATTTTTAAACATTATATTTTATTGTAGAATTAAATTTAATTTTTTTGACATTTTATGAGCCAACTTTCACGGTTTGCATACGCTAAGGAAGAATGTGTACATGAATTGTTTTATATAATTTGAATTGCATAACAAAATACGATTTCAATGAACCTAAGAACGTTTAAAAATATTAATCTTTCAGAATTTTATGAGCTTTAATAAAATAAAGAGGAAAAATTTAAGTTTTAATATTTTTGAAGATTTGAACAGTTTTATAGTTGTTGAAAAAGCAGAGTTCGCACAATTTCGGACGGTAGTGTAATCTTCATAGACATGTTTAAAATTTTTTTCATCTTGTCTGAAAAGCACCAGTAAGTTTACATTATCTCGCACTAGATGTTTTGGAATACGGGCATACGTTTGACATAAGTAGAAACTGTCGACGTTTACATGCCTACCCATGCAAAAGAAAGCTTTAACATTGTCTTGCTTTTCACAAGCAATATCATCAAAAATAAAAATTGAATTTGGATTAGCATCTTTTGGTGATACTACATCTTCATGTTCACTAAATGGAAAGTATTCAATTCCATTCACGTTATTGATTACATTTTCTAAAAATTTATACTTTGGTTGTTGAAGAGATTTAGAGTATACGTAAATATTTTCAAAACTTAAACCATTCGGATGTATGATTAAAGAGAGAAGTGCGTTTGTTTAACACAATTCGAGGGACCACAAAATACAGCTCGAATACTGTCTGAAAATAAAGTGCCATGACGTTTATTCTTTTTTTCATTAGTTTCAACGTCAATACTTGTGACTGGGAGTGTCACAGGTTGTTTAGTAAACTGCATCTTGATAATAACTGCCCTAAAAACTATAAATACCAGACATTTATAGTCTGTTAGTCAGTCTCACATCAACCATCGTGATATGCTTTTGCATCAGAACGTAGAAAAAAGGTCACCGTCGAGGTAAGGGCTTAGTCAACCGTATTATCAATAATTTACCATTTGAGTTACATTTACCTGGTTACCAATTTTGTGGACCTGGTACAAAGTTGGCAAAGCGATTACCTCGAGGTGATCAAGGAATTAATCCATTAGACGCTGCATGCAAATCACATGACATTGCTTATTCACAAAATCGAGAAAATATTAAAGAAAGGATCAAAGCAAATAAAGTATTAGCTGAAAAGGCGTGGGAACGTGATACGGCTAGAGATTCTACTATAAGTGAAAAGGCAGCAGCTTTAGCAATATCTGGAACAATGAAAGCTAAATCGAAATTAGGTATGGGAATGAAGAGGAAGAAGAAGTCTTCAATTAAAAAGAAAAGAAAAACCATGTGTAAGAAAAAGAAAGTTGCACTAAGAAGAGTTGTTAATGCTGCCAGAAAAAATATGATGCCTAGTCATACTGCTGGAGAATCCATTAGAGCTGCTTTGATAGGTGCAAGAAAAGCAATAAAGAATACTGGAGGAAGATCAAAAATCTTATCACCACGCATTCTTCCCGTACCTACTAAAGTTGGTGGTATTTTACCACTAGTTCCAATTTTTGCTGGACTAAGTGCATTGGGAGCTCTTGCTGGTGGAGCTTCGGGAATAATAAAAGCTGTAAATAAATCTAAAACAGCTAAGGAACAATTGGCTGAAGTTCACAGTCACAATAAAGCAATGGAGGAAATATCACTTGGAAAAGGATTACATTTGAAATCATACCGACAAGGACTTGGTCTGCATATTACACCCTTTATTCAAGGGAAAGGAGTGGCGAAGAAAAAGAAACAAACATCAAAGAAGAAAAAAACTTGCATTGAAGCTACCTCGCCGTCCACTAACTGATTTTGATCTGATAAAGTATACCAAAACTGTAAAAATACCACATTTTCGTGGAGTTTTCATGCGAAATGAACTACCATTTAAAGGGCCTTATCGATATGAGTCAGGAATAATTAATTTAGATAATAAAAAAGGCCCAGGGGCTCACTGGGTAGCATATAAAAAATGTAATAATAAAACAATGTATTTTGATAGTTTTGGGAACCTTCCTCCACCAACAGATCTAATCACGTACTTGGGTGATGGTAGCTTAATAAAATATAATCATAAGAAATATCAAAATTATGATACATTTGTATGTGGACATTTGTGTTTAAAATTTTTATGTAAACAACTTACTATTAAGAGCAGCTTTAGTCTATATAAGAACATGTAACTTTTTTATTATTTTAGTATATAAACTGACCGCATCATGAGTGATTCGTTTACATTAACGTTGACGGGAAATTATTCAGTTCTTGAAGCTGAATATTTCCCACCAATAGAACTTAATCCAAATAAACATTATGTTCTTGGTCTTGTTGAATTACTGACTTTTAATTCTATTCCCAATATTGATAAAGGTAACAATAAATTTTACATTGGTAATCATGTAATTGATATACCAATTGGGAGTTATGAAATTAAAGATATTGAAACATGCATAAAAGATTCTGTGAAACTTGGAACTGTTATTAGTATAAATCCTAATAACAATACATTACGCAGTTTAGTTGAATCAAATTTACCCATTGATTTTAAACATGAAGATTCAATTGGTAAATTATTGGGATTTACACCCCGAAAATTATCACCTAATGAAACACACACATTTGATTTACCTGTAGCTATTTTCAAGGTAAATTCAGTTAGAATTGAGTGTAACATTACATCTGGAGCGTATATAAATAATCAAAAAGTTCACACCATCCATGAATTCTTTCCAAGCGTTCCACCAGGATATAAGATTGTGGATGTGCCGGCACACGTCATTTACCTTCCGATTGTGGTCAAAACAATACATTATATTCAACTCCGCATTGTTGATCAGGATGGTGATTTCATTAATTTTCGAGGAGAAACTATAACAATTCGATTGCATATAAAATCAATATAATGGGAATCGTTTATAATCAAAAAGTTGGCGGTGGAAGCTATAAAAGTCAGCCAACATGCCAAAGAAAAATCAGTCTAAACTTGTCTCACAAGGCATTAACACCTCAGAATCGCCTATTCTTGAAAAAGGTAGGCCTAAAAGTCATACCACAAGGAAAACGCCAAGACAAATAATTTATATATTTTTTGGATGTTGTTGCAATAAAAATGGACGAAATTCTCAACATTCCAGCAGCAGTGAATTTTGATGAGTCCATAGCTCATTATGAAATTCATGCTCATCAACCATATGCTTCATCATCTTTTAACAATAATGATGAAATTCGGATTGCCATTCAACATCAAGATTTATGTATTTTACCGAGTAAAAGTTCATTGCACATATTTGAAAAATTAACTAAAAATGATGGCATTGCTGTTACGGAAAACGTACACTTGACTAGCAATGCAAAATGTTTTTTATTTGATAAAGTTCGCTATGATTTAAATGGTATCGAGATTGATCGATGCAAATACGTTGGACATACAACTATTATGAAAAGTTTGGTATCTCTAACTCCACCGCAGCTGAATATTATAGAAAATGCAGGGTTTTCAAAAATTGAAGCTGATTCAAGAATAACTTTAGAAAATGGATATTTTGATGTTACAATTCCACTGAGCATGATTTTTGGCTTTGCCGAGGATTATAAGAAAATTCTTATGAACGCCAAACATGAACTTATTTTAACAAGAGCGCGTAATGACACTAATGCTATAATTCAAACAGGACAAGGAGCTGATGAAGAATTTAAAATTTTCATCAATAAACTAGAATGGATGATTCCATGTTTTACCTGCTGATAATAATAAAATAAAATTATTGAAATTCATCGAAAAAGACCCATTAATTTCAATAAGTTTTCGATCATGGGAAATGTATGAATATCCTTTAGTTCCTACAAGTTCAAAAGTCCTATGGCAAATCAAAACTTCCACCCAATTGGAAAAACCACGATATGTAATTGTTGGATTTCAAACAGCGAGAAAAGATAAACGAAAAAAATATGCTTGTCATTTTGATCATTGTAATATTACAAACGTAAAACTCTTTTTAAACTCTCAGTATTATCCTTATGGTAATTTGAATCTAAACTTTGATCAAAATCAGAATGCTTTACTTTATGAAATGTATGCTAATTTTCAAACTTCTTACTATGGAAAAGATTCAAAACCTATATTAACAAAGAATATTTTTAAACAATTATTTCCTTTAATTGTTATCAATTGTTCAAAACAAAATGAGTTTTTGAAACAGGCATCAGTAGATGTACGATTAGAATTTGAATCAGGATATAACATGCTGGCTGAGACTACTGCATATTGCCTAATATATATATATATATATATATATTGTGACGTGGCATTTTGCCACACACAATAATTAATATTAACTAATTATCACCCATCAAAATGGGAATCTTCCTTTTTCCTAAAATAAATAAAATATAAAATTAGACAAAATAAATAATTATTTGAATGTAGTAATAAAATTAAAGTAAAATAATTGATTAAACATGTCAACTCGTCGAATCACTCTCGTATTATTTTGATTAACCCATTAACGCCCAAAAACTGAAAATTCTTTGTACACATTCAGGTTACGTTATTTTAAATAAATCGGTCAACATTTTCTACGAGAGGTACATTTCCTATAGGTCTTGAGTGTGCTCTTTCCGATTCCGGTATCAAAAATTAATTTCGTCTAAGCCGAAATTAAATATGGCGGTTTAAATATCAAAAAACACAAAAAAAGTTTCATTTTTTTCAGTTTGACATTTTTTTTCAATCGGAAAAAATGTAAGAATAAAATTAAATTGTCAACCATAGGTGCATAAAAGTTGTGTACTTTCGAGAAACGTAAAGTAGAATAAAAAATTTCAAGATGGCGGACCAAATATGGCGTCAAATTCATTGTAAAATGTGAAAATTTTGTGCAATATTGGTCAAATTGACAAAATGTAACTGGATTTGCCTGAATTTTGTTACTCGGGGGTTTTTGGGGTCGCTGATTAAGAATCTGAAGTCGGTTTTCAAAAATGCAAAATGGCCGATCCAATATGGCGGATGAAATTTTAAAAATGCATTCAATTGGTCTGAATTTTCATACTCGGAGGTTTTCGGGGTTGCAGATTACGAATTTGAACTTCTTTTTTAAAAATTCAAAATGGCGGATCCAATATGGCGGATGAAAAATTTTAAAAATGCATTCATTTGGTCTGAATTTTCATACTCGGGGGTTTTCCGGGTTGCTGATTACGAATTTGAACTTCATTTTTAAAAATTAAAAATGGCGGATCCAATATGGCGGATGAAAATTTTAAAAATGCATTCATTTGGTCTGAATTTTCATACTCGAAGGTTTTCGGGATTGCTGATTACGAATTTGAACTTCATTTTTAAAAATTCTAAATGGCGGATCCAATATGGCGGACTAAAAAAAACAATTCATCGTATTTACATGAAATCAGTTACTCGGGGGTTTTTGGGGTCGCTGATTAATAATCTGAAGTCGGTTTTCAAAAATACAATATGGCGGATCCAATATGACAAATGAAAAATGTAAAAATCCGTTCAAATAGCCTGAAGGGGTTTTCATTTTTTTTAGCAGCCCATTTAGGCGTTTACCAATTCTTACCACGTGGAGGTAGACAAAATTAAGAATGTTATTTTTTTTTTATTTTTTTAAATATAATTTGTTTATTTTAGAGTTAATTATTAATACTGAATTAAAAATTTATTTATTCACATTTCTGAATATTTCTAGTGACATACACACAGAAAGAAATAGTTAGTAAAACTTTCATGAACTAGATATTATCTTCTTAATGGGCACGAAGTTAGTAAATTTTTAAACTTTTTCAACGAATTCATCAACTTTTTCTGTGCGCATGCGTAAACATTGGATTTTATGGAGATAGTGGTTATGGATCCGCCATTTTGTATTTTACAAACCCGACTTCAGATTCTTAATCAGCAACCCCAAAAACCCCCGAGAAACTGATTTCATGTAAATACGATGGATTTTTTTCAAAATCCGCCATATTGGATCCGCCATTTTTAATTTTTAAAAATGAAGTTCGAATTCGTAAACAGCAACCCGGAAAACCCCCGAGTATAAAAATTTAGACCAAATGAATGCATTTTTAAAATTTCATCCGCCATATTGGATCGGCCATTTTGCATTTTTGAAAACCGACTTCAGATTCTTAATCAGCGACCCCAAAAACCCCCGAGTAACAAAATTCAGGCAAATCCAGTTACATTTTGTCAATTTGACCAATATTGCACAAAATTTTCACATTTTACAATGAATTTGACGCCATATTTGGTCCGCCATCTTGAAATTTTTTATTCTACTTTACGTTTCTCGAAAGTACACAACTTTTATGCACCTATGGTTGACAATTTAATTTTATTCTTACATTTTTTCCGATTGAAAAAAAATGTCAAACTGAAAAAAATGAAACTTTTTTTGTGTTTTTTGATATTTAAACCGCCATATTTAATTTCGGCTTAAACGAAATTAATTTTTGATACCGGAATCGGAAAGAGCACACTCAAGACCTATAGGAAATGTACCTCTCGTAGAAAATGTTGACCGATTTATTTAAAATAACGTAACCTGAATGTGTACAAAGAATTTTCAGTTTTTGGGCGTTAATGGGTTAATAAAAATTGTATACTCGCGTTCCAAAATGTTTTTATGTTATCACGAGGAATTGTCGACATATCCATTCCTGGTCGCTCATCTGTTACGAAGTCAGCAAGGGAAGTACTTCCTGGTGCATATATTTGGATGAGATTCCTGAATATTCAAGAGCACCAGGAAGCCGAAAGAATATTGATTGTTTTGATCCTGTTATAATAATGGGGGCAACCATTTTGGAATACAGGACACTACTACGCCCTCTGGTAGAGTTGCGATCTACCTTACCAGCGACATTGATGAAAGTTATCGACGCGTGATATATCGATTATCGACAAATGGAAAGTAATTAATTACTTTCACTGGGACTCACCACCAAAAAGAAAGCGTGAAAGGTGACGCCGACTAAAGTAAAAGTTCAGCCATTTAATTATTCTCGTTTTGATGGTGATTAAGGCAGCACGCCAAAGAAGTTTGTTTTTAAAAAGTAAAAAATAATAATTGACCATGTCTGGACGAGGCGGAATGCGGGGTCGGCGTCGAATAAACGGTGAGTCCCAGTGAATAATATTTTCCATTTCTCGCCAGATTGGCATAAAATATAAAGAAATAAAATAATAAGTGAAAAAAAAAGTAAAGTGATGTTTGCTCACCGCATGTCAAGCGGAATAATTTTTGTAAATTCGGCCATGGGCCGAATACTTTAAGTGAATTTTCATTTAGTATGTGGCCACTATTTTAATCACGTACCCACACTTACACAAATATTTTCTAATAGTAATATAGCAAATAACTAATAGTTAAAATAAAAAATAACAAATAGCACACAAACATTTATACAACACACACACACATTTAATGTTTACACTTTAGGCTTATTATGTTAAATAAACAAATCATATCGATTGTTAATTGTTGTGTTCAGAAAATAATAAAATAATATATCTTATTCAATTCTTAAAATTACCTATTGCAGACACTCTTGTACAAATTCAGAGTTCAGGTAAATGCTGTAGACCTTTTTCACATCTGCCGTTTTTATTACTTTGTTTTTCACAATTTATGCAAGTCTAGACTTGCAAAACTATTAGGCATCGGTACTACAGTACATGACTCATTTTTACCTAAATGTATCCCTTCCTAATTACAATTTAGTCAGTACCTTCTGAGCCTTCGTCCTGAACACAACCTCTTCTCTCAACACATATACATATTGAATAAAAATAAATTTCATCTAGATTTTGGATTTCAATTATTTGTTGTTGCACCCGATCACCAAAGTGGTGACCCCGACGTGATTTATTGCTTAATACGTTAAGTAACGTGTGATTTGTGCATATTTTTTTATTTTTTTAATCGTGTTGGAGCAAGATGGTGAACGAAAATGATAATGGTGATGTTTTCCATCCCGCTGTACAAAACGCAAATTTAAACGTGAAGCTCCCGGCTTTTCTGTTCGCTGATCCTGAATTGTGGTTCTCATTGGTGGAACAGCGTTTTAGAGGATTGCAATTGACAAATGAAAGTGACAGATATACATGTGTCGCGAACGCGTTGGACCCAAAGGTTGCATTAGAAGTGCGTGATGTGATTGTTTCTACTCCTCCCAATAATCCATATACTATATTAAAAGCGCAAATACTCAAGCGGTTAAGTGCATCTCAAGAAGAAAAAACTAGGCGGTTATTAGAATTGGAAGAAATGGGCGACAGAAAACCTTCGCAGTTTTTACGTCATCTCCAAACTCTCGCGGGTACTACTGTACCGGACGCGATGTTACGAACGCTGTGGATGCATCGCCTTCCGAATAGCGCGCAAGCAATTTTGGCCGCTCAACAAGAGCTTCCCTTGGAAAAGATCGCGGAATTAGCAGATTCAATTATTGAAGTCAATGCTCGAAGTCGTCCAGCTGTTGCAGAAGCTTCCATAAACACTGCTTCAATTGATATAATTTTACAAAAATTTGATCAAGTAGTAGCCACGATGACAGCAAATATGGGGGCGATGAAACTTCAGATTTCAGAGTTACAAATGAAGGTTGACAATAACCGATCGGGACATCGAGGTAGATCGCATTCTCGGGGACGTTCACGATCTCGCGGAAGAAGTGCATCAAATGGTGTGTGCTGGTATCATAGTCGTTTTGGTGAAAAGGCGACAAAGTGTTTGAGACCGTGTACGTTTAGCGCGGGAAACGAGATGAGCAGTCGTTAATGGCGACGGACGACCTTGGCCCTACAACATCGCGCCGTATTTTTATCAGTGATTCAGAGTCAAATATACAGTTTTTAGTGGATACTGGTGCAGATTTGTGCGTATTTCCTCGCGCGTTACTCCGTCAACCACGAGAAAAGTCATCTTACGAACTTTCCGCGGCAAACGGGTCAACAATCGCGACGTACGGCACCACTAATATTACTTTAAATTTGGGACTTCGACGAGACTTTCTGTGGAGATTCGTGGTCGCGGACGTAACTAAGCCAATCATTGGTGTCGATTTCTTAGCATACTACGACTTGTTGGTAGATGTTAAAAATCGAAAATTGATAGACTCTTTGACGAAAATCGCGGCGATAGGAACGGCGGTAAATGGAGAAGTGTGTAGTGTAAAAGTGATCTCAGGATCTACCGTGTATCATGAATTATTGTCCGAATTTCCGGAGATAACGAGACCAGACGGTAGAGCTACCGTGAAGCACGATACCGTCCATCATATTAAAACGCGAGATGGACCTCCCGTAGTGAACAAACCGCGTCGTTTAGCTCCAGACCGTCAGCGGGCCGCGAAAAAGGAATTTGACATGTACGTAAAGCTCGGTTACGCGAGGGCATCCAAAGCAAAATGGTCATCGCCACTACACATGGTCCCAAAGCCCGGGGAAGAGTGGAGACCATGTGGGGACTACCGTGGCCTGAATGCAATAACAGAACCCGACCGTTATCCAGTGCGACATATACAAGATTTTGCTAACAATCTTGCTGGAAAAACAATATTTTCAGTAATTGACCTTATGAAGGCATTTCACCAAATTCCGGTTGCCGAGGAAGACATTTGTAAAACCGCCATTACAACGCCGTTTGGGTTGTTTGAATTCCCTTTTATGACGTTTGGGTTGCGGAACGCGGCTCAAACGTTTCAGCGATTCATAGATGAAGTTCTCCGCGGTTTGGATTTTTGTTTCGCATATATTGACGACATTTTAATTGCGTCAGATTCGGAAAAGGAGCATAAAGAACATTTAAAAATACTCTTCGCGCGTTTACGGAAATATGGTGTAGTTATCAATCCGTCGAAGTGTATTTTTGGACAAAGTGAAGTGAAGTTCTTAGGATACCTTGTCAGTGGTAGTGGTACTCAACCTTTACCGGAAAAGGTTGAAGCAATTAAAGCATATCCTCGACCAGAGACTGTGAAACAATTACGTCAGTATTTAGGTATGTTGAATTTCTATAGGCGATTCATACCTAATGCGGCAAAAACGCAAGCACCATTGAACGAACTTTTACAAGGAAATGTCAAGGGGAAAGTTCCTGTAAAATGGACACCGTCAGCTGAAAAAGCATTTGAAGAGAGCAAAACTACTCTAGCTCATGCTACACTGCTCGCGCATCCCAGAGAAAACGCTCCGCTCGCTATATTTTGTGACGCGTCGGATTTTGCAATTGGTGCAGCGCTGAATCAACGGATCGGAAATGAATGGGTACCTTTGGCATTTTTCTCCAGAAAATTGAGCACCGCTGAAAGGAATTATTCAGCATATGATCGAGAATTGCTAGCAATTTACGAAGCTGTAAAATACTTTCGTCACATGCTGGAAGGAAGGATATTTACCATCCTTACAGATCACAAGCCAATCACATTTGCATTCAAGAAGAAGGACAAACAATGTACTCCTCGACAGTTTCGATATCTTGATTTTATCGGACAGTTTTCCACTGATATTCAACATGTTAGAGGTGAGGACAACGTTGTTGCAGATGCGCTTTCCCGAATTGAAGCAGTAGAACCTGTCTTGGACTTGAAAATGCTTGAAAAAGAACAAAGGAATGATCAACAGTTAAGGGTGATGAGAAATGATTCCTCCTCAGGATTGGAACTTAAATTAATAAGAATTCCGGAAGCTGATGCGTCAATTCTATGTGATATATCTACATCCTCAGCAAGACCATATATTCCTGGAACTCTCCGCAGAAAAATATTTGACAGTGTACACAAACTCTCACATCCCGGAATCAATGCGACAGTCAAAATGATAACACAGCGTTATACTTGGCCGTCGATTAAAAAGGATTCTCGAGAATGGACTCGTAGCTGCGTGGAATGTCAACGTTCAAAAATTACGAGACATGTTATCACCACACCAGGAATTTTCCAACTACCATCTCGGAGATTTGAACATGTTCACATTGACATTGTGATCATGCCGATGTCGGAAGGATGCAGGTACTGCCTGACGTGTGTTGACAGATTCTCCCGCTGGCCGGAGGCTATTCCAATGGAAGATCAAGAAGCTGAGACGGTCGCCCGAAAATTTTATACTCATTGGGTAGCAAGATTTGGAACACCATTAAGGATTACATCCGATCAAGGACGACAATTTGAATCACACTTGTTTCGTGAGCTGAATCAACTGACAGGCGCATCCCACTACCGCACTACGGCATATCATCCAGCAGCCAATGGAATGGTGGAAAGATTTCACCGTCAACTAAAAGCAGCAATTAAGTGTCATCAACACTCACGATGGACTGAAATCTTACCGACAGTGTTGCTTGGTATTAGAGCAGCATGGAAGGACGATCTCCAGTCAACAGCAGCAGAAATGGTGTATGGGCAAACACTTAGATTGCCTGGCGAACTTCTGACGTCATCATCACAATCAACTACAGCGACAGCAGAATACGTTCAAACTCTCCGCAACCACATACAACAACTGCGTCCAGTCAACGGAAGCAGACATGGAGAACGGCGAACATTTATTTTCAAAGATCTCGCCACAGCTGAAAGTGTATTTCTTCGACATGACGGACCAAAATCACCACTGCAACTACCATATGATGGCCCATTCAAAGTTGTATCAAGATCTGAGAAGGCCTTCAAAATCAACATGAACGGTAGAGAAGTCACGGTCTCTATTGATAGGCTCAAACCAGCCTATGTTATGGAAGACAATGACGACAACTTTGACGATAACAACGAGGAAAGCGACGAAGAGGAGACTGTTGAGATAATTTTCAACCCAAATAACGTTCCTGTACGACGAGTGGCAAATGAGCCACCACCTAGAATCGAAAGAGTGCCAGATCCTGTTCCAGCTGTTCCACAAGCCGTCCTGCACGAAAATATTCGTACCCGTTCAGGTAGACGAGTACGATTCACGGATAGGTACCAAGCTGGTTTTTCGTGATGCTATCACTGGTAGGGGGGTACTGTGGCCACTATTTTAATCACGTACCCACACTTACACAAATATTTTCTAATAGTAATATAGCAAATAACTAATAGTTAAAATAAAAAATAACAAATAGCACACAAACATTTATACAACACACACACACACACATTTAATGTTTACACTTTAGGCTTATTATGTTAAATAAACAAATCATATCGATTGTTAATTGTTGTGTTCAGAAAATAATAAAATAATATATCTTATTCAATTCTTAAAATTACCTATTGCAGACACTCTTGTACAAATTCAGAGTTCAGGTAAATGCTGTAGACCTTTTTCACATCTGCCGTTTTTATTACTTTGTTTTTCACAATTTATGCAAGTCTAGACTTGCAAAACTATTAGGCATCGGTACTACAGTACATGACTCATTTTTACCTAAATGTATCCCTTCCTAATTACAATTTAGTCAGTACCTTCTGAGCCTTCGTCCTGAACACAACCTCTTCTCTCAACACATATACATATTGAATAAAAATAAATTTCATCTAGATTTTGGATTTCAATTATTTGTTGTTGCACCCGATCACCAAAAGTAAAAAAGAAAAGTAATAAATTAACAATAATAAAAATTGAAATTGAAATTAATAAATATTACAGTCAAATTAAACTCAGTGAAGTGATTAATGTGTTTTTCTCCTTACCTCCCCCTCTCCGCGGTTTGCTAGGGAACTTTCCTAACAATTTTCTGAACTAGTCCGGTAAAAATTTAAAATAAATCAATAATTAACTTTTGTATATTTTTTAAATAAAATATTCTGGCGCTAATAAATTATTCCCTTCTAAATTAAAATAATTTAATAAAAATATATTAACCTCAAAGTGTAGATAACATTTTTCTAGTATAGTTAAATTTATAATAATTATCAGTATCAAAATTATTAACAATAAATAAAAATAAAATAAAACTAGGCTAAAATTATGTTATAAATGGCACTCCAACAGTAGGGCCCGAGAAAAATACATTAATTTTAAAGCAAACATCATTTACAAAAATAAGTGAAATAAAATATTGAAGTTTTGTGGTGAGAACTCGTGTTTTATTACGCACGACCATATAGTAAAATAAATACATGATAATAATCATTTCAATGAGTCAAGGTCGCACATAATAAGAAGCACGACTTCTCACAACATCATGGTTTACTACCATTATCGAGAATCAAAAATACGAAAGTAAATTCGGTGAAAAATAAAATTGATTTTTATCTGAATAAAAATCAGTTTCATTTATTATAAATAATTTAAAGAGGGATTTGGCTGAGTCATCGTCGCCTTCTATTGAATTGAAGTTATTGAATGAAAATAATTGAATTGTGTATTCAGTTCTTGATTGCGAAAAAAAAATATTTCAATTGTCTGTTCTCAATATTTTTTTTAGCAAGTGATGAAAAAATAAAAAATTAATAAAATTTTTTTTTTGTCTATAATTAAATCAGGAGAGGATATTCTCCCTGATAGAAACAAAATAGTAATTTCTTAAATAACAAAATTAATTTTTTTTAATTGTGTCAAAATTAATAATAATTGACTTTATTATTTCCTGTCATTATTCCTCCAATGGACATTGAACCGTGATTATTTTTTTTGTACAAAATCTTTTTCTTGACTATATTGTTGACAACAATTTTTCATTTTTTTTATACAACATTTTTTTTGTAATTAAGGACTGATAGGGCACTTGTTTATTTTGTTTGGTTGACCTTACACTAGAGGTCCTTCGCGATCGGGTCTATCGCTATCTTAAATTTTCACAAGACGATAGACAAATAAAATGGACCCCAACGGATTAATTACAAATCGCCTTATACGTATCTGATTCAGAATCAGTTGTAGATTCACGCGAAGAAAACCCTTTTACAATGGGAAAAATATCGAATACTCTCACATCAGAAATGTCAATACCTTTTTCGAGTACAGTATATTGTACTCAAAATTCGAATATCCCTACTATCACAACTAGTAGTTCGACTTATTCATTTGTAACAGTGGGAAATACATTAGCGAATACGGTCCATTACCCTAGAATGAGTTATACAAATGAGTTTAATAATAATTCGGGTCGTAATACTCCCTTAAGTGAAAAATTTGAAACTCATAAACCAGGTAAAATGTCAGTAACCATTCAAAAGTCAAATCAGGAATTCTCATTACCCGCTTACTATGAGAATTTATCAATTCAAGCTAGTAAGCCTTTAATAGATTTCGATAAAGAAATTTTTGGTCATAATTCTTATGGTTTCAAGTCAACAGAGCAAAATGATTGTCTATTGACACCTAATCAACCGGAACTTGAAAAAACGGTAGTTAGAAAAATTAATGAGAATAAATCAGCATTTAAACCAAGAAATAACGATAGTTTTAATCGAATAGATACTAGGAAAGACTGTTCTAACCCGAAAATTAAAGAAATTCGAAAAAATGATACTCATAATAAATTGTTTTCGGAAAAACATAAATTCAGTCAACCGTCGATTAATTCGAGAAAACCATTAGATACAATAGTTCGAAAATGGGGTATAAAATTTTTTGGCGACAAAACCTCGAGCGTTGAGGATTTCTTATCACGAGTAGAGGATGCCATGGAAATCTCATCACTTCCGGGTGAAGATGTTCTTCGTGCAGCACCGTTGCTCTTAGATGGAATTGCGCTCCAGTGGTTTAGGTTAAATAAAAATAACTGGTCCTCATGGGACCAATTCAAAGGGGCGTGTCGAGCTAATTTCGGGGATAAAAATTATCAGTGGAGACTTGAAGAACAAGTTCTAAATCGAGTGCAAGGTCCGGATGAGTCCACTACAAATTATATCATTAGTATGCAAGGACTCTATTCTAAATTCACTCGGCCTGTCTCATTAATTGAAGCATTAGATAGAATATATTTTAATCTCCGCCCTGAAATGAAACATTCAATGAGTAGGCGCGAATTTAATACCGTAAACGAATTATCTGTTATAGCTGCCGAAGTTGAGCGCATGTTAGAGTCGCGTAAAATCGAAAGAACTCCGGTGAAGCCGGAAAATTCATTTTTTCTAGAATTCGCTTATTCGGGAAATTTTGAATCTAAATCAACTTCAGTTTCGGAGAATAAAGAATCGGTAGTAGTAATGGAAAAGATGACTAAAGTTTTAGATATTTTAGTTAATAAATTAAATTCAAGTTCCGCGAATAAAAAAGAAGCGAAAGTTTCAGATAATACAAAAAATGCGGATGTTAAGAAAGAAAATAGCGATAATCCTTTTGCAAATTAATCAAATCCAAATAATTCGCAAAGTAAAAAGTCTTCGCAGGTAAAGAAAAAGTTCCGTGAACCTAAGCCTGAGCCTCCTTGCTTTAATTGTGGTAAGGATGATCATGCGTGGAGGAAATGCCCAGTAGAGTGGGAAAGATTCTGACACATATGCGGAGAAAAAGGTGCTACTAAGTATAAATGTGAATCGGCTTTCTGTAAGGTAAACAAAAGTAGGAGATCAACCTTAGGGTCGATGATCCTCCTAATTTAGTTTTACAGACCCTTGCCAACAAAATAACAAATCACTCGGATAAGACTAAAATAACCGCGATTAACGAGGCTTGTGAAAATTACATAGAAGAATCTAGTTCGAAGTTAGAAAATCTAGTTAATAAAAATTTGGATAACAAATTAACGAACCTGATTAGTGCATCGATCATTACGGATCATAAATCGAATAAAGTTTTTGAACAACCTATTAATTGTAAAATTGAATCGGTTGATACTATTCCGCATAATATTAATAGTCCCGACTTAGCTTGTCATAGCGGACAAAAGGGAAATGAACTTAATAAATTAGGCGGTGTCGGTACCCATTCAAGACCTTACATTAATATTATGATAGGGAACTCAGAAATTAAAACACTAATAGATACGGGTTCAACTAGAACATATTTAGGTTCGATAGGAGAATCTATAATTAATTCGAATAACTATAAAATTCGTAATAATAAACAAAGCAGCGTTTTATTAGCCAACGGTGCTATAGAGCCAATTATTGGTGAAAGTAGATTGCCAATAAGTTTCGCGGAGTTAACAAATGAAATTAACGTCCGAATCGTTCCAAAACTAACGGAATCTTGCATATTAGGTATGGATTTTTTGCGAACATTTGGAATAATCATTAAATTATTTAAAGAACTCATAAAAATAGGAGTTTTAGAAACATCAAATAGTGATTGGTGTAATGCGGTTGTAATGGCTCGTAAGCCGGATGGTACCTACCGCCTCTGCATTGATTTCAGAAAAGTTAACGCGGTAACAGTTAAAGACTCATATGCGTTACCTTTCCTGGCAGAGATTTTGGATAAACTTAGCTCAGCTAAATATATTTCCAAATTGGATTTGAAATTAGGTTACCATCAAATACCGTTAAGCGAAGAGAGTAAAGCAAAAACTGCTTTCTTCGTTCCGGGATTAGGCCTAATGCAATATAAAAGAATGCCTTTTGGTCTCTGTGGTGCACCGGCCACCTTCCAAAGGCTAATTGATAAAATAGTAACTCCTGATATGAAACCTTTTGTATTCGCATACTTAGACGACTTAATAATAGCTACTGAAACATATGAGGAACATCTGATATGGCTCGAACGAGTTATAAATAAATTATCTGAATCAGGCCTTACTCTTAATCCAGATAAATGTAACTTTTGTGTGCCTGAGGCAAAATACTTAGGATTTGTAGTAAATCATAAAGGCTTATCAGTCCATTATGAAAAGGTTCGTCCCATATTAGATTATCCTCGACCGAAAACGTTACGTCAACTTCGTCGGTTCATTGGAATTACCTCGTGGTATAAGAGATTCATTAAAAATTACGCACAAATTTGTGAGCCGTTAACACGTTTAACGAAGAAGAATCAACCGTTTAAATAGACAGACGAGCAAGAGGACGCGTTTAATGAATTAAAAAAGATCTTAGCTTCTCCCCCTATTATGGGATATCCGGATTTTAAAATCCCCTTTTGCATTCAGACAGATGCTAGTAATTTCGGGATAGGAGCTGTAGTCACTCAAATTCAAGATGGCCAAGAGCATGTAATCGCTTATGCCAGTCGCATTCTTTTTGATGCGGAGCGTAATTACTCTACAACTGAGAAAGAATGCCTAGCAGTCATCTGGACAATAAAAAAATTCCGATTCTATTTGGAAGGTTATCACTTTACAGTGATAACCGAACATAGTAGTCTAAGATGGTTAAAAAATCTTAAAAATCCGACCGGAAGATTGGCCCGTTGGTCACTCGAGTTATTAGAGTATGACTTTGAGATATTACATAGGAAAGGATCGATGCATGATATCCCCGACGCGCTTTCCCGAATGTATGAGGATTCGGAAGAAAATAAAGTCGCGGCTATTGAAGCTATTGACGATGAATGGTATAATAGACGTCGCGAATCGGTAATTAATGAACCACACAAATATCACGGGTGGCAAGTAATAAATGATAGGTTATATCGTTACCGATATAATCATCTGGTCGAAGACCTCATGGATGACCTTAATGCATGGAAATTGGTAGTTCCTAAGGAAGACCAACTTTTGATTATGCGGGAGGCACATGAAAATCCTCAGGCAGGGCATTAACCCTCGGAGCACATACTGGGTCACACAGACCCTGTCATTAATTTCAATGAAGTGTAATTCGAAAAGTCGGCAATACAACACGAACCTAAGGCCATCTAGTGGTAGTTTAAGGTATTAGCAATCCATTGACACGCTTGGCATATATAGTATAGCAACCAGCAGACTACTGGTATAGTTATAATTTTTTCGAGGGTCACACAGACCCTGGTGTGTACCAAACGTTGTTTCTTACAAAATTGGCATTTTATGTTTTATAAAAATAAAAGCTTCATCGACCTTACCGAAGTATACAAAAGTTTGTCGTATTTGTATATGTGTTCATATATTACATGATGCCATATAATTTACGTACGCGTATTAGAAATACCTTGCTAGAAAATGAAGAAGAAGAAGACTTTGGTAGTGAAAATTCTGCGGATGAAGATAATTTGTCCATTAAGTTATCATCGGAAAGTGAAGTATCTGAATCTAGTGAAGAAGAAATTTTAGAACATAATACTTCAAATCATCGGATTTTAGAACAACGAGAGCGGGCTCGAGGTAGACCATCAGTGACGCTTACGAGTAAAAATAATACGAAATGGAATACACGTCCACGTAGCAGAGTGTCAGGTAAAAATACTTTAGCACATGTAAAACTATATTTACAAGTTATAAGAAATTTTTATATCGGATTATTCATAGGACGGTCGGCTGTTGAGGAGAGAATTCCTGGTCCCAGAAATGGTGCAGAGAACTGCAACGAAGTGACAGAATTTTGGAATCTTCTTTTTGATGAAGAAATTCGTAATAAAATTGTGGAATACACAAACATAGAAATTAAAAAGGTTTGTGCAGAAATGATGGCTAATGAGACTGCCTTGCAGACATATCATCGCACCACTGATTTGATTGAAATAAACGCGTATATTGGGCTACTCTACTATTCAGGAATGTGGAAGTCAAACCATGTTTGCATCAAGGAATTGTGGAGTAATACCAGTGCATAGTGGCCGATTTCCCGAAAAACCTGGCCAAAAATCGAAAAATGATACGATTTCAATCAAAATTGGTATACCCATGTTTTTTGGGCTTCTGAATTCAAATTTTACATTGGTTGTGTCAAATTCAAAATGGCGGAACCAAAATGGCCGTTTAGATTTTAAAAAACTTTGCTGAAAATCGAAAAATGATACGATTTCAATCAAAATTGGTATACCCATGTTATTTGGGCTTCTGAATTCAAATTTTACATTGGTTGTGTCAAATTCTAAATGGCGGATCCAAAATGGCCGTTTAGATTTTAAAAAACTTTGCTGAAAATCGAAAAATGATACGGTTTTAATCAAAATTGGTATATCCATGTTTTTTGGGCTTCTGAATTCAAATTTTACATTGGTTGTGTCAAATTCAAAATGGCGGATCCAAAATGGCCGTTTAGATTTTAAAAGACTTTGCTAAAAATTAAAAAATGGTACGATTTTAACCAAACTTAGTATACTTACGTTTACTGGGTTTCTGAAATCAAATTTTACATTTGTTTTATCAAATTCAATATGGCGGATCCAAAATATTTGCTGGTATTATAAAATTGCGTATATGTGTTAGAGTTTATTTTTTTTAAATTACAAATGTGCTTAAATTTTAGTTTAAAGCGAATGCGAATGAAGAAAAAGTCAGTCTTTCACGTTTAGTTGCACCGCCGGCCGGTGCAACGCGCTGTCGGTAAACCGCGCTGGGTGAAATAAAAAGTGATACCAAAACTGCAGGGGCAGCTTGGGGCAGCTGATTTCAATTAAAATGAATCAAAAATATATTCTAGTTTATGATAATACCAGGTAGGGCGCGGATATCGGTGGATTTCACAACTATTTTCATGATTTACGTTGATAAAACAATACAAAAATCGTAGCCATGAATAGCGATGTTTAATGTCATTTTTTAAAAACTGTACGTTTTAAATGTGATGATAAATACATTCAACCTATTTCATACACCTTTGTTAATAATTCCCAAAAAAAAGATATTCAAAAATCTGCCGTATATTAGTATATTTTTACTATTTTAACTGTGACGAAAATTTATAGTTATGAAACGTTCTGAGTAAATCTCTTGGAAAGATCACTTTTACTTGTTCACATAATAAATTGATGATAAAAAAAATCGGACAAGTGCGAGTTATATATAAGGCTAGTAGCTGCTTGTCAAGGAAAAATCGAAAGTTATCTAAAAAATAAAATTTGTTTATTAATTCCAGAAAAATCAACTCCAATCATCCTCGCTATATTTTTTTTGTAATCTACACGTAAAAATACGTCAAAATATATAAATTTGAATCACTGTAGAAAAACTTTTTTCGTTTTTTGCGGAAAAATACATTTTTTTCTGAAATTTATCATTTTTCTTCAAAAATTTGATAAAAATTGATCATCAACTCCAATCGCACTTACATTTTTTCCCTGTATTTTTCACGCAAAAATTGAGTTTTACAGCAAGTATGAACAGTCTGGATTGAATATTGTGTGCGCTAGGGAGAATAAATCATTTTTTTCGAAATTTTTGATTTTTCCTTGACAACGCTATGTAAATTAATCCGAATCAAGTTCGCTATAATTTTCCTGTAATTTTCACGTAAAAATACGTAAGTGTGTCAAATTTGAGCTCTTTATGTCAAAAGATGTGGCCGCTAGGGGGGGGGTACATACTCATTTTTAGGGTTTCGTGGCCCAGGGCCGAAAGCCTTATAGTTTCGCTTTGGCGTCCGTCTGTCCGTAGTACACTCGTATGGTTTCCATGGCAACCGTTTCCATAGCAACTGTTACCATGGCAACAGTTCCCATAGCAACCATTACCATGGCAACCGTTTCCATGGCAACCGTTACCAAGACAACTGTTTCCATAGCAACCGTTTCCATAGCAACCATTACCATGGCCACTGTTTCCATAGCAACCGTTTCCATAGCAACCGTTACCATGGCAACAGTTCCCATAGCAACCACTACCATGGCAACCGTTTCCATGGCAACCGTTACCAAGACAACTGTTTCCATAGCAACCGTTTCCATAGCAACAGTTTCCATAACAACCGTTACCATGGCAACAGTTCCCATAGCAACCATTACCATGGCAACCGTTTCCATGACAACCATTACCATAGCAACCATAGCAATTAGCAAATAATGTAATTATAAATTATTTATTATGTACAAATAACTTCTGATCTGAATTTAAAAAGCCACGAAACCCTATATGTAGGTGCTTTGCGCCTGCTTCTTTTCCTGATTTTTAGGTATTTTTCATAAAAATTCATGGTTTTTCCTTGACAACGCTATGATAATCAACTCCAATCATGCTCGCTATATTTTTTTTGTAATCTACACGTAAAAATACGTTAAAATATATAAATTTAATTTCCTTTAAATAAAATTTTGTTCGTTTTTGGTGGAAAAATACATTTTTTTCCTAAAATTGTCATTTTTTCTTGAAAAACTTGATAAAAAGTTAATCATCAATTCTAATCGTGACCGCTTTTTTCCCCTGTATTTTTCCCGTAAAAATACATTTGTATACTAAATATGATCTGTCTGGGTTGAATATTGTTAGCGCTAGGGAGAATAAATTATTTTTTTCGAAATTGTTGATTTTTCCTTGACAACGCTATGTAAATTGATCCGAATCAAGTTCGCTATAATTTTCCTGTAATTTTCACGTAAAAATACGTAAGTGTGTCAAATTTGAGCTCTTTATGTCAAAAGATGTGGCCGCTAGGGGGAGGGTACAAAGTCATTTTTAGGCATTTTTCGTAAAAATTCATGGTTTTTCCTTGACAACGCTATGTTAATCAATTCCAATCAAGTTCGCTATAATTTTCCTGTAATCTACACGCGAAAATACATATGTGTACTAATTTTCAGCCCTCCAGATAAATTTATGTGGCCGCTAGGGGGGGGTACACGATTTCAAAAAAACCGATATTAATAGGGTTCCGAACCGAGTACGGAACCCTAAAAAGTGTAATTTTTTTCGCAAAATTATGCAGTGAACCCTCCTTTATAATATTCAATAATAAAAAGTATAAATTTCTAAAAAAATTTTTTTGACTTTTGGCCAGGTTTTTCGGGAAATCGGCTACTGTGCAGTGGGTACAATTTATACCGTTGTACAATGTCTAAGTCTCGCTTCCAATTTCTTTCGAATCATTTACGTTTCGACGTTAGAGAAAATCGTTCAGAAAATGATAAGTTATCTCCCATTAGAGAGTTATGGGACAAATTCATTCACAATTGTGAATTCTACTATGAACCAAGTAATGATACAACAGTGGATGAACAATTACTGTCATTTAGAGGAAGGTGTATCTTCAGAATGTACATAAAAACTAAGCCTGATAAATATGGTTTAAAGATCATTACTTTAAATGATGCTGATACTTTTTATTTAGTAAGTTTTTCTTTTACATATTTTTGCCATGCATGTGTCTATGTAATAATAAATTATAATTTAAATATAATAAATAAAATAATAAATAATAATAATAAAATAATAAATAATAATAAATAAATAAAAATAATAAATAAAAATAAACATTCCAATTTATTTATAGATACACGGGATCCCATATTTAGGAAAAACAGGTCATCCGCCAACTGAATCATCGGGAGAATTTTTCTTTAAAAAGGTGACAATGCCAATTCATGGAACAAACCGAAATGTCACTTGTGACAATTGGTTTACAACGATTTCACTTCTAAATGAAATGTTGGAAGAACCGTACACTTTGAAAATCACTGGAACGATTCGTAAAAATAAGAGAGAGATTCCGAATGAGATGAAAATCGCGTCAAAGGAAGTACCTTCTTCCAAATTTTGCCACAATGGAGAAATCACTTTAGTGAGTTACACGCCGAAAAAACATAAAATTGTCTTAGCAGTCAGCACTAAAGTAAAAACCAATTGTATTCGTGAAAACAACAAACCTGATATGATTTGTTATTATAATAAAACAAAAAGGGGCACCAACGTTTTTGATAAGTTATGCCATGCATACACAACTGCTCGTGCGACAAAGCGTTAGCCAATGCGATATTTTTTGGTATGCTTGACCAAGCGCAAGTAAATTTAAGAATTTTATACACTTGTAAATGTATTCAAGCGAATAATTCACAGCATCGATTGTCAGCGAAAGATGTTATAAAAAAACTTGCGCTTTATTTAATTGAGCCTTTTTTGCGAAAAAAATTGAACAACGCGACATTGCGTTAAGAAATTCGGAAAGGCATTTTTTTCATCTTGGGAAACAACGAAACTGTTGGAGTTGAAGAATTAAGACCAGAAATGCAGAAAAGAGCACGATGTGTGATGTGTGACTACAAAAATGACAGAAAAACAAAGATGTTATGTTGTTCTTGCCGACGCCCAATGTGCAATGATCATCGTAGTTATGTATGTAACGAATGCGTTCAAAATAAGTAACTAACTAATAAGGAATAATAAGTAACATGTTAATCCAAAGAAAATAATAAAATACTATTAAATATGTTATTAAAAATGTATAGTTTTAAAAAGTTGTGTCGAAAATCACATTTTTATCGTCTTAAAAGTTACCTTCGTTAAACTACAAAATAAATACCTTTTTTAAAAAATGAAATAAGGTGGTATTTTTTCCCTTATTCTAACACACTTCGAGAATATAAATCCCAATTTTTAGCTTAAAATATTAAAAATTACAAAAGTTACATTTTTTTTTAAACTCAATTTTTTCTTTTTAATTAGTTAACTTCACGAATTTTTTTTCAATATGCAAATAATTTAATAATACTTCTAAACTGCATATTCTTATTTTACAAGGTTCAATGAATAAAAAAATATTTTTTTTGTGTAGATCAGTCCAATAGTTTAGAAATGGGGGAGTTTTGTAAAGTAAACAGGGTCACAGCGACCCAGACTGTGCTACTTGTTCGAAAAAAGAGGTGTGTGCTCCAAGGGTTAAGGTGGTCAAAAGACCTATGATAGAATTGCGATAAGATATTTCTGGCCGGGGATGTTCAAAGATGTAGAAAAATTCGTGCGTACTTGCATTACTTGCCAGTTAAATAAAACTGAACAATCAAAACCGCGTGGTATAATGGGGCAAAGAATAGTACAAGAACCCTGGAGTGTTGTAGCGACGGATATAATGGGTCCGTTCCCCAAGAGTACACGAGGTTTCGAATATTTAATTGTTTGTCAAGACCTATTCACGAAGTGGATAGAAGTAGCACCGCTTCGTACAGCAAATGCTACCACTGTAATAAATTCATTTCGTGAACTGGTAATAAATCGCTGGGGTACACCGCAAGTATTGCATTCGGACAGTGGTACCGAATATCATAATAATGCTATTAAAAGTCTAACTATGGCTTATTAAATACATCATTTATTTAATCCCTTATACCACCCACAGGCGAACCCTGTTGAGAGAACCAATAGGGTTCTCAAAACAATGATTCGGTCATTTATTGGCGAAAATCATAGGAACTGGGATATCTTTGTTGGTGATTTTCGTTTCGCTTACAACACGGCGCTGCATAGTACTAATCGCGTAACGCCGGCGTTCCTAAACCTTGGCCGAGAGCCAGTTCCAGTGCGGTCTATGCGTCGTCTTGTGGAGGGGGAAAACGAGTTGCCAGTCGCTGATGTCGCAGAATGGACAACTCGTATGATCAGACTTAATGACTTACGAGAGAAAATCTGTCCAAATCAGGATCAAGCATTCCTTAAACAAGCGAAATATTATAATCGTAGGCGTCGGGATCTACAGTTCAAAATAGGCGATTTAGTTGAGAAACCTATACACGTGTTGTCCCGTAGGCAAGATAGGTTTGCTAGTAAATTAGCTCCAGCTTTTCATGGTCCGTTTATGATAGTAAAAGTAGTCTCGCCAAACGTATATGAATTGTCCTCGACAGAAGGCCGGTTAGCTGGAAGGTATCATGCTTCCCATCTTCAACCATATTATGTGCTTGAGGAGGACATTGAATCGTCTAATTCGGAAGAGGGGCGAATATTAGATCGGGAATTAAACGAAATAATTTGGTCTGATCCTGAACCGGAAATAGAGAATACTGATCCGGAAAATGATCCAGAAATAGTAAGAAGTCCTGATAGATCAGACGAACCCCATCAGCGCAGAAAATTGCGCAATCGTTCGTTTTCGTATTAAGTGAAATAAAATTGGCGACCTGTCAGAGGGGTCCATGAGTTAATTCCAGAGAGGATTATAAAATAAATAAATATGTAAGATGGAGGGAGTTATATAAAATTTGACCTTCTAAAACCAAATCTTTGTTGAAATTAGAAAAACTCATAAAAAGATTCTGTAAATAATTTTGTAAATATAAAAATAAAAATCTTTAACTAAATAACCGTTAATCATCTTAAAAAGACCACTTTTGACCGTTATTTATCTTAATACAATAGAATTGGGAAAACTAGGTCACACTTTTGCTCTAGATTACGTTGAGATGTTAATCCAGTTGGATTTTGTATAGATGCTGCATGAACCAACTAATTTAATTGGTCCATGACCTCTAATAAATATTAAGATGATTAGGTGAATTTGTTTTGACATAAATTGAGAATTTTAAGTTAACCTCTCTGGATGATTCATGGAAGTTCCATAGTTATAGATGATAAGTGATAATTTGGTCCTTTTGACAGC
Organism: Leptopilina boulardi; assembly: GCF_019393585.1. Lineage (NCBI taxonomy): Eukaryota > Metazoa > Arthropoda > Insecta > Hymenoptera > Figitidae > Leptopilina > Leptopilina boulardi. The sequence continues at coordinate 134,992 of NW_026137781.1, read as the reverse complement.
TCAAGTAATTCGCCAAGTTTTTGGTGAAGACGAGGAGAATGAGGAGGTGGAATGCCTGGTGGTAGCCAGAAGCTTGTGGCTCAGGGGAAGAGCCCCTTCGGAAGCTTCCGACTTTACGGAGCAGGATTTGGACCAAATGATCCGGCGAATAGCCAATTCCCCATCGGAGCCATTGTCCTTAGAGGAAGAGGGTCTTCTTCCTAGGCCCGAAAGTCCCCGACAGGCGGAACAGCCTGTACAGGTGGATCAGCCTGTGCAGGCGGAGCAAATTGCTTCTACATATGAAGATCGGGAGGTTCGGCCCTAGAGATCCAGGGGGTGGTGTATGGAGCAAATGCGGCAACAAATTGCTTCAAGAGCCAAGACTCCTGGATACTGGGGCAAGACGGCAGCAAAGGCAGGTAGCTGCGGCTATGGCCTAGGGAAGGGCCACAATTATTTTAATTGCCCGACCCGCATTAACAAAAAGAAATAATAATTAATTAAATTGTAAACTTTTTTTTTATGTCATTCTCAACCCTTGTGAGGGAGGGTAAATTACCCCTCACTATTAAAATAATTTCTTTTATAAACCTCTTGTCTTGACGTTATCAACCCGACAAACTGACCAACTTCTCTCCTTCACAATAATACTATTAATTTAGTTAAACATAAATTCTAAATAAAAAAATAGAGAGAAGAAGTAAAAATAAATAGTAATTATTAAAATCATTCAATGCTTTCTAAATTTTGATTCAATGGTTAAAATAGTCTTTCGATGAAAGTTAAATAAAATTTTTTTTTATTCTCGATGATTAAAACTAACTAAAATTTGAATAATAACAAGTAATACTAGTGAAATTAAAATAAAATAAGAATAAATATTTTTTTTGAGAGCTGATCTGGCGAGGGGTGGCTCCAAGATCTGGGGCTTACCTGCTCGACTCCATTGGGCCGAGTCTTGGCAGGGGAGAGTTGTGACGTGGCATTTTGCCACACACAATAATTAATATTAACTATTTATCACCCATCAAAATGGGAATCTTCCGTTTTCCTAAAATAAATAAAATATAAAATTAGACAAAATAAATAATTATTTGAATGTAATAATCAAATTAAAGTAAAATAATTGATTAAACCTGCTAACTCGTCGAATCACTCTCGTATTATTTTGATTAATAAAAATTGTATACTCGCGTTCCAAAATATTTTTATGTTATCACGAGGAATTGTCGACATATCCATTCCTGGTCGCTCATCTGTTACGAAGTCAGCAAGGGAAGTACTTCCTGGTGCATATATTTGGATGAGATTCCTGAATATTCAAGAGCACCAGGAAGCCGAAAGAATATTGATTGTTTTGATCCTGTTATAATAATGGGGGCAACCATTTTGGAATACAGGACACCACTACGCCCTCTGGTAGAGTTGCGATCTACCTTACCAGCGACATTGATGAAAGTTATCGACGCGTGATATATCGATTATCGACAAATGGAAAGTAATTAATTACTTTCACTGGGACTCACCACCAAAAAGAAAGCGTGAAAGGTGACGCCGACTAAAGTAAAAGTTCAGCCATTTAATTATTCTCGTTTTGATGGTGATTAAGGCAGCACGCCAAAGAAGTTTGTTTTTAAAAAGTAAAAAATAATAATTGACCATGTCTGGACGAGGCGGAATGCGGGGTCGGCGTCGAATAAACGGTGAGTCCCAGTGAATAATATTTTCCATTTCTCGCCAGATTGGCATAAAATATAAAGAAATAAAAAAATAAGTGAAAAAAAAGTAAAGTGATGTTTGCTCACCGCATGTCAAGCGGAATAATTTTTGTAAATTCGGCCATGGGCCGAATACTTTAAGTGAATTTTCATTTAGTAAAAAAGAAAAGTAATAAATTAACAATAATAAAAATTGAAATTGAAATTAATAAATATTACAGTCAAATTAAACTCAGTGAAGTGATTAATGTGTTTTTCTCCTTACCTCCCCCTCTCCGCGGTTTGCTAGGGAACTTTCCTAACAATTTTCTGAACTAGTCCGGTAAAAATTTAAAATAAATCAATAATTAACTTTTATATATTTTTTATATAAAATATTCTGGCGCTAATAAATTATTCCCTTCTAAATTAAAATAATTTAATAAAAATATACATATTAACCTCAAAGTGTAGATAACATTTTTCTAGTATAGTTAAATTTATAATAATTATCAGTATCAAAATTATTAACAATAAATAAATATAAAATAAAACTAGGCTAAAATTATGTTATAATATATATATATATATTGCAGTACCTTCGGCGAGAAATTCATTTTCTGTTTCAGGATGGAGTTCATCGTAGACGTTCAAGGTTTTAAAAGACCCTACAATGACTTTGTCTTTAAAGAATTGGCAATACTTCCACTTCAGGCTGATGCTCAACCAATCGTCTACCTATTTGAACCTCCGTGTAATTGGAATTCATTGCCAGGACGCTATAAAAGTGAAAATCTTTGGCTTACACATAATTACCATGGAATTCATTGGTCAGTTGGAGACGTTTTATACGATGAACTTCGTCCAATTCTACAAGATGTACTACGAGGTGCTAAAGTCATCTACGTCAAAGGATTAGAGAAGAAGACGTGGTTAGAAAAATATTTACTTAATGTGCAAAATTTAGAAGATTTTGATTGTCTATCACTGAAAAAAATTAAGTCTGAATTGTCAACTACGTGTACTCATCATACGCTTTATACTGAAAATTGTGCTGTAAGAAATGTAAGAATTCTACGTGATTGGTTTTTGGAACTTTAAACCAATATATAAGTGTTGTTGCTAAAGGAATTGATGAAGTTGATTCTGCACTGAAATCTTTCTACGAGAATTGTGAATCTTTTTTGTAAAAAAAATTTTTTTAAAAGTTTTAAAAAATAAACATGAATAATTTGAAATAATATCTCTCTCTCGTAATTTTAAAAACCTATCCCTTAAATATTATTTAATTTGAGTATTTCTGAAAATTATAGAATAATAATCTTTGTATTCATTCCTTCATTCATTCACATTTTTTTAGTACTTGAATTTTCTCATTATTATTAGATTATATATACATATATATCTTTAATTTGATAATTATGGTTCTCCAAGTTTTCTACCTGAAATTTGATTTGTCAAAACAGCTTTCGGTTAAGGGTTCGTAAGATGGTCGATGACCGTTTAACTACTGTCCTGAAAGGTGAAGTTGTGTCCCCCACTTTACCAGCCCGGTTTGAACAATCACCATGTGGTTATATGTACTGGAGAATAAAAAACAAGAAGAAAATTTTTGGTGCCAGCACCATTGGGTTAAATCGATTTATAACACATCATGTAGGTTTATTGAATGGAACTAAAATTATAAAACTTTTGAATATTAACATTTATTATCACAGTCCTGCGAGGGTGAGTTTCTAGAATGGCTGTACTTGTTTCTTGTAGTTTTTTATGCGCTGAAAACGAATCGGACCTTAAAAATGCTTCATCACGTCAGGATTTTTAGTAAATGAAGCCTAAAAGGTAAAAAATGGCCATTTTAGCCATTTTTGATAATTTTTTTTGGGATAGAAATTTTTTTTCAATTTTCCACGAAAAAGTCGCATAGTACAACTCTTTAGCTTTAAAACCGATTTTTCAAAATTATTGTACGATTTTTTAAAAAAAAGTTATGACATTTTAAAATTAACAGTTTCAGTTACGCCAATAGACGTTTTACCCAACGAATCTTTAGACAGTTCTTGGGAAAAATATTTTCTAAAAAATCTTGTTTCTATCTTATTGGCTTGAAATTTGTTACTCGGGGGTTTTTGGGATCGCTGATTACGAATCTGAAGTCGGATTTTAAAAATTCAAAATGTCGGATCAAATATGGCGGACAAATTTTACAAAAAATGATCTAATTAGCTTGAAACTCGTTACTCGGGGGATTTCGGGGTCGCTGATTACGAATGTGAAATCGGATTTTAAAAATTCAAAATGGCGGATCCAATATGGCCTGCCTTAACTGGTTCAAAAACCCCCGAGTAACAAATTTCAAGCCAATAAGATAGAAACAAGATTTTTTAGAAAATATTTTCCCCAAGAACTGTCTAAAGATTCGTTGGGTATAGAGCAATTCCATGGGATGTGATCACAAGAATTTTTGACAATTTTTAAAAATGTTCAAAATTTTTTGAGATATCTCTAATTAAAAACTTATGTCATTTTTTTAAAAAGACCATGTAACTTTTTTCCTGTTATCCAAATGAGATCAATTTTTTTCAAATTTCTCACAAAAAGATGCTATTTTAAGAAAAAAATAGTTCATGAAAAAAAAAATTTTTTTTACCCGGAAAAAAGTCAAAAAAAAATTTTGAATTTATTTTTGGAAAAAACTATCTCTTCGATTTAAAAAATTTTTTTTCTGTTTAATGCCTATGATGTTAAGAATAACTTCTCTAATTTTCATAATGGGACAGAAAGAACTTTGCGAGAAAAAAATTAAAACGTCCCGTGCGGCGCGACGGGTCGCGCGCATCCCAGTTTTCACGTCCATTATATAGTATGGAAACTGGCAAATATCTCGAAAAGTACGAATTTTCGTAAAAAATGTTTAAGACAAATGTTGTTCCAAACAAAAAAATCTACAATGTTACAACAATGTTGGGCCATACAATGGAAAAAGTGGTTTTCTCAAATAAGACCACTAATTTTCAGTATTAAATTCGTAATCCTTATGAAATTCTGCGTTCAGACATATTGTATAAGTGCCCAAAATATTGGTCCCAATGTCTGAGATTGGGTCCAACATTTTTTGACAAACACATAAATAAATTTTTAAAAATCTTATCTTTGGGGTTTTTGGGGTCACAGAATTAGAAATTCGAAGCTAATTTTGTAATTGGGCACAGAGCCCAATGTGAGATTCCACGGCCCAATGTGAGGCCCACAGTAAAGAAATTAGTTTTCTTAAATAAAACCCATTAATTTCCAGTATTCATTTCGTAATCGTTATGAAATTCTGGGTTAAGACTTGTAGTACAAATGCCAAAAATATTGGGCCAAATGTCTGGGATTGGGCCCAATATTTTTGGAATTTCATAACGATTACGAAATGGATGGAAACTAATTTTTTTACAGTAGGTCTCACATTGGGCCCCCAAAGATAAGATTTTTTAAAATTTATTTATTTGTTTGTCAAAAAATGTTGGACCCAATCTCAGACATTGGGACCAATATTTTGGGCACTTATACAACATGTCTGAACGCAGAATTTCATAGGGATTACGAACTTGATACTGAAAATTAATGGTCTTATTTAAGAAAACCACTTTTTTCATTGTATGGCCCAACATTGGCCCAATTTTTTGGTCTCAAATATGTAGATCTTTTTGTTTGGAACAACTTTTGTCTGAAACTTTTTTTACGAAAATTCGTACTTTTCGAGATATCTGAAAGTTTCCATACTATATAAAGGACGTGAAAACTAAGATGCGCGCGTCCCGTCGCGCTGCACGTGATATTTAATTTTTTCTCGCAAAGTTCTTGCTGTCCCATTATGAAAATTAGAGAAGTTATTCTTAACATCATAGGCATTAAGCAGAAAATTTTTTTTTTAAATCGAAGAGGTAGTATTTTTAAAAAATGAATTCAAAATGTTTTTTTACTTTTTGCCGGGCAAAAAATTTTTTTTTTCATGAACTATTTTTTTCTTAAAATAGCATCTTTTTGTGAGCAATTTAAGAAAAATTGATCTCATTTGGATAACAGGAAAAAAAGTTACATGGTTTTTTTTAAAAAATGACATAAATTTTTAATTAGATATATCTCAAAAAATTTTAAAAAATTGTTTGTGGGCTTTCATTCTGTACAAATAAAGGAACATATTCACAACGTTTCAATAAAATTGCTCCAATCCTCAAAAATTCTTGTGATCACATCCCATGGAATTGCTCTATAACGTCTATAGGCGTAACTGAAACTGTAAATTTCAAAATGTCATAATTTTTTTTAAAAAATCGTACAATAATGTTGAAAAATAGGTTTTAAAGCTAAAGAGTTGTACTATGCGACTTTTTCGTCGAAAATTGAAAAAAAAATTTCTATCCCAAAAAAATTATCAAAAATGGCTAAAATGGCCAATTTTTTACCTTTTAGGCTACATTTACTAAAAATCCTGACGTGATGGGGCATTTTGAAGGTCAGATTCGTTTTTAGCACATAAAAAACTGAAAGAAACAAGTACACCCATTCTAGAAACTGAAAAAAGTTAAATTTTGCAGGCCTGTGTTATTATTGGAGCAATATATGCTCGTAATCGTGAACTTCTGAGGAAAACGAATATATCAAAATAAATTAAACAATGTTTATATTTAAAAATTTTATAATTTTTTTGAAAAACGCATTAAGCGTCATAAAATAATATTGTCATCAAGCCTGAGAACGCCACACAGGCCCACCGCTGTAATTGGCTTACTCGAGGTCTGAGCCCGGGACAGGCCGATAGAGTGAAGGTATACCACTTCCCTTTACAGGACCCAATCCGTGATCGCTCGATTCGTCCAAACAGCCTTGGGTTGAGGGAAAATTTTTTTATTATTGTATATGTGATATAGATGATAACCGTTTACTTCTCGTGAGTGGAAGTGGTGTATCCATACTGAACTTACTAAAACCTATCCCCGAGGATGCTACTCAGGCCTACCGTAATATCTGCCTCACGCGAGAACTTAACATAGGCCCGGGTTAGAAGAATGGGGGTATAACACTTCTCTTCAATGGAGTAAGACGGCTACTGCTGATGTATGATAAACATAGAGCAACCGTCTACCGTTGCAACAACATTGTAGTAGTGTCGCTAAAAAAAAGCTTCTAATAGTCTCAGGTAACTTAACTTGATTATTATATAGTTCATATTATTTTTCTGCAATTTGTCGATCAATAACTTACTGCATGTGTTGAATTTTCTTATATTATATTTGTCTTTTTTATTTTTGTATTGGTCCCAAAAAATAAGTTCCTATTGTTGTATAGTATTAATAAATATATATGTATTTTGAGGATAAAACATTGATTATTAAATAATTTTTATATGCATAAAATATGGATATTCAGGGTGTCCAGCGGTTCTTGAAAAAAGAATTCAAGGACTTTTCAAGGTTTTCAAGGCCCAAAATAATTTTTTTCAAGGTGCACTTTTAACATAATAACTTTCAAAATATTTTACTATTTATGACTCTCTAAATGTTAATTAGTAAAGTGTCATGTAACAATTCAAATTAGTCAAAATTGTACTAATTTTTAATTATTCTGTAATGAAACTTTGGTACAAAAAATAAAAACTACCAACGACATATTGCACATGACACTAATACCTGCATATCAACAACCGATTCCTATAAAAAATCGATTCTTTAAAATCGATTCTAGAAATCGATTCTATGATTCAGAAAATCAAGAAGAATGTTTTTTTTCAAAAAGTTTATTATGTTTCGCGCTTTTTTCTAGTCATGGTTAGACCAAATGTATTTGAGACTAGAAAATTAAGCTATTATTTTAGAAAATATAAAAAAATATCAGGACACCCTGATATTGAATAATATTGGTATAGAAGATATTTGTTTCTTTTGGTTGTCTTAAATGTTTCATATAAAAAATACTTCAATCCATTTAGTTTTTTTGGTATTTGATAACATTGGCATTAAAGATATTACGATTTTGAGGATAAAGAAAGATATTGGATAACATTAGAATTGAATATATTTTGATAATGAAACAAAAATACTGATTGTTTGATAATAGTGGAAGCTGGCTTTTGGAAAAATTTTTTGGTATTGGATAATTTTGGCATTAAAGATATTTTGATTTTAAGGATAAAAAATTATATTGCAGAACATTAGTATTGAATATATTTTGATATTGGAAAAAAATATTGATTTTTTGACCACAGTTGAAGTTGGTTTTTGGAAAAATTTTTTGGTATTGGATAAGATTGGCATTAAAGATATTTGGTTTTTGATGATAATAAAATACACAGGCACACAAAAAAAAGTTGTCTGTTTCTTGAACTACACATATATTTCCTATAGTATTTTGGCCCGCTGAAACCGAATCTGAGCTCAGAATTGCTCCATCACCCTCAGTTTTTTTTAAATCGACCAAAACCACCCTTAAATGGACAAATTCACACTTCGGAGATAAGAAATAAATCAACTTATTTTTTTAAAAAAGCGAATTTTACATCTAAGAAACTTTGCTCCACTAACTCAAAAACAAAGCCAGCATTGATCCAGCACCCCCTGAATTTTTTTAATTGAAAAAACTACCCCTAATCTGCAGAATCAAATTAAGGAGATAAAACAATAAAATAACTGATTGACAAATTTTATAACCAGATATTTTTACTGCAGCAATGCAGAAACAAAGCCAGAAATGCTCCCTTACCCACTAAATTTTTTTTTTAATCGAAAAACTACCCTTAAATAGAAAAATTCAAATTTAAGAAGTAAAAAAATATTAAATTACCGGCTTTTTTTTAAAACAGAACCTTACATGTATGTAGCTTTGCTCTACTAACTCAAAAAATAAAGCCAGCATTGATACACCACCCTCTGAATTTTTTTAAATCAAAAAAACTACCCCTAATCTGAAGAATCAAATTCAGGATGTAAAACAATAAAATAACTGAATAAAAAATTTTATAACCAGGTATTTTTACTCCAGCAAGGCAGAAACAAAGACAGAAATGCTCCCTCACCCTCTAAATTTTTTTTAAATCTTAAAACCACCCTTAAATAGAAAAATTCAAATTTAAGAAGTAAAAAAATATTAAATTACCGGCTTTTTTTCAAAACTGAACCTAACATGTATGTAGTTTTGCTCTACTAACTCATAAAAATAAAGCCAGCATTGATCCACCACCCTCTGAATTTTTTTAAATCGAAAAAACTACCCCTAATCTGAAGAATCAAATTAAGGAGATAAAACAATAAAATAACTGATTGACAAATTTTATAACCAGATATTTTTACTCCAGCAATGCAGAATCAAAGCCAGAAATGCTCCCTCACCCACTAATTTTTTTTTTAAATCGAAAAACCACCCTTAAATAGAAAAATTCAAAATTAAGAAGTAAAGAAATATTAAATTACCGGCTTTTTTTTAAAACAGAACTTTACATGTTTGTAGTTTTGCTCTACTAACTCAAAAAAACCAGCATTGATCCATCACCCTCTACATTTTTTTAATCAAAAAAACTACCCTTAATCTGAAGAATCAAATTTAGGTGGTAAAACAATAAAATAACTGATTAAAAAAGTTTATAACCAGGTATTTTTACTCTAGCAATGCGGAAACAAAGCCAGAAAAGCTCCCTCAACCTCTAAAATTTTTTTAAATCGAAAAAACTACCAAAGAATCAAACTTAGAAGGTAATACAATATAATTATATTGTGTTACCTCCTAAGTTTGATTCTTCAGGTTAAGGGTAGTTTTTTTGATTAAACAAATTCAGAGGGTGATGGATCAATGCTGGCTTTATTTTTTTGAGTTAGAAGAGCAAAACTACATACATGTAAAGGTTCTGTTTTAAAAAAAGCCGGTAATTTAATATTTTGCTTCCTCGTGGAGGAAGCTTTGTAGTCCTTTCGTTTATAAAACTTTTCAAAGTGGCGGAAACAAATTTTTTTCTTTATAGAAACATGTTATATGAGATCCTGATCAATTGTCCGGATGTATGTATGTGTGTCTGTATGTGTGTGTGTGTGTGTGTGGATCCCTTTTTTGTTAAGAAGATAACTTTAACAAGTTTTAATGGATTTAGATAAAATTTGGTAGGCTCATTTATCATATTAATATCTCAAATCTGACCAAAGGATTTTGAAAAATACCCCAAAAAAAAAATTTTATCGTCTTTTTTCCAAAAATTTTTTTTTAATCGAAAAAATTTTTAAATAGAAAAATTTAAGGTTATATATAATAAAATCATATTCCTTACGTCAAGACGAATCGATCGATATATATAAAGTATACATTTGAGGTAAATTTAAAGAATTAATGAAAGTCAAAAAATCAAAAATTCACATTTTGGCTATAAAATTTTGTGATTTTTTAAATTGAAGTTTATATATGAAATAATTGTATTCCTTACGTCAAGACGAATCGATCGATATATATAAAGTATACATTTGAGAAAAATTAAAGAATTAATGAAAATTAAAAAATCAAAATCACATTTTGGCAATTAAATTTTGCTTTCTCCACGAGGAAGCAAATTTCTTTGCTGATCGTAAAGAGGAAGCAAAATGTTCATGTAATGAACATCTGAAATTACAACTTGTTTATACTTATTAAACTTGAATTTTTATATTTAAGGGTGGTTTTTCGATTTAAAAAAAATTTAGAGGGTGAGGGAGCATTTCTGTCTTTGTTTCTGCCTTGCTGGAGTAAAAATACCTGGTTATAAAATTTTTTATTCAGTTATTTTATTGTTCTACATCCTGAATTTGATTCTTCAGATTAGGGGTAGTTTTTTCGATTTAAAAAAATTCAGAGGGTGGTGGATCAATGCTGGCTTTATTTTTTGAGTTAGTAGAGCAAAGCTACATACATGTAAGGTTCTGTTTTAAAAAAAAGCCGGTAATTTAATATTTTTTTACTTCTTAAATTTGAATTTTTCTATTTAAGGGTAGTTTTTCGATTAAAAAAAAAATTTAGTGGGTAAGGGAGCATTTCTGGCTTTGTTTCTGCATTGCTGCAGTAAAAATATCTGGTTATAAAATTTTTCAATCAGTTATTTTATTGTTTTATCTCCTTAATTTGATTCTGCAGATTAGGGGTAGTTTTTTCAATTAAAAAAATTCAGGGGGTGCTGGATCAATGCTGGCTTTGTTTTTGAGTTAGTGGAGCAAAGTTTCGTAGATGTAAAATTCGATTTTTTAAAAAAATAAGTTGATTTATTTTTTATCTCCGAAGTGTGAATTTGTCCATTTAAGGGTGGTTTTGGTCGATTTAAAAAAAAACTGAGGGTGATGGAGCAATTCTGAGCTCAGATTCGGTTTCAGCGGGGCAAAATACTATAGGAAATATATGTCTAGTTCAAGAAACAGACAACTTTTTTTTTGTGTGCCTGTGATATGATATTGGATAACATTGGTATTGAATATATTTCGATATTGAAAGAAAAATTTTGACTGTTTGATAATAGAGGATGCTGGCTTTTGGAAAAGTATTTAAATAGATAAAAAGAGGTTTGAATATTGTTTTAAGGGTTGAATTTGTTTTATGGGTTAAATAATAGTTTGTGAGTTGAATATTGATTTGAATATTAATAAAAAGTGCAGAGGAAAATAAGTTAAATAATAATCATTATCGAAAATAATATAATATGGAAAAAGTTTAAACAACGCTAATTCACGTTCATGTAAGACTATCATTGTTGCATTAGTTAGCTGAATTATAGTTAATGAAATTTTTTATAGGTGAAACACATGTAAGTAAATTTTTTAAAGCAATAAACTAAAATAAACGATATGTTTTGAAAATTGGCTTTATCAACAGTTTGAAAGTAGAAGAAGGATACCATGTCGAACATAGAAGAGTATTTTATTTTAAGTAATGAAGATTTTAAAATTATTGAAAATGTAAATGAAATGTTAAATGATATGCATATGTATAAATTTCAAGAATTATCAAAACAAGTTGTAAATTCAGATGTTCATTACATGAACATTTTGCTTCCTCTTTACGATCAGCAAAAAAATTTGCTTCCTCGTGGAGAAAGCAAAATTTTATTGCCAAAATGTTAATTTTTGATTTTTTAACTTTCATTAATTCTTTAAATTTACTTCAAATGTATACTTTATATATATCGATCGATTCGTCTTGACGTAAGGAATACAATTATTTTATATATAAACTTCAATTTAAAAAATCACAAAATTTTATAGCCTAAATGTGAAATTTTGATTTTTTTACTTTCATTAATTCTTTAAATTTACCTTAAATGTATACTTTATATATATCGATCGATTCGTCTTGACGTAAGGAAAACGATTTTATTATATATAACCTTAAATTTTTCTATTAAAAAATTTTTTCGATTAAAAAAAAATTTTTGGAAAAAAGACGATAAATTTTTTTTTTTGGGATATTTTTCAAAATCCTTTGGTCAGATTTGAGATATTAATATGATAAATGAGCCTACCAAATTTTATCTAAATCCATTAAAACCTGTTAAAGTTATCTTCTAAACAAGAAAGGGATCCACACACACACACACACACACATACACACACACATACATACATCCGGACAATTGATCAGGATCTCATATAACATGTTTCTATAAAGAAAAAAATTTGTTTCCGCCACTTTGAAAAGTTTTATAAATGAAAGGACTACAAAGCTTCCTCCACGAGGAAGCAAAATGATTCAAATTCTTTTTTCATTATGCAAAGTACTTTGTATTTACAAATGCTTGATTTAATTGTTCCAATTAGAGAAAGAGATAAACATATTCAAATAGTTTTTAGCGGTAATAACAATTCTGGTCATTGGATTTGTGTTTATTACGATGAAGTAAGACTTTATATTTTTGATAACCTTAATGCAGGGTGTTCGAATATTCTTCAAATAGAATATTTAATTAGATTGTTCCCTTTTAAACCAACAGAATTTTTTGTAGATGTTGATCAACAACCGGTTGGTACAGTTAAGTGTGAAGTATAATGCAATAGCATTTGCAACATCTGTATTGGTTAACAGTGTAAATTAAAAGATTAATTTATGGAACTGATAATAATGTAATGAGCAAGCATTTGATATCATTTTTTAAAAACAATTAATTAAATCATTTTCCGGCAGTTAGAATGTCTAATATTAGGATTTCGATTTGTAGAGAATGATTGGAATTGTCTTTTCATAAATCGAGCTAAAGAACTTCAAAATGGTGAGCTAAACCTTTCATATTTTGTAAAGACTTTTCCCAGTAAAAATGACAACAGAGTTCTGTCTACTGAAACTAAGAATGAAAAGAAAATACCCAAAGAAAAAAATTTGTCCTGTAAGATAAAGAAATTATCTACAAAAATTGAAGAGGGATTTACATGTTGATGTAAATTCAGTATGCACAACAGAAAATAATAAGAAAATAATTTCTACACGCAGAGAAATTTCTTACTTTAAACGCTCCAATACTATACTAGCAATTTTGGTATGTCCATTTTCTTAACCAAAACGATTAAAATTATCCTAAAATAGATCCGAAAATTCCCAAGCGTTAAAAGATCACGGTATTAACGTTATTAGTAGCAACTTTATGGCTCTATTTCATGAATGACGAGTGAATATAGTTCCCCTTTCTGCCGTGCGAGATTCGTTCAAGGGACATACTAATATAGCGTCAACGTGGAGCGATATTTCAATTAGTCGTCTGTGTCTAGTGTAGACCTATAAATATTATATATAATTAAAAATTGTTTATAAAGTAATAAATTTCTTACATCAAAAAAATATATATAAATTTAAATAATTACTTATTCTTTAAATTAAAAAATAACTAATAATAATAAAGCAGTATATTAAAAAACGCTAAAATTCTAAATTTTCAGAAAATATACACATCAAAAGAAAAATGTAATTTTTTTGGAAAGGAAAATATTTTTATTGAAAAATTATTTGTATTTATTTTACTGCAACATTGATAGTTAATTAATATATTTCATTATTTATATATTAGAAATTTTTCTTTAGCTTTTTAGTTTCATTTTTGAATGTGAAAAACAACATTTAGGTTCAAATGTTTTGATTAAAATTTACCGCGTAGAGATTAGGATTATTGATTGATTTCAATTATAATTGTATATTATTATTTTTATATATTATTTATAATTTCATATTGATATTTACTTTATTGTAGATAAAGTACATATACTGTAAACATATACTGTAAAAAAATATTGTAAATTTACATGGTCATGTGTTCTAACCTCAAAACAGTAAATTCGCTTACTATACAGCTTGTAAGTTACTCGCTCAACGTTGACGCGATATTCGTATGTGCTTCGAACGAATCTCGCACGGCAGAGAGGGGAACTATATTCACTCGTCATTCGTGAAATAGAGCCATAAAGTTGCTACGAATATAGAAGAATCAACGACACTTTATGTCTCCAGAACAACTCGAACTATTTTAGTATGCCCAAGAGTAGTTTTGGTATAAATTTTATGCTATTAACGCCGCAGCAGTTGTTTTACTAAATTAGTAAGTCGTTTTCATACGAAAACAGTAAGAAATTTCTCTCCGTGTAGTCTTATTGTTAGGGAAAATTTTAATCCCATGACATATCCTACATTGTTTCCTTTTGGTGATCCTGGATGGACTGTTAACCTTAAGCATACATACCTTAAGCGTACTTGTAAAATAATATTATTATTTTTGTGAGATCAAAAGTCCAATAAGTGTCCGTCAAATAAAAATAAATTTTTAATTTTTCATAAAAAATTGTAGATTTTGCGCGCGTTTACGCGCGTTTCTTTTAGCTAGTAAAACTTAAAATTAATTCCTGAAAATAAAACTTTTTGAAATTCCTGAAAATAAAATTAACAAGGAAAATAATAATTTTAAAACCAATTTATAGATAAATATATATTTTTTTTATTGATGTGAAAATTCATATTTTATAAACATCAATAATTAAAAAATTCACTATCATTTATTTAAATTTGAATTCCATGGCGTTGTATGGTCCTCCCAAGTACTTCATGTATAACTTGTTTAAACTTGCAGCTTCTTGCATCATCTCCAAGGTATTCGGCTCATCCTCGAAGAGTTTCACAAATCTGGCTGGTAGAAAAGTGATAAATTCATTATCTATTTTTGTCATAATCCTTCCTCCGAATCTTGTTTGTACTTTGGTTAATTTATTAACCATGTAGCGACCCTTGGGAACCAATTCGGAAAGTGGCTTCGTTGGTAAGGTAGCTTCCATGCGTCCAACAGCATTTACTTTTTCTAAATCCAAAAAATATGTCGAAACTCGGGTTCGAACTGAGGTCTTCTGATTTTTAGTTTAACGCAATACCCTTTATACTACTTCGACTTGTTAAATAATGAAAAAGAAAATGCTAGAAAAGAATGCTATAAGAAAATAAAATTAGCTGAATGTGGTTAAAAGCAAAATGCTGAAAATAAAAGCTAAAAGCAAAGGCTGAAATAATGCTGAAATAAAAGCTGAAAGAAATACTGAAAATAAAGCGGCAAATAAAGCTGAAAGCAAAAAACTGAAAATAAAAGCTGAAAATAAAAGTGCTGAAACAGAGAAACTTATACTTACTGTAACTTAGTAGACTTGAAAGAACGAATGACGCTTGTGGTCTGAGAGTCACCTTATATAATCACTACCTCCCACTTTTTTCTTTCACCACCACCACTATCATGCGCGCGCAGGTGTGAACGCTTTAATATGTGCGCAATTCATACACTATTATTATTATCAAGTCGTTTTAAACAATGCTAATATTAAAAAAATTTTGTAAGAATAATTATTTGTTTATTATAGAAAAAATCAGGTATTATAATCCACTGGAAAAGAAATTATTATTATCAATATTATTATTATTATTATTATTATTAAACAATAACCTGTGTAATGACAATGATCGGACTGACAATAAGAACAACATCATCATCATCAGAGTCCGCATCTTCATCATCATCATCATCATTATAATCCTGCTCATTGACAGTGCTGCCTTCACTATCATACTCATCATTAGACTCATCTTCACACTCAAAAATTAAAAAAAAAAGTTCTTTCTGCCCATCATTACTATCATCATCGTCATCATAAGATGAATATGAATAAGATTTTTCCATTTTTCTTTTTGTTTCTGAAAAATGAAAAGATTTAAATTGAATTTCTGTAAAATCAAATCTACAATGAGAGGTCAATGTTAAAAATTAATCGAAAGAATTAAATTATAGCTGAAATTAAAAAGAATATGATGAAACCATAGAGATAGTATTCATAGAGTGAGAAAGGCCTGCCTGAAAGTCTCTTTCTATTCACTAATTCATACGCAGCTGATGTTCTTGGTAAATTGCATTTACACGCATGCGCTACCGCATGAATTTACAGGAGCTTACGCATGAGTTTGCGCACTAGTGTAACTTAGAAAAAGACAGCTAGTGATAAGCATGTAACAATCTCTTTCTTTACGGTAGACTATTCCCACTTACGCTACAGCCTATACCTTACCCACTCTATGTATATTATCTCTATGGATGAAACAGATAAATAAATAAATACCAAATCTGTAAATGTATAACTGAAAATCTGAAAGTAAATACTGAAAAATCTGTAAATAAATACCTAAAAAAAACTCTGTAAATGTATAACTGAAAATCTAAAATGTAGCTGTAAATAAATAAGAGAATTCAGTACCTAAAAACCTTCAAAGTAATTAAGAAAACCTGAAAATAAATTAGTAGGAAACGATCTTGACTTACTTGTTGATTGTTTACCTGAAACCCCGCAGACAAGTAGGAGCTATTAACCAAAGACTTACCACACAAATAAATATAATTATATATGAAACGTTTATTTTAAGTGTAGGAATTATTTGCCACGATCTAGTGAAGAATCTGTTTCAGAAACTGTCGGAGATGGCGTTTCCGGTGTTCTGGGTGACACATCAGAAATTTCTGGAACAAATGCAAAAATTTCCGAAACCTGAAACATAAAAAGTATTTTATTTATATTATTATTGTTTTATTATTCTTACATTTATCTATAAATTACTTCAAAAAAATATATTATACCTCTTCATCACTTATATTTATTATTAATACATCATCATCATCATCATCCTCTTGTAAAAGATTTTCATCGTTGACGGACAAATGTTCATCTTCGGAGGAAGCGTTGATTACTAAAATGTCATTCCAGTAATCGTTAGAATCTTCCTCTCCGCTCGTGAGTATGACAGTCGATGCTTCACTGCTATAACGTTCTTCATCATCACTGCTGCTAAAAATCACTGATGATCCTTCACTGTCATATTGATAATTATTATAAATTTTGACATAAACTTTCAAAATTGGATTCATTTCCGAATCAGAATCTGTTTCGATGTTTTCCATTTTTCAGACGTAGCACTGGAAGCTTGTACTGAATACTCTGAACATCTGACTGCTGACTCCAGCTAAGACGCTACGTTGTATATGAAAGTCCCACGCTCCCCACTACAATATTCTGTTCACGCCTACCATCTCTTTGCTCGAGTCTATCTTCCCTCTCTCTGTATATCTGTTCCCTCTCTCTAAAATTTTCTTCTAATACAGAGATGCATGATATTTTACAATACATAACTTAATAAATTACTTTTCATAAATTTATATAAATAGTAAAAGAATAGAATGAGCCTGGTGATAACCTCAAAATAAGTTAATTAGTAAAAAATGAAAATCCTGATGTCTACCTAATATTTATAATAGACTAAAAAAAATATATAACATTTGAAATATATATATGATCAATGTTTAAGTGATAAATAAAGACTACGGTTTGTTTCTGTAATGATATATTTCCAAAACATTGTGTTTTCTTAGTCTAAATAACAATAAAATATGATTTTTGACAACAATTAAACTTATCTAAGTTCACTACAAATCACATAATCATTTCTTTTTTAATACTTCGTAGGCTTTTCTTAAGGGGGGCGCCTACTTTAGAAGGTAAAAAACTGCGTACATTTCAGGAATTTTTTTCTCAAACACATTTAAATAAATCGATGCGAGATTTAGTGTATGTTTTCTTATATATTTAAATCTTTGAAATATAATTTTTTGATTAAATGAAAATAGAATTTAGTAATAAAATAAACGCCATATATATAACGCCTCGCTGCTGAAATTTTCCCATTGCGTACAACCTAAGGTCCACAATTCTTATCTAAAACAAAAAAACAAAATTTTTTCTTTACATATACATTATTGCCTTCTGTATGAATTAAAAGATTTCAATAGAATGTAAAAACTGACATTTTTACATGACTTTTTTAAAAAAAATTTAATTTTCGCCAAAAAAATCTCATTTTTTCTTTAAAAGAATGCATTAAATTTAACTCTGTCAAAAACAAATTTAGTTCATACAGAAGAGACACTTTTTGTCTTTAAAACAAGCCCAGGTAGACCTTAATCGGTTGAATAGATTTTTGTCTATCGTGTACGCAAACTACAAAAACAATGTTTTGAGAAAAACGAGTTTATAGAATGAAAAACTGTTTATTAAAAACTTACGGCAGTCACAGGCCTCGATGAACGACTATTTTTTTATGGGTAGATCTTGGATAACACGACATTTTACTGATAAATGGTAATTTTAATGGTAGGTGTAATAGTAGATAAGCGCAACAAATTATGAAAAGTATTAGAGACCGCGAGTGGAGTCGCGCGCCAGGCCACGCGCTTTATTGCGTTCTACAAGCTGTAACTCGAAAAATACTTTGTATTTTGACGTAATATTTTAAGAGCATATTCTCTGATAGTTGTAATTTCAGTTAAGACAACTTTTAAAAAATCGATTTTTTTGACCCGATAAAGTAGGCGCCCCCCTTAAATTATAACTTAAAATATTATGATTTTCAATCAAAAAACTAGAATATCGAAGAATTACTAGAACATGACATAAAATAAAGACCAAGAATGATTTTTGACAAATAAAAAAAAAACTTATACCTAATATAATGCTTTTTTTAAATTGTAACTTAAAATATTATGATTTTTAATCGACAACTTTATAATATTGTGAAACAAATTAACCACAAAACATGATTTTTAGCAAAAATTAAACTTATACATAAACTAAGAACGCTACAAAAATGTAAACATTTTTTTTAATACTTCGTAGGATTCTCTTAAATTCTAAAAACATGTTTTTTTTTAAACTAAATGGCAGGAAATCAGCATTTTATGCTTCTTAAATCACAAATTGTCAACGTCCAAATAAAAATCTTTTAAATTACATAAATGTGCAAAAGCAAATAAAAGAGCAAATTTATTGGTTTTCTCTCAAATTATAAAACTTTAAATTCTCACAACCTTTATCGTTAAGACAGCTCTTATATTCTGCTAATTTATCCTCTTCAATATGAATAATATTAATCGCATTCGTATTAATCTTCTTTAAAACTTCTTTTTCTTGTGTTTCAATTATGTTTTTGAGTATTTTAAGGCTATGTTGCATAACTTCATCCAACACACTTTGAGATGGTTGTGGAACACAATCCACAAATTTGGGTACATAAGGTTCAAAATCTTGAACTTCAGTCTCTTCTAACTCTTTGTTTTTCCTAAAATTTGCTTCTTCTTGCAAAAGTTCATTGAAAATATTTTCAAATGATTTTGATGCCTGTAGTTCCGGTAAAGTCGATTTAAGCAGACTGGGAAGATCAACATTGAAAAATTGATCTTCGATCTCTTGTGAATTTTTTTCTTGTATCTCAATACTTTGATTCGGAATTTCATTCAAAGTATTGTCAGATAAAAAGAAATTTGATTCACGAAGACTGGGAAGATCAAAGTTGAAAAATTGATCTTCAATCTCTTGTGAATCTTTTTTTTTCTTCGACGTCAGTTCCTTGATGAAAAATTTCCATCAAAATATCATCAGAAATTTGAGGTAAGGAATTTAACAAATCATTACCATTACCATTTAATGTGTTATTTCCTGATGTTGAATTTGTTACCGTTGGTGCTGCCCATGTTGTCGTTGTTGTTGCCAAGCTTGTCATCGTCAATCTGGTTGTAGGTTGTACTGATAAGGGGATATTCCTTGGGACTAAACGTGGAACATCCCATCTTGTACGGCGCAAGCAGCTTAGTTTGTCTGGTCGTTTCAGCGTGGTGTAGGTAGTCCTGGAGTTTGACAATAATTCATTGTGCAAGACACCTTGCTGTAAAACAAAATAAAAAGTGAATTTACAATATGTACAGTTCTGGTTTAACTAGTACAATATTTTTTTTATCTTTAATTAAAATCTACAGTTCACTTTTCTTTAAACTTATTTAAATTCGAGATACACTAGGATAGGTTATGTTAAAATTAATTAATTTTAGTCAAGAAAAAATTACATTAAATTCTTGAACTTGTTTAACATAAGCTATCTTGATATGAATTACTTTGTTATAAATAAGATATATAATAAAAGAGTTGAGAAATTACTTACATGTCGACTTTGATGAGGAAGGTATTCTTGCTGCATGGTATCCACGGTTTGGCTATTCTGTGAATCTTCGTCTTCTCTAATCATTTTAAATAGCCGTACATTCACAATTTCTTGGATTAAGCACCAGAATGTTTTTGCACGAAAGCGTTTAAAGTTAGTATTACAAATTTGTTGATACTCAAGTGTGTTTTGATTGAAGTAAGGAGTACATGTGACAGACTGCTACACTGATGGGTAGTGTCGCAACACTACTTTGGCTATTTTACATACCCATCACTAGCATAACTTACGCTCCATTAGAATAGTAAGGGTGGGGTCACAGCTTCGCGTGCAGGTGTCCATGGTAACTTACAAGAGTGAGAGAGATAGCCAACACTCTTTGTCTCTCTCTCTCACTCTCATGGAAACCAATGTGCACCGTGCTTGATGCAGAGCTGTGACCGCCCCTAAATTCTCGAAAACTTTTTTCTCTCTATCCATGCTTGTAACACAGTTTCTTAAGAAAGAACATTTTTACAGATCAGATGCAAACACATTGATATCACTTACTTACGGCTAATGCACAGTACAGTCGTGGACGAATATGCCTTCACTTCTCTAACCCATGTGTTGCCATGGCAAAGTGTGTGTGTTAGACAAGAACAAAATGGACAAGGCATCAATGACCAAAAGTGTACCTTTGAAAACCTAGCGACCTAATTTAAATGAGTTTCCTAATTCATAGTCAATGACCAAAATTTGCATGAAATTAAAAACACCAATTAACAAGCGACTTTAACATGGCTCATTAATCATAGTGGCGCCATCTACTGGAGGCAGCTGGAAATTTTGCCGCGAAAATTAAAAAATTAACACATTGCCAAGCGACATTAATTTAACCCTTTAATGGCCGAGTTTTTTGTCGTTACTTTAGACTTATAATGTATATTAGATTTAATTACTAAAGTATTCAGTATGAGAAAAAAATTTTTTTTAACATGTCTCACCCCTTAATACCACCCCCACGGTACATTACTACCCCAAAAAACTGATATTTAACCAAATTGATGAATTAAATACTTTTCAGCTCTTATCTACTTTTTAATTATTTATAAACATTGCCTGGTTGCTTAAAAATTGAAAACGATCAATAACCCCTTGAAAACACCCTTAAAGTAAAATAATCATCCCTTGACGGTGAAAGTTTTTGTAAATGATTAAAAAAAATCTATAGATTCTAATTGTTTCAAAATTATAAACAATTATTTGAAAATTACACAGACATAGATAATAATTATAATAAACTCACCCCCTACCCTTGAAATCCACCCCTAATTCATAAGTTATGAGATACTGAATTCAGTTTTCAACAATCAAAAAAATAATTTTCATTGATTATTATTATATTGAGTAATGCATTGAGTACATACTCAATGCATTGGGTAAATGAAAGGGGGGAGTACGACAGTAGCAAAGAAGCTCCCATGTTGAACTGCTGTTATAAGCCAATCAGCGCGTCGTTTCGTTTCCTCTGTGTAGCGTTCTCCCACTACCTCACCGATTGAGCCTAGGTTTTTAATTTTCATTTTCATACTAAACTCCTAACAACAGACACTAAAAGCTACAAAATTAATAGGCAATAATGACACAAGCATTATTTTGCAATTTTAAAAACTGACATCATATTCGTAATTATCGACCCCGAAAACCCCTGAATAATAAGTTTCATATGAATCTAATGAAAGTTAATCATTTCGTCCGCCATATTGGATCCGCCATTTTCAATTTTCTAAATCTGATATCAGATTCGTAATCAGCGAACCCGAAAACCCCCCAAGTGGCAAGTTTCACATAAATCTAGTGAGTTTTTATATTTATCGGTCGCCATATTGGATCCGCCATTTTGAATTCTTAAAGACGGACATCGGATTAGTAATCAGCGACCCCGAAAACCCCCGAGTGATAAGTTTCACGCGAATGTAGTAAATTTTTATAATTGTCGGTCGCCATTTTGGTTCCGCCATTTTGAATTTTTGAAAACGGACATCAGATTCGTAATCAGCAACCCCGAAAACCCCCGAGTGACAAGTTTCACATAAATCTAGTAAATTTTTATATTTATCGGTCGCCATATTGTATCCGCCATTTTGAATTTTTGAAAACGGACATCGGATTAGTAATCAGCGACCCCGAAAACTCCCCAAGTGGCAAGTTTCACATGAATCTAGTGAATTTTTATATTTATCAGTCGCCATATTGGATCCGCCATTTTGAATTTTTGAAAACGGACAGCG
Organism: Leptopilina boulardi; assembly: GCF_019393585.1. Classification (NCBI taxonomy): domain Eukaryota; kingdom Metazoa; phylum Arthropoda; class Insecta; order Hymenoptera; family Figitidae; genus Leptopilina; species Leptopilina boulardi. Next base: position 112,512 of record NW_026137781.1, on the reverse strand, counting down.
GATTCGTAATCAGCAACCCCGAAAACCTATCTCAATGGAAAGCTTGACTAATTTCCTACAAAACATGTAATTTTCAGAGTGGGATCTTTTAAAGTTTTTGAGATATTAATTAATTAATTAATTAATGTTTATAACAAATGAAATATTTTACAAACGAATAAAGTTACCGTAATTCTGAAGTTAGTAATTAAAAGTTAACGTAATTCCGCATCCAACGAGCCCTATATGAAGTATTTTGGATAAGTAGATTGTTAATAAACAATTAGTTAACATTGCAATTGTTTATTAACAATCTACTTATTCAAAATACTTCATATAGGGCTCGTTGGATGAGGAATTAGCTTAACTTTCAATTGGTAAGTTCAGAATTACCATAACTTTATTTGTTTGTAAAATATTTTATTTTTTACTAACAACAAGCATCCAAAAGCCCTATATGAAGGTATTTTTGTTCAATTTTAGTTAAATAACAATAAAAAAAGAAATATCTTACAAACAAATAAAGTTATCGTAAATCTAAACTTACCAGTTGACAGTTAAGCTAATTCCGCATCCAACGAGCCCTATATGAAGTATTTTGAATAAGTAGATTGTTAATAAACAATTGCAATGTTAACTAATTGTTTATTAACAATCTACTTATCCAAAATACTTCATATAGGGCTCGTTGGATGCGGAATTACGTTAACTTTCAATTACTAACTTCAGAATTACGGTAACTTTATTCGTTTGTAAAATATTTCATTTGTTATAAACATTAATTAATTAATTAATTAATAACTCAAAAACTTTAAAAGATCCCACTCTGAAAATTACATGTTTTGTAGGAAATTAGTCAAGCTTTCCATTGAGATAGTTAAAAATAATTTTAAAAAATCCGATTTTGAGATAAACGTAAATTAACATTTTGACCTTGAATTTCAAGGTCAAATGTTACTTAAAAAAAAAAATTTTTATTAACAGCGTGTAGCTCGTCAAAAAAGCTTTAAAAATCATTATATATATGTTAACTTTTATGCATTCTACTTATAAATATTGTACATTGAAAAAAATTTTTTTTTCAAAAGTCAAAAATTAAAAACGTTGTAATTTAAAAACTATTTTATTAAATTCAATAATAATTGATTTTTAGACTTTCACCAACAATAACAACATTTTAGAAAAGTATGGATTAAATTCGAGAACTTTTAATTTTTTGTTCGGACATTTCAGGAATTTTGCCTCATATGTTACTATGAAAGCCTGAAAAAAAAATTTCTTCTGAAATTTATACCTGTTTTTTCATTTTTCTCATTTTTCGGGTTTTTTGAAGGGGTGTATTTCAAAGAGGGTAGTTTTTTAAAAAAATACATGTATTTGCATTTGTTACTCTATCCCTCCCCTTCAAAATGAGATCTTAGTGGAGTTAATCGATTAAGTTTTAAGAAAGTTATGATTTTTTGAAGTAGGTGGGACGTATGTGTCCCACTGGCCATGAAAGGGTTAAAGAAACTTCCCGCGAAACAACTTGGACAATTAAAATGGCGCCATCTGGCGGAGGCAGCCGGTACTTGCGCGGTCGGTAATTTGAAAATAACCCTTCACTAACAAACTTTAAATTCATGAAAGCATTTAAACTTACCGCCAAACAACTTGAACTTGACCGGTGGCGCCATCTATTGGTGGCAGCCCAAACTAACATGCTAGGAGAATTCGGAGGAAAATTTAAAAATTAAGTGGCGCCATCTATTGGTGTCAGCTCAAACTAACATGCTCAGGGAATTCGGAGGGAAATTAAAAAATTAATTGGCGCCATCTATTGGTGGCAGCCCAAACTAACTCGGTCGATAAAAAAGATTTTTAAATTTCCAAGCGACTTTAACTTTACCGACAAAATAAAGTGGCGCCATCTAGCGGTGGAGCTCCGAACTACCTCCGTCGGTAAAGTAGAGTTCTACATTGCCCTGCTCGGTCGGTAACTGGGGTCGTAGCCCCCTTACTATACTACTGAAATATATGTCTAGTTCAAGAAACAGACAACTTTTTTTTGTGTGCCTGTGTAATGTATGTAAATACAACATAACCTTAAATTTATTTTTGATGCTTTTTGCATTTACGAAAAGGTTTTAAATTAAAATTTGAATGATAAATTTATGAAATTACTTATTACAATTAATTTTTAGATATAATACTTGTTAAGTAGATAAATTATACTTTCCGTAGGTACAATTTAACCTTAAATTTTCTTTTGATACATTCGCAAATACAAAAATTTCTTGAATAATTTTTTTATCAATATAACCATATTATCCATTTGAACTATATAAATTTATTATTTAATTAGTCTCATAAATTATTTTTTTTACAGTTTATTAATAGTTAAAATTCATTTTGTCACGAATTACACGATAAATTACTGGCAATAGGATTCGATAAAGAAACTGTCTCGATTTTACGAGGTAATTTTTTAATGTTTTAATTTATTGTGATTAAAACTCATATATTACTTAAGAATTACATTATATATTTACTTTTGAAGTGTATTGTGATTCTGCTACGAGAACAAAAATGTTTATTCAAATAAACGTTCGAGTCTTATTTTAAATATTAATTAGTTAAAACGTAAATTAATTCATATTTTAATAAATTACAAATTCAACTATTTCAAATTAGAATCAACTAAAAATTTAATTAACCCTTAGAAGCATACATTTTTCATTAAAAGAAATTTATCGATCAAGTCCACTATAGGGGGTTTTTCGGGTTGCTGATTACGAATCCGTAGTCAGAATTTTCAAATTTTTAAAATTCAAAATGGCGGATCAAATATGGTGGGCAAATTTCTTAAACTTTGCATGGAATCACTTGAAATTTGTTACACGGGGGTTTTCGGGGTCGCTAAATACGAATCCGTCATCCGTTTTCATAAATTCAAAATGGCGGATCAAATATAGCGGACATTTTCAAAATTTGCATTGAATCGCTTTGAAATTTGTTACTCGGGGGTTTTTGGGGTCGCTGATTACGAATCCGACATCCGTTTTCACAAATTCAAAATGGCGGATCAAATATGGCTGACAACATTTTCAAAATTTGCATGGAATCGCTTGAAATTTGTTACTCGATGGTTTTCGGGGTCGCTGATTACGAATCCGACATCCGTTTTCACAAATTCAAAATAGCGGATCAAATATGGTGGACAACATTTTCAAAATTTGCATGGAATCGCTTGAAATTTGTTACTTGGGCGTTTTCGAGGTCGCTGATTACGAATCCGACATCCGTTTTTATAAATTCAAATTGCGGATCTTTTACCACTCGTGCTCCTACTTGTTTTTCTGTTGAAGCAGTTTTTCCTGTGTATATTTGGAATTCGCATATGTAACCAGACTCATCTGCTCTTGTCCAAGACTTATAACCTCGTTTTATTGGTTTGGCAGGCATATATTGCTTCATACTATTGCGACCTTTAAATTTTACCATTGTCTCATCAATCGACTGATATTTCCCTGGATTATAACAGGTGAAATAATTTAGATGCAATGCACAAGCTGCATAATGTAAAAAGAAAACATTATTTTTATTATGCAAGAATTATATAACATTGCACTTCCAAGCACGCTGCAGGATTACTTGTTTAACTTAGTCTGTAAGGTTAGAGGTTATGTTGAACATATATTTTTGGTAGACTACACTTTTTGAGTTTATTGTATGAGGTAAGTACGTACGTCATGGAAAGCGAAGTTGAATTAGTGGATGTTCCGAGTGACCCTGAGTCTGTAGATAATTTATGTGATTCGGATTCAGAAACCGAAAATGATGTCTGTCTTTCTCAAAGAGCAAAAGGTGCGTTAAATATTCCTTCCTTCCTTCCACATAGCCTTGTGGAAACAATAATAAAAGAAACAAATTTATATGCCCAACAGAAGAATGCTCAACAGGAGCCTGTGACAAAAAAAGAATTTCTCACATACCTAGGAATCAATGCGCTGATGGGTATAAAGAAATTACCTTCTTATCGGGATTACTGGTCGTCTAATCCGCAGTTACATGACGCATATATATCCCCTCTAATGTCAGTAAATCGGTTCGGTTTCTTTCTCAGTCACTTAGATCTAAATAACAACAATAATGAGCCCAAGAAAGGTGACCCAAATTACGATAAACTTTACAAATTGAGACCTATGATCGATACGCTCAATGAGACATTCAAAACCTGTTATAATCCAGGGAAATATTAGTCGATTGATGAGACAATGGTAAAATTTAAAGGTCGCAATAGTATGAAGCAATATATGCCTGCCAAACCAATAAAACGAGGTTATAAGTCTTGGACAAGAGCAGATGAGTCTGGTTACATATGCGAATTCCAAATATACACAGGAAAAACTGCTTCAACAGAAAAACAATTAGGAGCACGAGTGGTAAAAGATCTAACGCGTGAACTTGTTGGCGGTAACCACCATGTCTATTTTGACAACTTTTTTACGGGGGTTGATCTGTTAGCTTCTCTGAAGAAGGATAAAATTTTTGCATGCGGAACAGTGAGATCAAATCAAGCTAAATTGCCAAAAAGCAGATAAAAATCTCAAAATCGGAGATTACGAATTTAGAACTTCGACTACAGGACTTCAGTGGATCATATGGATGGATAAGAAGCCCGTTCACTTTTTATCCAACTATCATGATCCTACTGAAATTACTGTAGCTAATCGTAGACAAAAAGATGCATCATTGCTATCTGTGAATTGTCCAGTTATATCTGCTGACTACAATAAACACATGGGGTATGTGGATTATGCTGACAGGCTTTTAGCAACTTTAAAAATTGATCGAAAGTCAAGAAGATGGTGGTTACGTTTATTTTGGCATTTCGTGGATCTAGCCATTGTGAACTCATTTATTATTTACAACAAACGAAACCCTGAGATTTCCTTGACTTTAAAAGACTTTCGACTGAAGCTTGTTGAACAATTGGTGGATCATAAGCTGCCAACACCAAAAGGTAGAAAACGAAAAGCACAAGCCGTAAATAGGTACAAACCGCAAGTGACTCTCACGAAAAGGCAGTCAGAATCATCTCACACGCTTGAGCATAGGACTGATTTCAGACGTTGTGCGCACTGCAGCACAAAAGCTGACCCTAGAAAAACTGCTTGGGTTTGTACAAATTGTGATGTACCACTGTGCTTATCATCCGCAAGAAACTGTTTTGCAGATTATCATAAGTAATCTGAAGAAGCAAAGTCAATAAACGAAGCATAATATAAAATTTATTTTAATATTTATATATTTATTATATATTATAATATATTTCAAAATATCAAAGAAAATTTTAAAAAATGATAAAAAAATTTTTAAATTAAAAAATAAAAAAAAATACAAAAAAACCAAAAAAAAACAAAAAAACAAGGAACTATACACTCGTCACGTCCTCGCCGTTAGTTCTGGGTAGCGCTAAGAACGAGTAAACCTTTGGTATATTTCAAAATTGGAGTATATCATATTTTGCAAACTTTTTTAAAAATATGTTACTCATTTCGGATCAGCCATTTTAAATTTTGAAAAACTGACTTCAGATTCGTAATCAGCGACCTCGATAACCCCCGAGTAACAAATTTCAAGAGATTCCATGCAAATTTTGAAAATGTTGTCCGCCATATTGGATCCGCCATTTTGAATTTATGAAAACGGATGCCGGATTCGTATTCAGCGACCCCGAAAACCCCTGTGTAACAAATTTCAAGCGATTTTATGCCAATTTTAAATGTAAAAACTTGAATATAATAGGTGGTCAGCAGCACTGACCAGTGTGCTTCTAAGGGTTAATTCTAATTTTAATCAATTTAAAATTTAGTTATTCCAAATTTTAATAAATTAAAAATTCAATTAATACACATTTTAAATAAGAAGGAATGATACACTTTAAGATAACCTCAAAACTGAAAAATTGTTTTTAAGTATTTTAATGCAAACAAAATTATAATAAAAATTCGTTGCAAGTAATTTAAGAAAATCATGATGTACTTTTTAAAAAAACAATGTTGGGTCAAAATCATTCTTTAGATAATTAGTATTTTACCATTTTAACTTTTTTTCTTTCAGCTCCGACAAAAATCGAAATTTTTATCCATTTTTAATAAACAAGAGCTTATTTTATTTAGTGAAACGTTCTCCACAATCGCTTTACTTTTAATATTGTTAAAAATAACATAATTAAACATCATTTCCGTTGGAAAAGAAGAATTATGTCTTTATAAGAATTATTGTCGCTGACCTAATTAAAGCACAAAATGATAATTAGTAAGAGTATTTTTTAAAAATTTATCTATTATGGAATGCTTGTAAATATTTAGATTTTGATGAAAAAAAATATAAGAAATCACGAGCAATGCTCTCTTAGTTCTATCAATCTTTCAAATACAGATTGTCCACTTCTATCGCAAGAAGATGCAGAAGAAACGGTATATCTAATTAATTTTTATATTTTTATTTTTATTACAGCGGTGTCAAAAAAATTTAGTACGTTTGAATAAATTGCTTAAAAATGCTTGAAATTATTTTATTGAGTAATTTATATAAAATGTAAGAAAATAAGAAAACTCATAGAATTCAAAGCAAATATTGTTCATTGTTAAGTGCATTCATGGTAAATAGTCAAAACTTAAAAGTTCTTTCTTTAACTCAATTTAATTTTAAATGAAGTGAGCGTTTTTATCAATCTATCTAAATGCACTGAACCTTTTTAAACACACTGTAAAATAATTTTAAAAACGAATTAAAATTATTTGTTTTTGATTGTTTTCTCACAGCATGAATTACGTAAGCCCATTTCTTACATATTTTAAATTAACAACATTCCTATTTTAGATATCGTTGATGCAGTGTACAATGCCAACCGAAAATGAAAAAGCAAATGTAAAACATTACTTGCGAGAAACTTATAGTAACAGAAGATAATGGATGGAAAAAGCAAGTCCTAGAATGGAAGAAATTGCCGAAAAGTACCCCAGGTTATTCGATTACTCTGGAGAAATGGTAAAAAAAATTTCTACCACTAAAATAGTCTAATGTTAATGAATAATAAACTAAAACTTTAATTTAAAAAAATCGGACAAGTGCGAGTTACACTCGCACTGAAATCGAGGGTTCCGTACTCGAAGCGAACTTATTTGGTATAAAAACAAATGTTTAAAAAATTTGTGTTGTGTATTAAATAATATATGTGATACAAAAATGAACAATTTTTAAAAAAAAATTTAAGAAAATTGTTCATCTTCGTATCACTTATATTATTTGAAATACAAAACAAATTAAAAATTTTTTTTTGTTTTTATACCAAAGGAGGAACAATTTTCTTAAATTTTTTTTTAAAAATTGTTCATTTTTGTATCACATATATTATTTAATACACAACACATATTTTTTAAACATTTGTTTTTATACCAAATAAGTTCGCTTCGAGTACGGAACCCTCGATTTCAGTGCGAGTGTAACTCGCAATTGTCCGATTTTTTTCGTTTTTTGCGGAAAAATACATTTTTTTATTAAATTTATCATTTTTCTTCAAAAATTTGATAAAAATTGATCATCAACTCCAATCGCGCTTACATTTTTTCCCTGTATTTTTCACGCAAAAATACAGTTTTACAGCAAATGTGAACAATTTGGGTTGAATATTGTGTACGCTAGGGAGAATAAATAATTTTTTTCGAAATTTTTGATTTTTCCTTGACAACGCTATGTAAATTGATCGGAATCAAGTTCGCTATATTTTTTCTGTAATTTTCACGTAAAAATATGTAAGTGTACCAAATTTGAGCTTTTTATGTCAAAAGATGTGGCCGCTAGGGGGGGGGGTACATAGTCATTTTTAGGCATTTTTCGTAAAAATTCATGGTTTTTCCTTGACAACGCTATGTTAATCAATTCCAATCAAGTTCGCTATATTTTTCCTGTAATCTACCCGCGAAAATACATATGTGTACTAATTTTCAGCCCTCCAGATAAATTTGTGTGGCCGCTAGGGGGGGGGGGGTAAACGATTTCAAAAAAACCGATATTAATAGGGTTCCGAACCGAGTACGGAACCCTAAAAAAGATACTTTATAAGAATTTATCAAACAGATCACCTACAATTCTCAAAAATAATTATTTTGCAACGATAAATCATTTTTTATTTCTAGTGATCAAAATAAGTTTCTGAAATTTTCAGCCAAAAAAATGTATTTGACATAGTTATTAAGAGTTTAGTTTTTAACAGTCTTAAATAAAAAAATTGTTTCTCTAAATTCGGTTGATCGATTTAAAAATCAAAAAACGTATTTTTTGGCTTACTTATTTACCAGACGTAAATAAAAAAATTTTTTATTAAATGAGGCTGATCGATTTATGTTATTTATAATTTATTAATGCTCTTTCAAATTGTTCATTTATAAAATGTTATTAAAAAATTGTGTTCTTCATATCTCCTCAAGAATTTAAAATTTGTTCAATATTCCACATACATGTCTGAGTACACGGTGCGCGGGAACGAGCTTAGAAATTGACAAAAATGACGACAAAATCTGATAGTGCCATCTTTTTTATCACTTAAAATTATGTAAGAAAATGTTTTTCCCAAAATCTAAATCGCAGAGTTTCGCGTTTTTTAAATCATTTTGTAAAAAAAATAACTTTTTAACACTAAGTCTTTTTTAATGCTTTAAACTTTTTTATATATAGATGATTAAGATTAATTATTTTTATTTTAGCATAAATTATAAATTTGGTCATAAAATACAAAAGTTAAACTTTTTATAGATCACAAAAGAGATCATAAGCTACTGCTCAAATTTAAACACCGCGTGACATGGTAATTTACTAGTAGTCCAGTCAAGTTAGTCTAAAAACAAGGCATATCATGTTTTAACTCAGGACCTCAATTTTTTTCCCTTAAACCCTTTATTTTGGGGTAAAAAGAAAGTACCTAAATTTGGTACTTCGAACTGCAACCGGAACCTAAAATTTTTCTTAAGAAATAGGTGCAAAAATTCAGTTTTCAAATTGCCGCCTTTCGTGACATTTTAGTATAAAAATACTTATTATAAAAATGAAAGTGTATCAAATTCTGAGTAATTTGATAAAAAATGAATCCTGTAGCTCAAAAATTTATCGAGATATAGGTTCCGCAAAAAACAAATTTTTTTTGAGATTTTAGCTAAAATGAGGTATTTATCAGTTTTTCCAATATAGCTTTGAAACAAATAATTTTTTGAAAAAATTGCCTAACTGGAAAGTTAAAGCTGACAAAATTCCTAACAATTTGCAAAAAAGAACAATGCAATAACTCTGATAGTTTCCGAGATACAGTCTCTCAAATATGACCCTTTTGAAATTTTACATAGAATCTCATTTTATTACCATTGTATGTAAAATCTCAAAAGGGTCAACTTTGAGAGACTGTATATCGGAAACTATCAGAGTTATTGCATTGTTCTTTTTTGTAAATTGTCAGAAATTTTGTCAGCTTTTATGATAAAATGTCATGAAAGGCGGAAATTTGAAAACTGAATTTTTGCACCTATTTCTTAAGAAAAATTTTAGGTTCCGGTAGCAGTTCAAAGTACCAAATTTAGATACTTTCTTTTTACCCCAAAATGAAGGGTTTAAGGGAGAAAAATTGAGGTCCTGAGTTAAAACATGATATGCCTTGTTTTTAGACTAACTTGCCTGGACTACTAGTAAATTACCATGTCACGCGGTGTTTAATTTTGAGCAGTAGCTTATGATCTCTTTTGTCATCTATAAAAAGTTTAACTTTTGTATTTTATGACCAAATTTATAATTTATGCTAAAATAAAAATAATTAATCTTAATCATCTATATATAAAAAAGTTTAAAGCATTAAAAAAGACTTAGTGTTAAAAAGTTATTTTTTTTACAAAATGATTTAAAAAACGCGAAACTCTGCGATTTAGATTTTGGGAAAAACATTTTCTTACATAATTTTAAGTGATAAAAAAGATGGCACTATCAGATTTTGTCGTCATTTTTGTCAATTTCTAAGCTCGTTCCCGCGCACCGTGAGTATGAAGCTGTTAGGAAACAAATTTCCCTCAATAAGAAATAAGATAATTAGCAATAATTATTTATTTATAAAATTTTTGAAATTATAACTGAGGCATTTTTGTAAACTACATTTCAGAAGAAAAAAAATATTTTTTTATTTTTAAATCCATCAACCTCATTTCGAGAAAAAATGTTGTATTTAAGACTTAAAAATCAAATTAATAATAACTTTAAAAAAACATTTTTTGAACTAAAAATTGTAGAAACTTATTTTAATCACAATGTGAGTAAAAAAATGATTTACTGTTTGAAAATTAAAATATTTGTTTTCAGGTAATCCGTTTGAGAAAATCTAATCTTACTATATACATAAACGTAATTTATATTGCTTTTACATTAGATCAATGAAGAGTATAAACTGATCTTCGACAGTAAAGTATCTGAAAACGGTAAAATATTCTTGAGTCGTTTTCCAACTTGGGCTACACCCAGAATTTTGCATTACTGCAAAGAAAGAAGACCGGATATTTTTAAAAAAGCTTCTATAGTAAAGGATGGTTTACTTTTTTTTCCTCCTCATTTGCTCTCGCCATTCTCAAAATTCCTGGACTAAAAAAAATTGGCAATAGGTATTTCTTATGTATTTTTTAGTCCTCTTTCGGAATCTTCAAGAAAATTTAACTTTTGACTTAAGGATAAAAAGTTATGATTATTTAAACAAAAAAAAAGACGGATTTCTTGGGTTTTTTTTCATTAAAACTATATTTTAGATTTGAAATCGCGTCAGAAAAAATTTGGAATGACAAAATATCGCGTCCAAAATGTCTGCCCTTTCATTTAGTGATTATAAGAAATTTTTATTTTCTCAAAATTGAAAATGGCGCCTCCAAAATGGCCGCCAAAATGTATGAAATTAAATCTTTCAGTCCCACTATTAAAAAACTAAACAAATATCTACGAAACTTGTTACTCGGGGGTTTTCGGGGTTGCTGATACCGAATTTGAGGTCAGATTATCAAAATTCAAAATGGCGGATCCAATATGGCGGACGACATTTTGAAAATCGAACGCAATCGGCTTGACACTTGTTACTCGGGGGTTTTCGGGGTCGCTGATTCCGAATTTGAAGTCAGATTTTAAAAATTCAAAATGGCGGATCCAATATGGCGGACGAAAAAATAGTACGGCTGAGAAAGTGACAGATAAAATAAATACTAAACGCATTTTCTATTTGAAATGACTGAACTCATTATAAAATTAACATTTTTAATAAAATTTTATCACTAGATAATATTTAACAATATTTATAAACAATTTTATAAACAAATTGTGATTTGAAAGACTTTCATAATTGGAAAACAATAATTTTTTTCTTATCCTTGTTTTTATAGTTGCAACGAATTTTGTAGATAAAAAATCTTTAACAATATTATTTAACAACATTATAAACAATACTATAAACAAGTTAAAAATTAATAAAAATTTATGCTGAGAAAAGTGTTTTTTTTCCAACGACTTTTCTCGTTTCTCTTGATGAATCTTTAAAGAAAATATTGATCACAATTATTTAACAATGTTATAAAGAATTCTTATAAGCAAATTCCGAATTACTAACAATGAAGGTGAAAAAAAATGTTTTTTCCCACTGACTTCTTTTCTGCAGGGTGAATGTATCTTTAGGTCTAAAATTTTTTAACATACGTATGTTATTGTAATGAGTAATATCATCTAAAAGCATTAAACTGACTGAAAGGAAGGGCATCATATCGCGCTTGCGCGGGATTGTAGTGGGGAGCCGATTTCTATTCCCACTTCCATTTAAATTCTACGATAGATAGTCTTCGAACGCTGTATAATTAATTATTTTAGAAGCGATTTTTAAATTGGAAGTAAGTATATCTTTTTTTTATTTTTTATTCTTATTTCAGATGTGGAGAAAAAAAGATCAAAAAAATCGCCCTACTCTGAGCATGAAATTCTGCAGAGTGACAATTATGCTGACGTTTTAGTTAATTTAGATAAATTTGATTCCAATGAGTCAGATAGCTTTACTGATGATGATGATGATGATAATGATGATGATACTATCGGAAAATTATTATTATCATCATCATTATCATCATCAACTGACGATGATGATTGTGACTTTCCGACATCTTTTTCTAAAGTATCAAAAAGCTATGTTGCAAGTCAAACAAAATTGGAGTCTCAACATAAATATACCTGGGTGAATAATGAAAGGAAGTACGATTTTGACGCTAAAAATTATTGCTTACTCACTGAAAGTCAAAAAGAAAAATTTCGTAAGAATTCCGAGACGGAACTATTTGAATATTTTTTTTCTCATGAGTTGAAGATGTTCATAATTGAAGCCGCTCAGGAAAACGGTTTGATTATGACACTTCAAGAATTAAACACATTTTTAGGAATTATGATTCTGACGATATTTAACCAAAGGACTGCATATAGAGATTATTGGTCTACTGATAAAATGCTTAATTGCGAACCTATATCCAAGGCTCTGACGCGTGACAGATTTGAAAGCATAAAGAACAAAATAAAGTTGTCCAAGTGTTGTGATAAAAATTCGCACGACAAAGCTTGGCGCGTACGTGCTGCATTAGAAATCTTCAGAAAAAACCTGCTACAATTTGGATTTTTTTTAACTGCCTTGTCTGTCGACGAAATGATGGTTAAGTTTTTCGGTAGAATGGTATTGAAGCAATTTATAAAAGGAAAGCCTGTACGTTTTGGCATAAAAATGTGGGGTATTTGTAGTGTAGAAGGTTTTTTATTTGATTGTGATATTTATTGCTGCAAAGGTTCTCCTATTCAATGCGACAATTTAGCAATAATAAGTAAATGTGCTTTGGGAAGTCGCGTCGTATTACAGATGGTAAACAAATTACTCTTGTTCACTACACCAAGGAAATTGAATCAATATTATTTATATTTTGATAATTATTTTACCAGTCCCGATCTGTTGGTACACTTAAAAAACCTTGGCTTACGAGCAACTGGTACCGTAAGAAATAATCGTATTGGTACTAAAAACGAAATCAGTAATAAGAGTCAAAGAGGTACTTTTGTCGCCAAACATGACAAGAATAGTGGATTAAATTTTGTAACAGTTATGGATTCCAAACCGGTGTCCATATTATCTACTATGTCTGGAGTATCGCCTATTGGCAAAGTTGAACGGTATTTAAAAACAGAAAAGAAAAAAGCAGAAATTGACTTTCCTCGATGTTTTTTGTATTATAACAAATTCATGGGGGGAGTTGACCTACATGATGCCTATTGTAGCCAACTGATGCCTCCTATTAAAGCAAAAAGATGGACGTGGACAATATTTAAGCGATGTATCCAAACATCGCTCGCAAATGCCACTGTGCTACGGAATGTTGCATTTGCAGAAAGTGGAAAGAGGGTAAGCGCAAAAGACATGGCTTTAGCTGTAAGCAAGGTATATTTACAAGAAAGTAAAACAACTCCGAAAGTATTCCTCAAATCGTCAGTCCAAGCTTTAAAAAGGAGCTGTGAAAATCAAATCTGTGCTACTCGCACAAATAAATTTTGCAATGATTGCAAAAAATACTTCTGCAAAGAATGCTTTCTAAACTTGCATAAATAAGCAGCAAAGAAAAAATAGTATTCGCTGTCTTCCAGGATTTAATTCGTGTTCAACACTTAGTTTTAATAAAAGTAAAAAAATTAATAAATATAAAAATTAAAAAAAAATATAAAAATTAAAAAAAAAATAAAAAAATAAATAAAAATTAAAAAAAAATAAGATTCTTGACAAACGTTAACCTCCTAGTGGTAAGAATCGGGCAACCGCGACATCTTCGGCGGCTAATAAACGTTTCAAAAACATTAAAAATAAATTTATCAGACAGCCAACAATTTCTTTTAAAATCTTTTTTAAATTTCAGTCATTTTGACGGCCGTATTATTTTTTCGACCGCAATATTGGATCCGCCATTTTGAATTTTGAGGATTCGAAAAATCTGACTTCAAATTCGGAATCAGCGACCCCGAAAACCATCGAGTAACAAGTGTCAAGCCGATTGCGTTCGATTTTAAAAATGTCGTCCGCCATATTGGATCCGCCATTTTCAATTTTTAAAATCTGACTTCAAATTCGGAATCAGCGACCCCGAAAACCCCCGAGTAACAAGTGTCAAGCCGATTGCGTTCGATTTTCAAAATGTCGTCCGCCATATTGGATCCGCCATTTTGAATTTTGATAATCTGACCTCAAATTCGGTATCAGCAACCCCGAAAACCCCCGAGTAACAAGTTTCGTAGATATTTGTTTAGTTTTTTAATAGTGGGACTGAAAGATTTAATTTCATACATTTTGGCGGCCATTTTGGAGGCGCCATTTTCAATTTTGAGAAAATAAAAATTTCTTATAATCACTAAATGAAAGGGCAGACATTTTGGACGCGATATTTTGTCATTCCAAATTTTTTCTGACGCGATTTCAAATCTAAAATATAGTTTTAATGAAAAAAAACCCAAGAAATCCGTCTTTTTTTTTGTTTAAATAATCATAACTTTTTATCCTTAAGTCAAAAGTTAAATTTTCTTGCAGATTCCGAAAGAGGACTAAAAAATACATAAGAAATACGTATTGCCAATTTTTTTTAGTCCAGGAATTTTGAGAATGGCGAGAGCAAATGATGAGGAAAAAAACGGACTTCTCGGACGAAATGGGTTAAGTTATATTTTTATATTATGTTTAAGTACCCATTTTTTGCAGATAATCTAAAAGCCCTTATGATACTTCCATCATTGTTACCGGTTACGAATTTCACTGCTAAAAAGCGATTCCTAGAGGAGCAACCAGTGGAGCAGAATAAAAAATTTAAAACAACAAAAGGGAAGAAAGGAAAAAAAGTAAAGCCAATGATGAAAATGATGATAATAGTACATCAATGTCACAAGCTTCTTTCCCAAACCCGGATTTAATAAAAATCATTACGGCAAGAAATTTTTAATTTTTAATTATATAATATTGTTTAATTTTTTGCCAATTTAATATTTAAACAATTATTAAATTAAGAAAAAAAATTATTAAAAAACATTAGAATTATTTTCTTTACTGTGTTTAATATAAGTAGTAATTTTATTTTTAAGCATTATTAAATATTAATTGAATTATTAATTTTGCAGGAAGGAAAAGATTTGACAAAAGCGATAGAAAATGTGCAGACTGCTTCAAAGGGTACAGTCCAACCGTACATTCTTTGTGTTCAAGCGCAGAAAGTAGAAAAGTACTTTATTGTTGGCGATGGGAAACTTATAAATGTTGATAAAAGAACAATGCCAATTGTAGCTTTCGATTTACTTTTTAAGTTACATTATGTAACAAACGTACATTTTGCGTCTTATTTGATCTTCTTTTACAATTTTATAGATCACTATTTCTATAAAACACAGACTGAATCCCCCAAAAGTTCTCTGGGGTCACTTTATACTACTTTAGATAATATTCAACTGCGAAATGAAAATGAGAAATCAGATGAGTATGAAGACTCGGACTAATCGTGTAATTAATTTTGATTTGACTTGCTTAAAAGCAATACTTGCAGTGTTTTGAATCGTTATGTTTATTTTAAAAAATTCTATAACTGAAAGCGAATCCACCAAATACTTAACCTCCAAAGCATTATTACTATTATAATAAGTTAAATTTAATTACATAAATGTGCGCAAAGATATTCGGGTTTCGACGATAAAAATTGAAGTTGAGTTGAGTTTCTTCTAAAGAAAAGTGTTTAATGTTTGTTCGGTTTTTAAAATTTTATGATTAATATTTAAAAAGTGCGTACTCGCAAAATGAAAATGAGAATTCAAAAGAGTATGAAGACTTCGACTAAACGTGAAATTATAATTTTAAGTTGATCTCCTTAAAGGCATAATATTCGCGTAGTATCTTGAAACGTTTTATATATTTTGAGAAAATTTTATATTATTACTTTTCTGTAACTTAAAGGGAATATACTAAATATTAGATCTCCAAAGCATTATTATTATAAGTTAAACTTAATTACATAAATGCGCGCAAAGACATCTGATTTTTTACGATAAAAATTGCACGGAGAGAAGGGCGTAGTAGATCTTACTACTATCTCAGTTAAATCTACTAAACAGTATCGTTCATTTTGGACGGACTAAACATTCAGTTAAATGAACGATACTGTTTAGTAAAAAAATTTACACGATTATCGATAGAAAAAAATTTACCGACAGAAACGAAATGTAGAAATCTGATTAGTTGTCCGCAATCTGGTTAATTGCGGACAACCAATCAGATTTGTGCATTTTTTTTTGTCGGTAAATTTTTTTGTGTGACAGAACTATAGTAGTCCCTCTGACTACGCTGTTTAGTAGAATCTGGACTAAACGTGTTTAGTAGAATAGACTAAATCTCTTCTCTCCGTGTGAAGTTGACTTTCTTTTAAAGCAAAATGTTTAATGTTTGTTCGTGTTTAGAAGATTACTAAAAAAATAAATTATTTTGTTCTTAAAACTGTTTAAATGATTTTATCAATCACTATTATTACTGTTTGAAAATAGTCAATTCACTGATTAAACCAGTGATTTTTTTCTAACTGGTTAAATCAGTGATTTTTTTTTCTTACTGATTAATGAAATTTCACTGATTAAGTGAAGTAACCGACTTCTGGCTATTTCAATCAGTGAAATTTCACTGCAAATCAGTGAAATTTCACTGCAAATCAGTGAAATTTGACTGATTCAGATTAAGAGAGCAGATAGATCGAAAATTATCAGTTTTTACTTGAAAACGCTATGATAATCAACTCCAATCGTGCTCACTATACTGTTTTGTAATCTAAACGTAAAAATACGTAAAATGTATAAATTTGAAGCCCTTTACATAAAATTTTCTTCGTTTTTTGAGAAATATTCATGATTTTTATCGAAAATTATCAGTTTTTCCTTGAAAACGCTATGATAATCAACTCCAATCGTTCTCGCTATATTTTTTTGTAATGTACACGTAAAAATACGTAAAAATATATAAATTTGAATACCTTGAGATAAAATTTTCTTCTTTTTTTATTCAAAAAATTCACGACTTTTTCTAAAAATATGAGTTTTCTTTAAAAACAATATGAACATCAACTCCAATCGTGCTCGCTATATTTTTCCTGTAATCTACACGTAAAAATACGCATGTATACCAAATGTGAACTGTCTTGGTCAAATATTGTGTGCGCTAGGGAGATTAAACCATTTTTTTCGAAATTTTTTATTTTTCCTTGACAAAGCTATTATAATCAATTCCGATAAGATTCGCTACTTTTTTCCAGTAATCTACACACCAAAATACATATGTGTACCAAAATTCAGCTCTCTTGATAAATTCATGTGGCCGCAGGGGGGGGGTACATGCCTTGCTTCAATAGTCTCACTAATAGGGCTCCCCCTTCGGGTACGGAACCCTAAAAGGCTACTTACCCGATTAAATTCAATGAATAACTTATACAAATAACTATATCTTTCTCAAGGAAAAAAAAGAAAAAAGTATGTATTTTTTAGCACTAATTGTTAAAGAACACAAATGTGCGTTTGCACAATTGAATGTCTACTGAAAACTCAGCTCCCGTCAATAATTATAAGAAAAAAATTCGGTTGACAGATATGTAAATTGTGAAAAAAAATAGCTGGTGGCCCACTTCTTACTGTGGCCGATTTCTATCGATGCGACCCTATGTATGTGTAAAATACAAATCGAATAAAAAAATCACAATTTCATTTTTGTTAAAATTTTAATTTCATCAAGATTAAAATTTTTTGAAATTTAATCCTGGAAATATTTCCTGAAAGTTCCTTAATAATCTGATATAGCAATTGCATTTTTTCTATCTTAACCTATGTTTGCTGCAAATAGCTATAAAAAATAACAAATTATTATTACTTACATAGTATACATAATATTGTTTTTTTTGGTTTTTCTAAAATAAGTTTTCTGTAAAAATAAAAAAGATTTATCGAAGTTTCTCTTTCGTGTTGTAATATTTATTTAAAAATTAAATATAACAAATAAGTTTTTTAAAATACAGGTTTCAGTTTAACATTGTTCATATGTAACCACATTAATTAATTGAATAGTAAAAACTTTCTCTTTCTAATTACTAATCTATAATTAAGTACTATTCTATCTCCTTCTATGTAACACACATGTAACAAATTATATTTTAAACTTATTATACTGCTGAATGAGAGGAACATCGAAATTTTCAACATGTGGGTTAAAAAGTTTTTCAACAGTTGGCAACGAGTGCGCGCGCATCACGTCGACGCCACAGTTACCAGTCGGTCGCTTTACCTTACTATTTTAATACCTAACTAATTTTTGAAGCAGAAAAAAATTTGTACAGCAAAAATATTTTTCTGAAGAAAGTGCAGATCATAGTTCAAAAAGAAAATTATAAAATCTTCCCAGCAAACACGAATACGTAATGGTTATATATTTGTTCTATAACAAGATGTAACATGTTCTGTCACAAGCTTGTAGCATGTTACAAGCAGGTTATGATAAATGTCAGCTCTGATCTCTGTAACAGATATGTAATGAATACATAACACTGTTACTAGTGATTTATAACAGATATGTAACGATTATATAAATTAATTACAAATTTTTTAAATCCAGTAACAACATCTTATATAACACATATGTAACAAATATAGAACTTTGTTACAAAAAAAATACAGTTAAAATTAATATAATAAATTAAGAGAGTGTCATATTTTGTCTTAATTTGATGTTGATAATGTTAATAAAATAAAAAAAAATTAGTAATCCTAACACATTCTCGAAATTTTTTAACCGGTTGTCTCCCGAGATTCGAGCTTTCGACCATCACTAGTGTACTTACACTGCAGAGCTCAACCGTACTGGGAGCTGCGCCTAGACGCGCTCGACCAAGGGAGACTACAAAGGTTTCTTAGGAAATGTTCCTTGTAACAAACACATGAAATAGATAGGTTTATTATTTTGTAAGACCATCAAACAATTTTTTAGTTGTTTATTATTTATTACAATGAGTATATTAGCATATCGTTTCTAAAATATTAATAATTTTTAACAATATAAATAATTTTTATTTGTTAATTCTTAAATATGTTAATTAAAATAAATGTAAAAATTGTTAAATCTTTTAATTATTGTATTTTAAAATTTATTACCTTTTAATTTTTAATTTGAAAGGAAATAAATCTTTGCTTTAGTCAAGAGGACAGTACATATAAATTTCAATTTTCTCCAAAAAAGTAATTAAGTAACAATGTTGAAACAGTAAAATTTTTTTAATTAACTAATATAATTTATATTACTCATAATAGTGATTTATAACATTATATATATAAGAATAGTGTGATGTAAAAAAAAATTGGTAAGTCTCAACAAATTGCAAGTCTTATAGTAATTTTTTACGCAAAGAATTTAAAAATTACTTAAATATAAAACAAAGCAAATATTAAATTTCTAATAAATATAAATTATAAAAATGTACGAAATTCCAAACATTTAATCTTACAACAAAAAGGATGAAACATTTAATGACATTTGTGACTGAAGTGTTACAGAACATTTGTAGATTTGACATAATGTTATAATTCTCGAACAGATAGTTATTAATAATTTCTATACGAAAAGAAAAATCTAGTTTTAATAACATGAAAATGATTCCTACCATTAAAGCATGAATTTTTCTTACAAAGAAAGCAAAAATTCATACGTTCTTAGTATGTTTGAGAAACACGTCTTCGTAGTATGCATTTAATACTTTAAATGAATGAGCGCCACGCATAAATTGTATGAAACCAAAACCTACTACTATTGCAGGAGTCTCATGCCTTTTCGGTATTAGAGTCCTGCAACTGGCGATCACCAAGTTTGAGTCAAGTTAAAGTGAGCGTAGCTTAATCGCCAGTTGCAGGACTCTAATACCGAAAAAGCATGAGACTCCTGCAATAGTAGTAGGTTTCAGTTTCATACGATTTGCGTGTGGCGCTTATGCATTTAAAGTATTAAATACATACTACGAAAGCATGTTTCTCAAACCTTTTAAGCATGGACTGTTTTAGAACTCTTATAGAACATTTGTTATAGAATAATTTAAGAACAAATTTCCGGATATATTCTATAACAAAAAGAGAATATTGTTCTAGAAAGGTGACATAATATTGTTATATCAAAATTCTAGAGCAAAAAAAGTACAAAATTTCTAGAACATTTGTGATTTAAATGTTCTATAACACTTATGGTACTTATATCTAAGAAGAGTTCTGCAACAAAAAAATAGAATAGTTATGTAACATATTAGGAACATTGTTCTAGAACACTCACAGTGGTCCTCAAGCATCGACAGGTTCGACTAAAATGGATCCAAAAATTGACTGAACAAGCTTTTAAAAGACTATTCGTAGATGTAAAAACTGGTTTTCATAAAATCCTAGCTGATCGTTTTCTCGAAAAAACTCAAAATTAAGTTTCACGAAATGTATTTTTAACATTGTATTATATATTGTTCAATAATCAACAATTATATCTTTAATGTTCTTTGGTAAACCATTTTAGTGCACAGTACGTACTCACTAAGCATTAATATATTTGACTTATAGTAAAATAAATACAAAAGCTTGTAGAATAGCTCATTAGATTACTCTTTATAGACGCTAAAACGACTTTGTCTGAAATCAAAACCAATTTTTTTCGAAATATTTTTAAACTGCGTTTTACAATAATTTTTTATATTTTAAGATTACCATTATGCTTAACTTATCATTTAAGCTTTATTTATCTATTTATATTTAAGTTGAAATTCCATTCATTCATCCATTCATATCAATGTATTTGTGCATTAGTTTAGTAACGTTTTGTAACAACTGACTGATTAACTTATTGCTTGTGCTCAAGACCAATTGCTTTTTCTCTATTTTAAAATGAGTTCACATGAGGAGAACCGGAAGAAAATATGTGCACCTTGCGGTCAGAAAATTGCTTTTAGAAAGGTTAAACCAGAAAAGTTTCTTATAAACAAAAAGTTCACTAATTTAATTAAAAAACTTATCAACAATAGTTTTAATTTAAATGATGAGAAATTTTTATTAAGCATTTGTAGAATATGCTATCTTACTTTTCTTGATTACGAAAAAAGTATCTTTAAAAGGCCAATTTAAATTAAAATTATTGTTGATAAATTTTTTAATTACATAAATTAGTTAACTTTTTGTTTATAAGAAACTTTTCTGGTTTAACCTTTCTAAAAGCAATTTTCTGACCGCAAGGTGCACATATTTTCTTCCTGTTCTCCTCATGTGAACTCATTTTAAAATAGAGAAAAAGCAATTGGTCTTGAGCACAAGCAATAAGTTAATCAGTCAGTTGTTACAAAACGTTACTAAACTAATGCACAAATACATTGATATGAATGGATGAATGAATGGAATTTCAACTTAAATATAAATAGATAAATAAAGCTTAAATGATAAGTTAAGCATAATGGTAATCTTAAAATATAAAAAATTATTGTAAAACGCAGTTTAAAAATATTTCGAAAAAAATTGGTTTTGATTTCAGACAAAGTCGTTTTAGCGTCTATAAAGAGTAATCTAATGAGCTATTCTACAAGCTTTTGTATTTATTTTACTATAAGTCAAATATATTAATGCTTAGTGAGTACGTACTGTGCACTAAAATGGTTTACCAAAGAACATTAAAGATATAATTGTTGATTATTGAACAGTATATAATACAATGTTAAAAATACATTTCGTAAAACTTAATTTTGAGTTTTTTCGAGAAAACGATCAGCTAGGATTTTAAAAAAACCAGTTTTTACATCTACGAATAGTCTTTTAAAAGCTTGTTCATTCAATTTTTGGATCCATTTTAGTTGAACCTGTCGATGCTTGAGGACCACTGTGCACTGTTACCATTTGGTTCTATAACTGCTACATGTTATTGATGGCACAATTGTTCTAGAACAATGTTCTTTAATTTTAATAGAACAATTATAGAACGTGTTTGCTGGGTTGTTTCTGCCACTAAAAAAAGTGACTAGAGAACTTTTTTCTAATCTGGCCTATTAAGTTTTTAATATTTGTCCTAAAAACAAAATATCTTTAAAAACACTGCTAGTTCAGAAAATGAACAATCTGGACATATAGTGTATTAATCTAATTTAAGTATGTTGAATTCAATGGCGTTAGGCGTTTTTCAAGATCGGGACAAATTTTCAAAATATCCGCCATTTTGTTTTTTTTGTTCCATTATCAAAATACAACATTTTTACTGATCAAAAAGCATAAAATTGAATTGTAAATTGTTACTCGAAGGTTTTTGGGGTCGCTGATTACGAATCCGGTGTAAGTTTTTCAAAATTGAAAATGTCGGATCCAACATGGCGATTTTTTTTCAAAAATCGTTCGGTTTCGCTTGAAAACTCCTTTTCAAAAAATTGTAGCGACTTCATTGCTTTATGAAGCTCTCGCCTACGTTTTAAAATATGTGACCTAGTGTACTGAAAGGAATATAAAGTTTAAAAAAATTAATGTTTTCTTTTCGGCGATTCTGATGAAAAAACACGCTGTTTATAAATCCTTATATCAGTCCCAAGAATTTCAAATTTAATATGGTAAATTAATTTTTTACAATACATAAAATTCACTTGAAACTCTTTACGTAATTTTTTGAGTTCGTTGACACCAGATTTGTAATAAGCTCCACAAAATCATCTATAAGTAATGAAATTAAAGTAAAATACTTGAATTTTTAATAATTTATCCGCTATTTTAAATTTTGAAAAACTGACACAGAATTCATAATCAACGATCCTAAAAACCCTCGACTAACGAGTTTCAAGTCAATTTTATGTTTTTGATTAGTAAAAATGTTATATTTTGATAATGGACCAAAAAAACAAAATGGCGAATATTTTGAAAATTTGACCCGATCTTGAAAAACGACTTACGCCATTGAATTCAATGTACCCAAATTAGGTTAATATACTATATGTCCAGTTTGTTCCAAAAAATTACATTTTTCGAGAACAGTGAAATTGAATTAACCTAAAATTTTTATATGAATTCACTACCTAACAGCTTGCTATGCACTTTATTTACATTCAACACTGTGAAAAAGAAATTATTTATAGATTATCTATACGAAATATATTTCAAAATATAATTGTTACGTTTTTATATAAATGAAATCCTCATGTTTGATATTTTTTGAATTAATTAATACAATTTTTACTATTTTATTTTATTAACAGAAACCTATTTTTTTAAAATGTTTTGTTTAAAATGTTGTACTTTTAACCAATTGCAACGAAGCACTGAATGAAATTACAAATAACTGGTTATAGTTTTTTGGGAGGAAACAATATGTTATAACTTAGATTTGAATTTTTAATGTCTTTTAAAATAAAAAGAATCTGCTTTTCTTTTGCTTTAAAATGTGTCTTTTAAAAACTTATAATTTGTACATTGTCCTTTCAGCCATATGCGTCAGCTCTTGACGGCGAGGAAAAGTGAGGGAGGTCCATAGTCCGCATTACAAATTTAATCTTACAAATGGATCTGAAAACTTGGAAACAATGGATTATATGAAATGCGGCTACATATATCATACGGCTAGACATAGGGTGAGTCTAGTGACAATATTGTCAGAACCGATCCATATTCTCTTAGAGCGAGAAAGTCATAACGAGTGAGGGAGTAGAAAAATTGAATACAATAATTAAGGGAGACTTTTCAATAGCTAAGTGTTAAATTTTTTCAACAAAATCGATATCCTAAAATTTTAAATAGGGAACGTTCAAAATAATTGACGTCATGTTCTGGGTGGTAGAAATAAGGTCTTTTTCAAACGAGAAACAATGTGTTACATCGAGTATAAATGCGTGACGGTAGGAGGAGTAAAATATCTGGGAAAATTGGGTGACGTCATTTTTACACATTCTCATATAGGGGATTAATCCTCAAATGTCCTAGTAAAAAATTAAAAGTTCTTGGATTGGCTTAATACTGTAATAAATTGTTGTTTTATATAAAACAAAAAAATTCTTGACTCTTTCAAAAAATGTGGATCTTTTAAAAATAAGTTTCATGAGATGCTTCCATTTTGTAGAGAAATTATTTGTTTCGCTATAAGTATAGAATTTTCGGTCATTTCATAAAATGTGACAGCACATTTTGCACTTTGTGTAACACTATGAAATTGTACAATATCTGTAATATTAGAATGCATTTCATAAAATATTCAAGTCTTATTACATCAATAATGAATTACAAAATTATCGTAAAGATTTATGAGTTATAATTAAATTTTTATTATCTGTACACTACCGTCCGAAATTGTGCGAACTCTGCTTTTTCAACAACTATAAAACTGTTCAAATCTTCAAAAATATTAAAACTTAAATTTTTTCCTCTTTATTTTATTAAAGTTAATAAAATTCTGAAAGAAATGACACCTTGACAAAGAGAATATGTTAATTTTTCAAATAAATATCTAAGAAAAACCCAATTTTCAATGTTTTTACTATTTCTTTTATTTCTCTGGCAAAAATTAATATTTTTAAACGTTCTTAGGCTCATTGAAATCGTATTTTGTTATGCAATTCAAATTATATAAAACAATTCATGTACACATTCCTCCCTAGCGTATGCAAACCGTGAAAGTTGGCCCATAAAATGTCAAAAAATTGTGATTAATGTTTATATGACAAAAAATGATCAGTAAAATGTATAAATTTCAAATTTACTTACATAAATCAGAGAAGTTTAGAATGATATATTTACTTGATTTTTAAACATTATATTTTATTGTAGAATTAAATTTAATTTTTTTGACATTTTATGAGCCAACTTTCACGGTTTGCATACGCTAGGGAAGAATGTGTACATGAATTGTTTTATATAATTTGAATTGCATAACAAAATACGATTTCAATGAGCCTAAGAACGTTTAAAAATATTAATTTTTGCCAGAGAAATAAAAAAAATAGTAAAAACATTGAAAATTGGGTTTTTCTTAGATATCTAATTGAAAAATTAACATATTCTCTTTTTCAAGGTGTCATTTTTTTTAGAATTTTATTAGCTTTAATAAAATAAAGAGGAAAAAATTTTAGTTTTAATATTCTTGAAGATTTGAACAGTTTTATAGTTGTTGAAAAAGCAGAGTTCGCACAATTTCGGACGGTAGTGTACTAGTAAAGTCCGAATTGATAATAATAATTCCCACATAGTGTGTCATATGGGAACACAAGTGGCACAGTGAGGCAGAATGTTTATTATTTAATAATATTGTCCTGAATATTCTCAAAATGCAGATAATTTGACTGCTTTTTTTCAAATTTGATTTTTTTACATCTCATAAGAAAATTTTGCTGAATTGTCTCATTCCATATTGCAAATAAAAAAAGGATAATAACTGCTGCCGATTCCTTTCCTTAAATATCGAAATTTATAAAATTTATATTTTCATTGGCAATGTCATTCATGACGAAATCACAAACTTTACTACGTTTGCAATGAATTGCAAACGAATTTTTCTATTGTTTTTAAGAAGAAAAATAATTTTAAATTTGGATGACGAAGCTCATTGTCGTGGTCATATGTAACTATTTTAGAAAATGGGTGATTTTCTTGGTTTGTGTTTTCATTGTATTTCACAAAACTGACCAGTTATAAAATATATGAGACAATCCACTACGTATCTGTGAAATCTGAAAAGTCTCCATTCTCATTAATAATTTAATTTATTTTCGATTATTTTCAAAAAGTCTTCCTCTTTTTAGTTTTATATGTTTCTTTTAATTTTTATACAGGAAGCAAAGGCTCGGTAGTGATTGAGGATCCATTTTCCAGTTGTAGGAATTTTTAAAACGCTATAAAACGTTAGGATCTTGTAAATCTGAAGGAAAGTAGGAGTGGCAGGATGGTCATTAGTTCTTCCAGCAAAACGAATCGTTACAAAAACTCTCTAAACACAAAAATAGAGGACAAACACACGACACACAAAACAAACGATTAGTAACACATAAAAGTAGGAAAACATTAAGGTGAAGAACCAGTGAAATTGCAATCCATCGAAAATATTACGTATTTAAAGGTGTAAATATTTTATCTGACGAAATTGAGTACTCAAAATTAAAAACAATAGTTAATAATTTTTTAAATAAAAAACGAAATTTTGCAAAGCAAATGAATTCTTTAAATCTTAAATAATGCCAGAAGAAAATTGACACATAACAACAACGTAAATATCGAGGGGTTAAAATTATACTGCTTCCTTTTCTTAAGTTGCATTATAAAATAAAAATGTTCTTTTAAAATAAATGGAAAATATTAGTCCATTGATAGGAAAGGTATGATTTAGGAATAAATATTTTGAAATAATGAGTTTCATATTTTGATGACATAATAATTTATATAAAACCGCTGCTAAGTTGAAGTATAAACTTTTTGTGCTCATCAAATGAACACTTTGGGTGTTTTCGGCATTCACTCAGAGTTAACTCTAGAGTTAGCAGTGGTGCTCAAATGTAAATTTTGATTTTCAGTTCGTCTGTTGATTGTGAACGTTGTTGATTGGCAATTTGGCATAGACGATTCATTTTGATTGGCGCAGGGTTTGCAATTGTAACAACATGTGAAACGGGCCTTTTATTCTAGTAATGTAATGTTAAAATAAAATTTTTTGTTTCTAGATTTCATAAAAGTCCCCAAAAATTTATTACTAGATGACCCAGAGTTAACTCTGTTTTCTTGCGAGAGTAAAGAAAAAGGGTCAGTCCTAACCTTTAATGGCCGACAAAATTTGTGAACGGATTGTTTGTTTTGAAAAGTGTAAATTGAAACATAATAATTTATTTTTATTAAAAATTATTTTAACTTTTTATTTATAAAAAACAACTTTAATTAAAATAAATAATCTAGTTTCTTAAACAATTCAGATTAATTAAAGTTAGGGAAATAATGAAAAATTTGAAAATTACCTATAAACTTTAAAAAAATAACACGTTTATGGGTAGCAAAAATATGTTCCATTTTTAAATGAAAAACAAAAAATACGTATAAATTAAAAAAAAGTAAGCAAACAAGGACAACTAACTTCAAACTCAGGGTGATGAAAATAGAAAATCAATTATTTTATTTGGGTAAATAAATTTTCAAAGATAATATCATTGAGCACCACTGTTAACTCTAGAGTTAACTCTGAGTGAATGCCGAAAACACCCTTTGCTTCCCCATAAAGATTTTTTGTGATCAATTTATGGTCATATATTTAGTATCATAATAATTTTAAAAAGTTGTTTAATTACATTTTTTGGGCGTTTGCAGAGATAGATATTTGACATCAATAACTTTGTAATATTTAATAATTTTCGTAAATAATTTCATAATAGTTCAATAATAATAGGTCAATTTAGTCGTTTTTAAATATTCTCCAAGTTGTTCATAACATTTTTAAAGTTACATGAATATTTTTTAATAAATAATGCAAAAAATGCCGAACATCTACTGTCCAAATGCCGTTAAAATTAAAATAAAAAATTTTGAGTTTTGAAAAGTGCTTCCTTATAGGAAAAAAAAAACTAACAAATTTAAATTTTCATTTTTCATTCAATTTTAAAACATAAATCCTCCTAGCTTCGACAAATGTTGATAAAATTAATTAGGATTTGGTATACAAACGCGTTTGGGTCCACAGAAGACGACAGCATATTAAAAAACATAAAAATAATTAATTGTTTAACAATATCACAGGCCTACAAATTTTAGACCCAGAAACCGGAATAGTCATTTCTGATGTAATTTATCACGCTAAATCCAAAAATGACAAGCAAATTGCTCTATCACGTCAGCATTTTGAGATATTCTAACCTAAAAGTGTAAAAAATGCCGTTTTTGGCAATATTTGATACTCTATAAAATCGACAAAATTTTTGTTTAATCATTCGTCCAAATTTCAAAAGAAAGTATTATATTTCCCCTTTCAAAATTTTCTTGGCTCGATCTGATCCAATTTTTTTTCTCTGAGATACAACCATTTGCGTTTTACATTGCATGAACTAAAATCCCTTTAAAAAAGAAAAATAAATTGCGAAGTATTCATGGCACTGAAAATTGTTACTCAGGGGGTTTTAAAATCGCTAATTACGAATGTGATATCAGATTCAAAAATCTGACATTTAATTCGTAATCAGCGACCCTAAAAACCCCCAAGTAATTAATGACAAGCGAATTCGTTAAATTTTTTAAAAAGTGTCCGCCATATGGGATTCGACATTTTGAAATTCAAAAATCTGACGTCAGATTCGTAATTAGCGACCTCAAAAATACCCGTGAAATAAGTTTCAGTGATATGAGTACTTTGCAATTTATTTTTCTTTTTGAAAGGGATTTTAGTTCATGTAATGTAAAACTTAAATGGTTGTATCTCAGAGAAAAAAATTGGATCAGATCGAACCTAGAAAATTTTGAAAGGAGAAATATAATACTTTCTTTTGAAATTTGGACCAATGATTAAAAAAATTTTTTGTCGATTTTATAGAGTGTCAAATATTACCAAAAACTTCATTTTTCACGCTTTTAGGTTAGAATATCTCAAAATGCTGACGTGATAGAGTAATTTCCTTGTCATTTTTGGATTCAGCGTGACAAATTACATCGAAAATGACTATTCCAGTTTCTGGGTCTGACAAAATCCAAAATTTTGTAGGCCTGTGTATTTAATAGTTTTTAATTATATGTCAACAATCACGTTTTCTAACCTTTGCCGACAAAAAGTATGTAGGGAAGTTTCGAATTAAAGGAAATTTTAGTGAGACATTTGTTTATCAATGTATAAGGAAGTTTTTTGGAAACTTTCAAATTAATTCATTGAACAGTTTAGAAAATATGTAAGTTTTAACAAATTGCGCGTTGCGCGCTAGTAAGTCGCCGTGTAGACTTTATAGGTGACCTGCTTTACACATTTTAAAATATACATATTATATTAAATTTTTAATGTAATAAATAATTAAAAAAATAATATTTAATATTATTTAATTAGGTACCTAATGTTTATTATGTACTTAATATTTAATTTTATAACTATTTTATAATTGTTTTGATTATTTATTACAAATAAAATGTTATAAATTTAGTTTAACAAATAAATTTCTTTTTTCAGGAGGTTCACTTTGTTGATTTTTTATTTGTAAATTAATTAAAATAAAAATTAATATTAAGACATAAATTTAGATGTAAATAACTTTGTATTTAAAATGTGGGAAGCAGGAGTGGGATTATAAATAGCGACAGCGCTACGAAGATTACGCTATGTAGCGATTCTAAGCAACATTCACTTTAAAAAATTTTTTAGCTATCGGGTGACTCAAAAAATGGTATCATTTTGATAGATTTAAGTTGGTACAATTGTTTTTCTGTGTATTTTTTTCTCATATTTGCTTTATTTTATAATTTAACAATTTTTTTAGAATCAAGAATGTATCAAATTCATAAGGATTTCCCACGATGAAGAAATGAAGCAATTAAAAGAAATATCTAAAAGCCTGACAAATTTTTCAAGTGTAACACTTCAAATCTCAAAAGTTATAAAAAAGGCAATTCTAGGCAACGATAATTATTAATATTATTATATTAACACTTTTATTTCTAAATTTAAACCTTAAATTTTTTTATATTTAATAATTATAAACTAATTAAAACATAATAATAATAAAGAAAAAAAGGAGACATTTATTTCCAATTTCTATCTTTACAAAAAATCACGAAAATAATTCAACTTTATCCAATAATAATATAAACTATTTACTTTTCTTTTTTATATTAATAATTAAATATTTATTGCATTTATATTTATTATCTTTTTAATAGGATTAAAAGTTTCTATTAGACATTGTCTAAAATGGGAAAAAAAATTTAATTCAAAAAATTTTGAAGATATAACCTCGAAAATAGAATTTTTGTTCTCACGCAAGGGTTAACTTAAAAAATGTATACGGCATTTTTTGTAAGTTAAAGAGTTTATCAAGAAATGAAAATTTAAATCAATTTAATTAAAAAATTATTAATTAATTTAATTAAAAAAATTTATCAATTTTTAAATTTAGGCTGGTAAAGAGTATCCTAATTTTAAATCTCATGCAATTATTATTTTTAATTCTTGCAATAAGATTAATTTTCTTAATTTTTATTTATTAAATTAAATTAAAAAAATTTATTTCCCTTTAAAAAGTTATTTTAATATTAAACTAGATAATTTATTTTTAAAGTTGCTATTTATTAAATTAATAGGTTATTTACAATATTAAAGTATAATTTATTTCGTCACTAGTTAATTGATTCCACCTTCATATTGTATTTGTGTGCTACGTAGATAAAATATTTTAGGAAATTGACATGAATTCTATGTCGATGTCCTTATCTAGAGGGGTTATGTTTATATTTTCTTCTAAATTACCATCTTGCAGTTTAAGCTTTGAAGAAACTGTCAACGGTAATTTATTTTGGTCATGATTTGGAACAAGTTTCACTAAAAATATGTAAGTTTTTAATTCTAAATAACGAAAAGCGCTACATAGCAACTAGCTCTATTAGTAATCCCACTGCAGATCACCTATAAAGTCTACACGGCGACTTACTAGCGCGCCACGCGCAATTTGTTAAAACTTACATATTTTCTAAACTGTTCAATGAATTAATTTGAAATTTTCAAAAAAACTTCCTTATACATTGATAAACAAATGTCTCACTAAAATTTCCTTTAATTCGAAACTTCCCTACAGACTTTTTGTCGGCAAAGGTTAGAAAACGTGATTGTTGACATATAATTAAAAACTATTAAATATTGTTAAACAATTAATTATTTTTAAGTTTTTTAATATGCTGCCGTCTTCTGTGGACCCAAACGCGTTTGTATACCAAATCCTAATTAATTTTATCAATTATATTATATTATATTATATATATTATTATATATTATATTTTTGCAATTATTATTTAAACTAATTGTTTTATCAAAAAAATTCATAGAAAAAAAAGATGCTCCTCTTTATTTTCTATAAGGTAGCACTTTTCAAAACTCAAAATTTTTAATTTCAATGGCATTTGGACAATAGATGTTCGGCAATACATAGTCCAGCTCAAATGTTTATAACTGCTAA
This sequence comes from Leptopilina boulardi, assembly GCF_019393585.1. Taxonomy (NCBI): domain Eukaryota; kingdom Metazoa; phylum Arthropoda; class Insecta; order Hymenoptera; family Figitidae; genus Leptopilina; species Leptopilina boulardi. The sequence continues at coordinate 81,256 of NW_026137781.1, read as the reverse complement.
TAACTGTAGGATATTCACTAATTCAATAATTTTGAATAAAATATCAGTAGAATGTTCGCTAACATCTCAAAAGATGTGTCTTAAATAACTCTACATAATTAAAGAGAAATATTCATAGCAATATATTTCGACAAATATAGAAAATAAATAAAAATTTAATGAATTATTAAAAAATATAATGATTTTCTAATGATTTAGTAGAATGAATAGTCATTCGAATACCATTTGCAGTACTGTCGGTTAAAAAATATTTAGAATCCAGTTAATTATCTTGGACTCTTTTTTCCCATTCATCTAACCACTTTAAAGTATTTTCAAGAACTTGAAAAATGTAATAAAAAAGATATTAAGAATGACGATAATAAACATAAGATATTTATCACTTGAATCATACTGTAAGACAAATATATACCTTAAAATCGTTACAGCTTAGGTGCAATCCTGTATTTTGAGATGTACGATTAAGCGTATCAAATAAATTATTAATAATTTCGCAAAATTTTCTGGTAGATTCTCAATTTGATAATCGCTATTCGTATGCTCTATAAAAGCATACACCATTTACTATCGATTTGCTTAATATCTAAGAAATAATCATTTTTTAACATTTAATTATTATATTCACAAATTTTAAAAAATGGGTAAAATCATACTCAGACTGCAAACGAAACTCTCATTTTCGGCAAACTGTGTTTGGAAGCAGCTAAATGAGAATCAGAAGCTTTTGGGCATCGTATATTGCAAGCTGGTTGAAGTTTATACAAAGTATGTAAAATTTCAAAATATTCCCATTCTATTGGGTCTTCATATGGATCCACCTAAATTTAATGTCAAATACTTATTAATTCCTTGTCAAGTAGACTTTTTTTTATTATATATTATTATTGCTTACACACGGTGTGCTTGAACCTAGTTTAAATCACAGGTCAAGCGAAATGGGATTGTCCTGTTGATTTCAATACTGGGGACATCCCTGAGTATTTATCAAGAAAAATTAAAATAATTGTGGGAGCCGTTTCTGAAAAAAATCAAATTTTGTTTTAAAATTAATTAAATTAAGAAAATAACAAAATGTAACAAACTTGTATGTAAATAATTTAAAGTAAGTAAATTAAGTATTTTGTTAAAGAGGCAAAATTCCTGAAGTGATCCAACTTTAATATTGAGGATTATCAGATCGGGCTGAAATTTGCACAAACTTTAGTACTTCACCCATAAATGATTATTAAGTTTCCCAGTGTGCAAAGTTACAGAAGAGTTCTGTAACTGTTCTATAACAAAAAATAACAAGTTCTAGAACTGGCGAGGAACATGTAGGTAAAAATGTCGTCCCCCTGAAGGCACAAAACAGTAACAAGATCTAGAACAATTCTAGAACAATGTTCTAGAACAAATATGTAACAAAATTAATTGTTAGAAATAATAATTTTATAACATTTCTGTATCAGTTATGTAACAATTCTAGAACAGTGTTCTAGAACAATTATGTAACAATTTGGTCACAAAATTAATTGTTAGAACTATTAATTTTATAACATTTCTGTAACAGTTATGTAACAATTCTAGAACAGTGTTCCAGAACAGTGTTCTAGAACAAATATGTAACAATTTGGTAACAAAATCAATTGCTAGAAATAATAATTAAAATTTATTTGTAATCAAAATACATAAATTTTACACCACTACATAGTGGTGTGGAATTATTCATGAAACATTTTTAAAGATCTCCTAATTATACTTTTTCATACTACTTCTCGCACAAATAATGACACACACGATATCTTATATGCCCATTATGTAAAAATATCATATAATTTATAAATTATGTAACCTTGTGCTTTGTGGGAAAGAAAGTTAACTTCTTCATTTGTTTATTTAAATCTCTGTAATATGTCATAAAATATAATAAATAAAAATTAAATTTTTTTATTGTGTCACACGTTACATATTTATAAACTTTATTTGTAAACTGCTATGAAGATAACAATTTTTCTAAGGTGTACATGTCCTTTTTTAATTAAATAAAATATTCGTGTCTGAATACAAACTAAATATATTCCAATTGTTCTTAATTATTTGAGTGTAACATGGAAATAATGACACAATTGTCGTCTTCTAATTTAATTTTCAAACATTTTCGCTTAACTTGTTTAACTTCAACTTTTATTAAATCGGAAATTGCGGTTAGATTAACTGAGAAAATTCCGATTCTGTTTGAATTGATCGGTTCAGTGAAAAAAGGTTCAGGGTTTACAAATTTTTTTACTTCTAATAACAAAGTACCCAATTCATTAAATATCCTTTTCAAAAGTACTACAGAGCCATCGGAAAGTAAGCAACAGTTGTTATTTTTTTCAGTTGATAATTTAAATCCCGCATATTGCAAATACGCAATTTCTGTATCATTTAATAATTTATTTTCTAATGTACAATAGGAAACTTGGTTTTAGGATACGAAGGTTTAATAATTTGACTTTTCTCTTTTATTCTATTGACAAATTGTGTCAATGGCCTACTGCAAGTTTTCACATCTGCCTTAATCTTTTGTAAAAAGTTTTTGAATTTAAAAGCGCTGAACTTATCCAACGGGCCAAAATTAATTACACATTCTAATAAGTGTAGAAGGACATGAACATTATATGTTACGTACTCCTCACTATACAAATGGAAATAATTTTCGACAAACCAAAGCAGTAGATTATGAGCAAAAAGTTGAAGATTTCGATCTAAACTTAATTCTTCGTCCGCTAATATTCGAATTGAAACACTTAATGCTAGAAAATGTACGTAATAATTCTTTCCAAGAATTGGTTTGAGAACAATCATTTCAGTGTATAATAAAAATTGTCTACATTCTGTTGCCTTCCATCGTGATATATCTATCGGCGACCTTGGTTTTCGACTGAATTCTTTAGGTATAAATTTTCCTAGCTTGATCAATTTTTTCGAAAGCCTCTAAATTTTGTCATCGTTCAATCGAACAAATGCCAGACCGTGGACCCAAAACCACACTAGACGACGAACTACACCAAGACATACGCAATGCATGTAGTCAATTGGTATTTGTTAAATTGCGTCAGTCAAAATTTCCTCTAAACAAGAATAACTCTTGTGATGTTCTGGATGTAATCTTTTTATGAAAGAATCGTGTGTTCTTGCAGCTGAATTAATTTCCGGAAAAGTCATACGGTGCCTCACATATTTGCCTTCCTGAATACATTTAGGACATCCAAAATAACCAGTATGACTTTTTATTCTAGTTATTTCGGCTCTTGCTGGCGCATCGAAAACAAATGAATCAAATGTTACTTGTCCAATCGTGTCTCCTATTTTTACGCCATTTTGTGAGACTTCCATGGATTCGGTTACAAAGTGTCTTAAAAGTTCATTACAATCATCAGGTTTTGAATATCCGTGATACACACCGATCGCAAAAGGTTCAGTATAAAAATCTGCTACAATTGATCCTAATATTGTGTAAAACAAACTCCTTGAACTTTTTACGAGAGGCATAGAATCGAAATGAATATTTATTTGTATTGCATTAGGTACTGATTTAAAGTATTTCTTTACGGAATTTTCTATACTCCATGACAAACCAAAATGATAATAGTTTCCTGGACTAACTTCTACTAAATCCAGCGTTGAATTTTTTGGTGTCTTTATCAAAGTACGCCTGTCCTTCGGCAATTCGGTGTGACCGTGCTTAATTAAAACACTGAGCAACCTATTTGTTAATCTGTGTGTTAAATGTCCTTCTATAACAATATATCACTAGATAAATCGGATTCACTGCTACTGTTTTCGCTTTTGTAAGAAGAGTTTTCGTGATCTACATCTGACAGATCACTAATGACAACATCACTGTCAAAGTCATCGTAATTCTTAATAGTAGAATCTTCTTGCATGGCTCGTATATTATTATCTTCGCTGTGATCTGCAAGAAGCTCCATACTGTGGTCGAAAGAAAAATTCTCAGTATTCACTTGGAAGGTTGTCGTACTATTACTATTTTCACCAGTAGACTGAAGAGGAGCATCTACATTTAATTCAAAAGGAAAGTCTGATGAGGGGGAAACAGCAGTATAGAGACTACTTTTATTTGTAGTACACACAGGAACATCAAGATTAAGTTGCATCATTTTTGATTCCTCTTCAATTAAACGCAATTTTTGAAAGAAGATATATATATATATATACAAAATATTTTTGTCTTCGATATAATAGTTTTAGGGTTAAAATGTTGACTTTACTCAAAATTAAAGTTTTTAAATTTACATACATATAAGTAGAATGAATAACAACTGATAGGCTCTGCTTTGAATTTTTTTTTATTCAATTTGATTTAACTTTTCATGCATTTTATTTATAAATATTAAAATAAAATGAAAATTGATATACTTGACATCTTGTAAATTGTGACATAATCATTTCAACAAATTTTTGCCATATGTGACATTTCACAGAAAAGTGAAAGTCATCAATTTACAGCATGAGATGACAATTTGCCTTTCTTCGTTTTTCGTTTTTAAAATGTATGTAAAATAATACATTTCTGAAATACTACTTTTTAACTTTTTATTTTTTGTGCAATTATAATTGCAGATTAATAGAATTAAATTAAGAAAAGAAGCAAAAATTAGAAGTGGATCTCAATTCAGAATCGTGAACAAATTCAAATATAGACCAATTTGCAAATAATAGGGAAGTTGGATTGAAAAGAAAAAAATTTGCTTATAATATTGCAAAAACAAAACAAAAAACCGCTGCCAAGTTGAAGTATTCTTTGTGTTCATTCCATAAACACTTTGCTTCCTCATGATAAGTTTGTGGAACACAAAAATCGTATTTTTCAAGATTTTTGATTGTTTAAATATTAAAAACCCCATTATATTTTCACTTATAAGATTCACATGTAAGGCAATCGATGCATTTTGTATTATAATTTAAGTTGGTTATGCTAATTTTGGAGTTATATAAGTCTTAAAAAAATAATGTTAAAATGTCAGGTTTTTCAAAATTTTTAAATTTCGAAATGCTAATAACTTTGGACAGAATTAAAGTAGAATATTCGCTAATAGGTCAAAAAATTTGTTTCGAAAAACTCTACAAGAAGTAAGAAAAATATTTCCAGGTATCTAAACATTTTTAAAAGTTATGGGAAAAAAACTGTTTTTTCCAATTTTTAAAATGTTAATAACTTTGGACAGAATTGCAGTAGAAAGTTCGCTAATAACTCGAAACATTTCTCTTGAAAAGATCTACAAATTTAATGAATAATATCTATAGGTGTCAGTACATTTTTAAAAGTTATGGGCAAAAAACGATTTTTCAAATAGTTTAAAATGTAAAAAAGAATTAGTGAATCTTGATTAATTTGGGTTAAAGTACCCTCAGTATTTGTCATTTTAAAAAAATTCAGCTCTTTAGCTCTTATAGTATTCAAGATATTTATGAAAACGTGATGTTTATAAACACACACATATACATACGGAATGACATTTCTTAAAATGTCATTTTCGGATTCCTTAGGTCGAAAAACAAAGATTTATCAAAAAATCAAAGTCGAAAAATTTTGGTACAAATATGCTTCCCATGAGGAAGCAAAAGGTTATAAAATAAGAAATTAAATTTATTAACTAAAAAAATTAGAACAATTATTATTTTTGTAATCGATGTAGTTGAAACATTGTAATGCATACAATTCAATAGGTGATAGAAAAATAATTTTTAAGAAATTATTTTTATTTTTTATTATTTTAATATAAGAATCATTATTGACATTTATTAACAAAGAATAATATAAAATTTTTATTGAAAAGTAATACTGGATTATTTAAAATTTGTTCAAAATTAAAATCTAAAAATAAATCTAAAATTTGACTAAAACCACGTATGATTGGATATTAATAAAATATATCTGACGGGCTCCTAAGAAAAGTACATTGCAGAAACGAAATATGTAAACATTACTATTTTATTAAAATTTTGTATGTTATAAAGACTTAAACATCAATAATAGTTTGTATTAAGAGTCCATACACTTTGTGTATTTTTATTTAAAAATTAGAAACATACACTACCGTCCGAAATTGTGCGAACTCTGCTTTTTCAACAACTATAAAACTGTTCAAATCTTCAAAAATATTAAAACTTAAATTTTTCCTCTTTATTTTATTAAAGCTAATAAAATTCTGAAAGAAATGACACCTTGACAAAGAGAATATGTTAATTTTTCAATTAGATATCTAAGAAAAACCCAATTTTCAATGTTTTTACTATTTTTTTTATTTCTCTGGCAAAAATTAATATTTTTAAACGTTCTTAGGCTCATTGAAATCGTATTTTGTTATGCAATTCAAATTATATAAAACAATTCATGTACACATTCTTCCCTAGCGTATGCAAACCGTGAAAGTTGGCTCATAAAATGTCAAAAAAATTAAATTTAATTCTACAATAAAATATAATGTTTAAAAATCAAGTAAATATATCATTCTAAACTTCTCTGATTTATGTAAGTAAATTTGAAATTTATACATTTTACTGATCATTTTTTGTCATATAAACATTAATCACAATTTTTTGACATTTTATGGGCCAACTTTCACGGTTTGCATACGCTAGGGAAGAATGTGTACATGAATTGTTTTATATAATTTGAATTGCATAACAAAATACGATTTCAATGAGCATAAGAACGTTGAAAAATATTAATTTTTGCCAGAGAAATAAAAAAAATAGTAAAAACATTGAAAATTGGGTTTTTCTTAGATATCTAATTGAAAAATTAACATATTCTCTTTGTCAAGGTGTCATTTCTTTCAGAATTTTATTAACTTTAATAAAATAAAGAGGAAAAAATTTTAGTTTTAATATTTTTGAAGATTTGAACAGTTTTATAGTTGTTGAAAAAGCAGAGTTCGCACAATTTCGGACGGTAGTGTAATTTAAAGTATTTTGCTTCGTAACTTTTCTTGACAGCGCGACAATATTTAGTTATTTAAGAAAACAAATTTTTAATGTTATTAAACTGTTTTTTAATTAATATTTCACCTTAAAAATTTTATGAAATTTGGCACAATCAATCTTGGTGAAGAATAGAAATTCGTGATTTAGACGCTAGTGGTTGTAGGTCGAATTGAATATTCATTAACAAAGTTGACAACACTATAATTAAAAATACAATGTCAATAATAACAATAAAAATTTTTCAATAATACATCTTCTTGTCGAATTGCGTATTGGGGTTTTAATAACTGTTCAAAATAAATGTTGTAGATATAAGATTTGTTATTATTTTATGTGGGTTTTATAAGACGTTTTATTAAATTGGAAAATAATATATGCATATGAAAAAATATAATATATATCTAAATATGACATATATATGAAAAACATAAATAAAAATTTATAGATATAATTTTGTAAAGTTTAAAATAATTATGAAACTAACCTAAACAAAGTTAGGAAACATATGATATTGTTACATCCCGTAACAAAAATATTTTCTTAAAAGTATAAAGAACACGTATATACATAAAATAATCTAAATTATTAAGTATTAGTAGAAGAAGGGTGTATATAAGAAAATTCATTGTTCTCACCCATTCCTTCTGTTAATATTTGCAAGCAATCATGTTTACTACGAGTTGTTTTGGAAGCATTTTAGTTTAATATAAAGGATTCTTTGTTGAATTCTTTTCTCACGATGAGTCTTATGCAGTTGCATAGGCTCCCGCGTGAAAAACGAACTATGGGAAAAAGCTATCAAAAGCTGGCAAAAGATGGGAGAAGATTTTCGCCATTGTTTTTAAGTTTTATCCCATACTTCAAAGAATTGCAAAAAGCTCACAAACCATTGCTTATGAGCCTTTCCCATACTTTTTTTTAATATCATATAACATTGCTAAAATCTTGCCAAAGTATTGCAAAAATATGGGAATAAAATAAAGTCAATTTTTTCTAACTTACTTCTTATTTTTCTCATTTTTTTTCTGAAAATCATTGCAAAACAATGGGAAAAAGATTAAGAAAGAAAAAATTTATTTTTCTCATTTTTTCATCTTTAAAAATTAGATTTTTAAAGTATTGCTAAAACCTGGCAAAAATATACGAACAAAATTAATCAATTTTTCTCGTTATTTTAGCTTTAAAAATCTGATTTTTGAAGTATTGCAAAAATATGGGAATAAGATTTTGAAAGAAAAAATCAATTTTCCTCTATTTTTCAACTTTGAAAATTTGATTTTTAAAGTATTGCAAAAATATGGGAAAAAGATTTTGAAAGAAAAAATCAATTTTCCTCTATTTTTCAACTTTAAAAATTTGATTTTTAAAGTATTGCAAAAATATGGGAAAAAGATTTTGAAAGAAAAAATCAATTTTCCTCTGTTTTTCAACTTTAAAAATTTGATTTTTAAAGTATTGCAAAAATATGGGAAAAAGATTTTGAAAGAAAAAATCAATTTTCCTCTATTTTTCAACTTTAAAAATTTGATTTTTAAAGTATTGCAAAAATATGGGAAAAAGATTTTGAAAGAAAAAATCAATTTTCCTCTATTTTTCAACTTTAAAAATTTGATTTTTAAAGTATTGCAAAAATATGGGAAAAAGATTTTGAAAGGAAAAATCAATTCTCCTCTAATTTTCAATTTTAAAAATTTGATTTTTAAAGTATTGCAAAAATATGGGAAAAAGATTTTGAAAGAAAAAATCAATTTTCCTCTATTTTTCAACTTTAATAATTTAATTTTTAAAGTATTGCAAAAATATGGGAAAAAGATTTTGAAAGGAAAAATCAATTTTCCTCTAATTTTCAATTTTAAAAATTTGATTTTTAAAGTATTTTCCTCTATTTTTCAATTTTAAAAATTTGAGTTTTAAAGTATTGCAAAAATATGGGAAAATTGATTTTTCCTTTCAAAATCTTTTTCCCATATTTTTGCAATACTTTAAAAATTTAATTTTTAAAGTTGAAAAATAGAGGAAAATTGATTTTTCCTTTCAAAATCTTTTTCCCATATTTTTGCAATACTTTAAAAATCCAATTTTTAAAGTTGAAAAATAGAGGAAAATTGATTTTTTCTTTCAAAATCTTTTTCCCATATTTTTGCAATACTTTAAAAATCAAATTTTTAAAATTGTAAATTAGGGGAAAATTGATTTTTTCTTTCCAATCTTTTTCCCATATTTTTGCAATACTTTAAAAATCAAATTTTTAAAGTTGAAAATTAGAGGAAATTTATTTTTTCTTTCAAAATCTTTTTCCCATATTTTTGCAATACTTTAAAAATCAAAATTTTAAAGCTGAAAAATCGAGAAAGATTGATTTTTTCCGTCCAATCTTTTTCCAATGATTTCGCAATACTTTAAAAAACAAAGTTTTAAAGTTTAAAAAATAAGGAAAATTGATTTTTTCACTACCAATCTTTTTCCCATATTTTTGCAATACTTTAAAAATCAAATTTTTAAAGTTGAAAAATAGAGGAAAATTGATTTTTTCTTTCAAAATCTTTTTCCCATATTTTTGCAATACTTTAAAAATCAAATTTTTAAAATTGTAAATTAGAGGAAAATTGATTTTTTCTTTCCAATCTTTTTCCCATATTTTTGCAATACTTTAAAAATCAAATTTTTAAAGTTGAAAATTAGAGGAAATTTATTTTTTCTTTCAAAATCTTTTTCCCATATTTTTGCAATACTTTAAAAATCAAAATTTTAAAGCTGAAAAATCGAGAAAGATTGATTTTTTCCGTCCAATCTTTTTCCAATGATTTCGCAATACTTTAAAAAACAAAGTTTTAAAGTTTAAAAAATAAGGAAAATTGATTTTTTCACTACCAATCTTTTTCCCATATTTTTGCAATACTTTAAAAATCAAATTTTTAAAGTTGAAAAATAGAGGAAAATTGATTTTTTCTTTCAAAATCTTTTTCCCATATTTTTGCAATACTTTAAAAATCAAATTTTCAAAGTTGAAAAATAGAGGAAAATTGATTTTTTCTTTCAAAATCTTATTCCCATATTTTTGCAATACTTTAAAAATCCAATTTTTAAAGTTGAAAAATAGAGGAAAATTGATTTTTTCTTTCAAAATCTTTTTCCCATATTTTTGCAATACTTTAAAAATCAAATTTTTAAAATTGTAAATTAGAGGAAAATTGATTTTTTCTTTCCAATCTTTTTCCCATATTTTTGCAATACTTTAAAAATCAAATTTTTAAAGTTGAAAATTAGAGGAAATTTATTTTTTCTTTCAAAATCTTTTTCCCATATTTTTGCAATACTTTAAAAATCAAAATTTTAAAGCTGAAAAATCGAGAAAGATTGATTTTTTCCGTCCAATCTTTTTCCAATGATTTCGCAATACTTTAAAAAACAAAGTTTTAAAGTTTAAAAAATAAGGAAAATTGATTTTTTCACTACCAATCTTTTTCCCATATTTTTGCAATACTTTAAAAATCAAATTTTTAAAGTTGAAAAATAGAGGAAAATTGATTTTTTCTTTCAAAATCTTTTTCCCATATTTTTGCAATACTTTAAAAATCAAATTTTCAAAGTTGAAAAATAGAGGAAAATTGATTTTTTCTTTCAAAATCTTATTCCCATATTTTTGCAATACTTCAAAAATCAGATTTTTAAAGCTAAAATAACGAGAAAAATTGATTAATTTTGTTCGTATATTTTTGCCAGGTTTTAGCAATACTTTAAAAATCTAATTTTTAAAGATGAAAAAATGAGAAAAATAAATTTTTTCTTTCTTAATCTTTTTCCCATTGTTTTGCAATGATTTTCAGAAAAAAAATGAGAAAAATAAGAAGTAAGTTAGAAAAAATTGACTTTATTTTATTCCCATATTTTTGCAATACTTTGGCAAGATTTTAGCAATGTTATATGATATTAAAAAAAAGTATGGGAAAGGCTCATAAGCAATGGTTTGTGAGCTTTTTGCAATTCTTTGAAGTATGGGATAAAACTTAAAAACAATGGCGAAAATCTTCTCCCATCTTTTGCCAGCTTTTGATAGCTTTTTCCCATAGTTCGTTTTTCACGCGGGCTAATATCTACCAATGTGTTTACATCAAATCAAGTCGCATGTACATTTAATAATACTCTTAGTAGTAAGAGACCTAAATGTTTAGTCTTCTTACAGCTATACTATGCTACTTGATATGATTTTCACATCATTACTATTAGAAAAATGTAGCATCCGCAACTGTAGTCAATATATGACTCATATACTGCATCGCGAGGCGCAAGCACATAAGCTTATGCTACGTGACAACAGGGTAGCTTTCGTCTCGCGTTGCAATACAATACCCCTATAGAAAAGACTGTAGATGCATATGCCGACCAGCGACCTATATCTATTAGATCCAAGAAATTGTCTTCGTGATTCTAAAATTATAATTCGATCAGGACGTGATCTCTGCTCATTTCCTCCCACTGAAGGATGATTTTGCTAGTATAAAAACCCTGCAATTAGCATGGGGCGTCGTCAGTTCTCCGGTTCTAAGATCGCACTTCACGTCAAATAATACGTCAACCATTTGCTCTTTTCGATAATTGTAAAATCTTTCAAGTCTAACAGTACAAGTAAACTCGTGTTCAAAAGAATAAGTTCTCTTGGTCGCCCGGCTTGCGAGTATATTCTCAAAAAATCTGCAAAATCATATCAAAATACGTATAGAGACATTTGTGCAGAGATTAACGTTCTGTCGAGAGGCCCTTCGGTAATGCAATTAATTTAAACTTGCAAATTTCTAAAACTAAGTAAACTCGTGTTCTTAAAGAATAGGTTCTCTTATAAATTGAATTGTGAGACATTATTAAAATTCGCATCTAACCGTCGAATTAGTGTTACTTTTGAAAATAAGTAAGATTTCGGAAGTTATGAACTAAAAGAACAGTGATTGTTAAAACAACGATTTTGTATAACAGTTGAACGAAAGCCGCTGCGTAAAATTCTCAAGTGTTAACCACTTGACTCATCTTGTTTTTCGGCCCTCATAAGAGGTAGTTGTAAGTACCAATTATCTATTTGTTAACTTCTACATTTTCATTTAAATTGTAACACCTGTATTCACATTAAAACTGTACTTTTTCATATCATTTGCTTTTCAAATAATTTATTAAAATAAATCAAAAGATTACTATAATTTCGTTTTATTTCATTTTATTCAAAAATTAATCATAAAACTCATAAATCCTATAAATAATGGATAAAGTTCACGGAGAAAAAAGATATTGTTGCCATAACAATTTTTGGATTGTTGTTGACAGATTTGTTGTTGCTACAATTCGGAATGTTGAAATGACAATTCGGATTGTTGTCAATACAAATGTGTCTTGTTTTAACGATTATACGAATTTGCTACGTTTAACTTGTTCAGTCTGCAAATCCGTACTGTTACACGGAAAAAACAAACTAACTATTTTAGCACCAAACTGCTTTATCCTTTATTAGTATGCAATTTCGTTTACCTATTAAAGTATGAAATAATGCTTTTTTAGTTTAAAGTAAGTCCATACTAAATAAGTATAATGGTTATACTCTTATAGTAATAGTGACGTACTTTAAAAGCATAAAATTGATGCCCGCGAAGTACGACATATAGTCTACCTAAAATAGCAAGAGCTTCTTCCTTTTTGGTGTATAAATTCTTGCAACCTGCGTTTTGGCCTATATCGATATATCAATGGTTGGAAAGGGAGGGAGGCGTGGCCAAAACGCAGGTTGCAAGAATTTATACACCAAAAAGGAAGAAGCTCTTGCTATTTTAGGTAGACTATATGTCGTACTTCGCGGGCATCAATTTTATGCTTTTATAGCACGTCACTATTACTATACGAGTATAACCATTATACTTATTTAGTATGGACTTACTTTAAACTAAAAAAGCATTATTTCATACTCTAATAGGTAAACGAAATTGCATACTAATAAAGGATAAAGCAGTTTGGTGCTAAAATAGTTAGTTTGTTTTTTCCGTGTATAGTAACAAACTTCTGGTAGCGCATCATGCGATTGCTGATGGAACAATTCGGATTTGTTGAGCTGACAGGTTTACTGCTCAATGTCACGTGTTCATCTTTACTTGCGCGTCGGTCTCGCGATTAGGGCACATGTGCCTCTCTATTTATTTTAACTTAAGTTTGTTATTATATATTGAAGTGAAAATGCTCCCAGGAGAGGAGGCAAAAGTGCGGGAATTGTTATTAAAAGGGGGGCTTGATGAGAAGACTGTGTCTGATTTTATTGGTAAGTGTTTAAATAGTGTTAAACATAACCTCACTTTTTTATTAACTGATAGATAAGTTTAAAAGTTGTTAAGTTTTTTTATCTATTGCTGTTAATATAATTAATTTATTTATTTTACAATTTTTATTTGTGCAGTCAATTCAATGGATTTATTTGCAATCCAACATATGGATACAAATACATTAAATATTTTGGTTCCTAAGCTTGGTCAGAAGATCAGATTTGAAACCCAACGGAAAGAGTGGGTAAGATAAAGTTAATTACATATTTTAATGCTTGAAATGATTTAGAAAATATTGAATTAAAATAGTGAATTATGTAAACTTTATTTGCTAAAGCTTTCTTCGAGGTTTTTTTTACAAATATACAGTAAGTAAATTTTAGAAAATTTTAAATTGGAATCATTTTTAAATATTAGAATTTTTGATTAAATTAAAATTGTTAAAAATAATTAGTTTATCGAAGAATTTTAGAAATTTTTTTTTAATTTAAATTTTGGCGGAATTGCAGTTAAAATTTTTGTAAATTATTTATATTCTTGAAATTTAAAATTAAAAGTTTTGTTAATTTGAATTACTGAAAATTGTTTAAGAACTTTCGACAATAATTAAATTTTTGGTGAACTTTACTAATATTGAAAAATATATAAATAATTTATTTGTATAAGTAATGAAAAATCATATTTTTTTGTTGTCACAAAAAATATAGGTTTACGTCAAAGATTAATTTTGAAAAATTTATTTTTGAACTTTAAAATCTTGAAATGGTCTTGGTTTTTTTTAATATTACTGGATACCCCGAATAAATAAAATGAATAATTTAGAAGAAAATAAATAAGAAATAATGTAAAAATATAGAATTTAACTAAATATTTTATTTTTCACCAATTTTAATCAATTTTTTTTAGCTTGAAAGTTTTGACTTCGGAGCGGAAACTTCCACTGACGTAAATTCAAATATTAAAACAACCTCTATATCTTATATGAATAAATTGGACTATGAAGAAGTGCCGTCGATTATTTTTCAAGAGGTTGAAAATAATTCTGATCTTCTTAACGAGTCGGTGAATGCATTCAAACCTTTATCAGGCATTATCACAGGAGAAATTGATGACAATATTGAGATTATTGTAGAAAAACACTTGAAAAGTGCCGATACTTCGATATCTAAAGATTTTCAACCAGTGAAGAAAAAAGTTAAGACATACGTGAGTAATCCTTATGTTTATTTTATTCTTTCTACAAAAAAATAATGTTTTTCATTTATAAGGCAATATTTTCAATTTTATTTTGCGTTAAGTTTTGCAAGTTTGTAAAACCCTCGCATTAACTTCATTAAAATAATTTCATGGGACAGTAAAAAACAAGATTAATGCTGAATCTTTCTTTTAGGACTTAGAAAGTGTTTTGAAGTCAAGTCCAGATGGAACCACAGTTTTAAAACTATACGAGCAAGAAAATAAATTCTTGAAAGATTCGATTAGGGATGAATTGGTAGACTGTATTCTGCAAAATGAATTATCAGATGATATGGATAAGAGGTAAGAGATACATAATTTTCCAATTAATATTCTTTCATTTTTGAAAACATATTTTTTTTGTTTTTCACTATAGCATTCCTCGTAACCGCCTTCAATTTCTTGCCGAGCAGATAATACAAAAATTTCCCACCGAAGAAGTGGTGAGTAATAATTTTAATATCTAAATTTAAATTTATATTTTCAGATTCAATATACTCAACTATTTTTTTATATTGTAGACTACATATTTTGAAGCATATCGAAGCAACAAAACTAAAAAGTTAACCTGTAAAGGAAAACTTGTGTGGAAGTATTATAATCTTCGAAGAAAACTTTCCAATTGTGGCGCCATAACAAAAGTTAAATTATCAAGTATCAATTCAGAAAAACCCTTCACAAGTAATCAAACTATTCATATTTTATAATATATAAATACTATTTTGTTATCATTTATATTAGTTTAAAAAAAAATGTTTTTTAATCTTAAAATTTTGCTCAGGCGTGGAAATTAACAAATCGATTGCTGGTAGTCTCTGTTGGTTAGAACAAAACAGAGGAAATAAATCAAATTGGCCTCAAGTCTTAGATCACTGGAGAAAAACATCAAAGATTCGACTCAATCAACTGATGTATGGGGAGGATGTAGATAATGAGGTAGCATCGACAGATGGAGCAGTTTGTGCAAATGCAAAGAAATTAGCTGCTGTAAGCAAAAGTGCTAAAACCATTGAGAAAACTAAAAAACAACTTACTCTTCATGACTATAAAGTAAAATATCCAGTATTTCAAGAAAATAGGGCCTACGATTTGGTGAGTACAAAAATATGTTTTCATTCTTCTTTTTCTTCTTTTTTATTTTTACACCTAAATATTTCAAAGATTTCTATGATTATTAACTGATTGATAAATTCTTTTTTATAGTTCGAGATTGATTTTTTTACGTTGAAGCCGGATGTTGATCCATTAGCGTTATTTAGCGAGTGGGCTACATTGCAATCGTTTATTGTCGAGCAGGTTGAAAAGAAAATTCCAGGTTTTCTACAACAAGATGATGATAAAGAAATGTCGAACGGTAAATTTTAAATCCTCGTATCTTTTTAGTGAGTCTGGTAAAAATAGTCTTAGAATGTCTTTTTGGTGGAAAAAAATGGTAATGTCTGAGAAACTTAATAGTATCACTATGACTGTAAGAAAATATTGTTTAAATTACAATTTTTTTTAATAGGAGAAAAAACTTTGCATACCTTGCAAAATTTTTGTAAGATTTTGCCAATCGTCAATATCACAGGACAACGAAAAGGTAAAAAATCCTGGAGGCCAAGCCACGCTGAGGTAAACGATGCTTTTTTCCGAGTTTATAGAGTAAGTAAATTTTTATTCTAAATAAAAGTCCGATGAATATCCTAGTTAGTCAATTTTTTAGAATTTATCTTCGTTTATATTGAAACATTTGAGGAATTCAAATTTGATTTTAATATTAATATCTACTTATTAGATAAAAAATATTTAGAACTGTAGACAGTCTTTCGGAATGTAAATGAAACAATTGCTTATAGAAGTTGCATATAAACTACGTTTTTTAGGTATAATTTTTAAGAAAAATCACATAATGTTATATAATTATTTAACAACAAATTTTGACTCAAAATATTTTTTTCTAAGAACTATACAACTGGATCTTTCAAGCTTGGGCGAAATCAATTTTAAATATATTTTTGGATCTTTTAAAAACTATTTTTGAGTTTGAGCTGATGTTAAGGGAATAAGTCTCCTTAAGGCAGATTATAATTTTAAATAAATTTTATTGTCATTAAATATTAATTTTACTTCAGTTTTTCTGAGAAAAAGAAATAGAACTAGTTCCAAATTTTTTTACAGTTATAAATTCTTGACATTTACTTTATATTTTTCTATTGTAATTTTCTTTACCAAAAGATTTGTTTTATATAAATAAATTTTTTTAGACTTTCGTGGAGTTTGATGAAGTGAAAGAACAAAGGCGAGAAAAATTAAAAGCAGCTAAATTAACTCTGCAACCATTTGTGGCTGTCATTGGTCCCTTCGAAGATCCGCTTCAATTTATCGTTTGTATTGACGAATTCTTCTATGATGTGCAATCGGCTCTCCATGCTATTGACATAGCCTTTAAAAGTTTTTATGCATTACACACGCCGTATCCGCCTGAATCGAAACAAATCTGGTTATTTTTGCAAAAAGTTGTTTATGGTATCACAGAAACTACTGACGATCACTTCACAGGAGTAAGTACTATGATTAAAGAATATCAACGTTTCAAAGCGAAATTCGAATCTCCTTCGGCTAAACAAACCTGCTCGTAAAAATGCGAGTAATGTTGACAGGTTTGTCGCTAATCTTTTCAGTTAATGTTATTTTTTGATTCTTTAGATTATAAGTTTCTACGCGTCTCCATTTTTTAAAAATGCCCGTCTGCATAGAGTGCAAGACAAAACGTGATTTTAAAACTACAAAAGCTTTAATTTTACATCTTAAGATATCTCACAATTATAATATATTAAGCGTTTATCGTTGCGGAGAAAACGATTGTTTTAGAAAATTTAATAGTATTAAAGCATTTGTTAGGCATGTTGAGGAGCACGTTAAAAATAGTAATTTTTTAACTGATAATGAATGTCAACCTGAACCTGATGAAAATGTTCTAAATTTAGAATCAAATTCATTTGATTATGATCTTGATATCGACAATGCCGAAAATATTGAAGACGATGAAGATACATTTCCCTCTACGGTCTCTTTCCAGGATAGGCTTAAAAATGAAAGTGATGTATTTGTAAGTAAATTTTACAGTAAAGCTGTCTTACCTAGAAATGTTGTTCAAGATTTAATCGATGATACATCAAATTTTTTATCCCACGGTTGTACAAATATTTTAAAACAAAAAGTTTTAACAACTTTGAAATCTTCTAACGCTGATCCATCGGATGTAGATGAAATATCCGAAATGTTTAATGCATTAGAATCTCCCTTTTCTCATTTAGACACAGAATATAAGCGTTTTCAATATTTTATGGCAACCGGTAATTTTATATCAGCAAATGAATTTGAAATTGGAAAGCAATTGACTCAAGTAAAAACAGATTCAGGGACTATTCATAAGTGGGTTAAAGTTACCGCTCAACATATTCCTTTAGCACCAGTTTTAACGAAATTTTTAGAATTGCCCGATTCACTTTCCAGTATATTAACCTATGTTGATTATTTAAACGAAAATACAGAGAATCTTTGTAACTACATTCAGACTGATGCGTGGAAAAAGAAAAGGTCGAAGTTCAAATCTAGCGATATTGTTCTTCCATTGTTCGTTTATTATGACGATTTTGAACCAAACAATCCTGTTGGACATCATTGCTCTAAAGTTGGTGGAATATATGTAACCATCGCATGTTTACCTCCAGAGATAGCATCACGTGTAGAAAATATATTTTTGTCTATTTTATTTAATACTAAAGATCGTGATGACTTCCCAGTAAAAGATATTATTGCACCTCTACTTGAAGATTTAAGATCATTAGAAAAAAATGGAATTCTTGTAAAATTATCTACCGGAGAAGAAATTCGTATTTATTTTGTCTTGGGGTTAGTGCTAGGCGATAATTTAGGAATACATCAGCTCTGTGGTCTTGTCTGCAATTTCTCAACGGCAAATTATCGTTGCCGTTATTGCAAAATTTACAAAAATCAATTGATTAACGATTTACAAATAGATGAGACAATTTTTAGAAATAGAACAAATTATGAAATAGATGTACTCCGAAACAGTACAGAGGACACGGGAATCACAAGTAGATGTGCTTTAAATGAATTAGAATCGTTTCACATAACTGAAAATCTTTAGGGAGATATCTTACATAATTTTGATGAGGGCATTGCTCATGAAGTGATGACATTTGTTTTGATTAAACTCACTGATCCAAATACAGGATTTTTTACATTGCTAGTTTTGAATACTAGACTGAATCTTTTTGATTTTGGCTCTTACGCAGCTTTATATAAAACAAAATTATTTATAACTATTGAAAATTTAAGAAATAGAAAGTTAAGAATGACTGGCTCCGAAATGCAATGTTTTGTGCGAACTTTTGGTCTGTTGATGGGGGACCTTGTACCTGAAAAGAATGAATATTGGGAATTATATTTAAGTCTTCAACGAGTCTATGATATTGTTTTAAGCAAATATGTACCTGAAAATAGTATTAGATCTTTTCAGTATTATGTGACCGAACTGGGACGGCAATATTTAAATCTTTCTGAAGATAATCACCTCACTTTCAAATTTCATAAAATTATTTGGCATTATGGTTCAATTATGAAAACAAGTGGACCCGTATCAAATTTGAGTGTTCGTCGCTTCGAGTCAAAAAACAGAGAATTGAAACTAGATTCAAAAGGAAATATGTCGAGAGTAAATTTAATAAAATCATTATCTATCAAACATCAGTTACGTTTATGCCACAGGTTTCTTGCTAATTGTTCCATTCTGTCAGAAATTCAAGTGGGTGCTGGTGATTCGTTTGCATCTTGTGAACTCAATAATCAGTTAAAAGAATCTTTAAAAACTTTTTTCCCGAATCTCAGTTCGGTATTTGTTCCTCACTGGATTAGTTATAAGGGATCTCATTTTGACAATTATAGTAGTACAGTCATAGTCGATATCGACGACTATTTTGGTTGGCCAGTGTTTGGGGAAATACAAAATATTTTTATTTCAAATAAAACGGTGGTAATTTCATGCCGCCTTTTGGAAACAATCGGTTTTAAACAGCATTTCCATGCGTTTGAAATAAAAAGAACTGAAACAATAGTCTATTACAACATAGAAAATCTTGCTGACCCTCTTCCTCTCAATATTTTGTGTGCCCCAAAAGGAGGACTTTTCGTCATTTTACGATATCAAACATAAGTATAGACTTCATTGTGATACTCGGCTGTAATGCTTAATTTTTAATATTTAATGTACTAAAATAATGTTTTATAATTGTAAAGAAAAAAGTTTTAATAAATTTTGTACTTAATTATCAATTAATTTTATTATTTCTACAAAAATATTAATTAAGGTGAGAAAAATTTATTTGATCAACGCTTTGTTAGTACAACAAATTATTTTGTCAAACTAACAATCCAGGTATATTGTTGAAAACAATTCTGCTTGTTCACCGAACAAATCGGAATAGTTTTTATAACAATCTCGCTTTAACAAATTTTTTTTGTCTCCACAACAAATAGATTTGCTAGTTCTATATTAGCAAACTGGAATTGTTGTGCGGACTTAATTTTTAGTTGTCACAACAATCCTTTTTTCTCCGTGTTTGACCAATTGTTAAATAAATTAATAAAGACGACCCCTATAGGATCGATAGATAACAACGATCTCACACAAAAATAAATAGTCAGAACTTACCAATCTGACTGTAATCAGCCTACCTTGCCTCCCTTATAATTTATAATTATATTCAAAATATACATATTAATTAACCTCGCCTTTCGCTCGGGATGTAACATTATATGAGAGATTCTTTTTCAATCGCCCCAGCCCAAAAAGTCAATGTTCTGGGATTGGCTTCATACTTTGGTAAATTGTTCTCCTATATGATAGTAATAAATCCCTAAAATATAAACTCATTAAAAAAATATTTGTAGAAAGTAGAGGGGGTTGAAGTTTTGACGTTAAGGGTAACATTGTCATTTTCAAATCCGTTTAACTATAACAAAAGTTAATGGATTTTAATTTATCTATAATGAATTTTATTGCATTTTTCACGTACTTTTCAAAAATGTATACGAAATTTAAAAAAAAAAAATTTTAACCCCTTTTTTCAAAATCAACCCTTATTTTTCGATTTTCACCCCTTCGGGTATTTTTTTTTTTTTATTTTCATTGGAAAGCTGAGGTTTTTTCCCATGAGCTATGTAAATATGAAAATGGGACAACAATAATTTTGTGAGTAACAGAATATTAAAGTAGGCGGTGCCGATAAGGGGTGTACTTGGAGATCATCTTTGAGGATTTAGATAGGCACCGCCTAATTTAATATTATGTTTCTCACAAAATTATTGTTGTCCCATTTTCATATTTACATAGCTCATGGGAAAAAACCTCAGCTTTCCAATGAAAATAAAAAAAAACAAAAAAAAATTCCCGAAGGGGTAAAAATCGAAAAATAAGGGTTGATTTTGAAAAAAAGGGGGTCAAAAATTTTTTTTTTTAAATTTTGCATACATTTTTGAAAAGTACGTGAAAAATGCAATAAAATTCACTATAGATAAATTAAAATCCATTAACTTTTGTCAAAGTTATACAGATTTGAAAATTACAATGTTACCCTTAACGGCACCCTTATCGGCACCGCCTACTTTAATATTCTGTTACTCACAAAATTATTGTTGTCCCATTTTCATATTTACATAGCTCATGGGAAAAAACCTCAGCTTTCCAATGAAAATAAAAAAAAAAAAAAAAAATACCCGAAGGGGTGAAAATCGAAAAATAAGGGTTGATTTTGAAAAAAATGGGGTAAAAAATTTTTTTTTTAAATTTTGTATACATTTTTGAAAAGTACGTGAAAAATGCATTAAAATTCATTATGGATAAATTAAAATTCATTAACTTTTGTCATAGTTATACGGATTTGAAAATGACAATGTTACCCTTAACGTCAAAACTTCAAACCCCTCTACTTTCTACAAATATTTTTTTAATAAGTTTATATTTTAGGGATTTATTACTATCATATAGGACAACAATTTACCAAAGTATGAAGCCAATCCCAGAACATTGACTTTTTGGGCTGGGGCGATTGAAAAAGAATCTCTCATATATGTGTGTGTGTGGATCCCTTTTTTGTTTAGAAGATAACTTTAACAGGTTTTAATGGATTTAGATAAAATTTGGTATGCTTACACGGAGAGAAATCTGCTGCGATTTGCGCATGAGCAAGTCCATAGGAATATAGCATGGACACTTCCAAGCAAAAACCATAAGATTCCATCTGAATATCAGGTGAGACTCATACAATAATACCTCGCTCACTTAGGATTTTTGCTTGAAAGCGTCTGTTACTATATTCCTAAGGACATGCTCATGCGTAAATCGCACCAGATTTCTCTCCGTGTATTTATTATATTAATATCTTGAATCTGACCAAAAAATTTTAAAAATACCCAAAAAAAAATTTTATTGTCTTTTTTCCAAAAAGTTTTTTTTAATCGAAAAAATTTTTAAATAGAAAAATTTAAGGTTATATATAATAAAATTGTATTCCTTACGTCAAGACAAATCGATCAGTATGTATAGAGTATAGTTTTAATTTAAATTTAAAGAATTAATAAAAGTTAAAAAATCAGAAATTCACATTTTGGCTATAAAATTTTGTGATTATTTAAATTTAAGTTTATAAATGAAATAATTGTATTCCTTACATGAAAACGAATCGATTGATATATATATATATATATAAAATTTACATTTGAGGTAAATATAATAAATTAATGAAAGTTAAAAAATAGAAAATAAATATTTTAGCTGAAAAATTTTATATTTATTTAAATTCAAGTTTAAATATAAAATAATTGTGTTCTTTGCATTAAAACGAATCAATAAAATTGTAAATAATTATAAATTATATATAATTTTTCATTAATATATAATTAATTAATTAATTAATATATATATTTATACAAATTACAAATGTTTAATTATCGAAATGAGAAATGAAACCATTTGTAAAGGAATTAAAATATTCCATTAATCTGAAAATAATAATGAATTGTTTATTTAATATTAGTATAAATTTTAAAAAAATTAAAAAAATCTTCACATGACAGAAAAAATAGTGATTGTCATTATTTTTACAGTGATTGACCATCAAATTAACAATGATTGCCCACTAGACATAAAATAGTAATGTAAATTATAAATTTTGCATAATTTATTAAAGAATGAATATAATTTGAAATTAATAAAGAAGAAGTAATTTTTAAAATAATTTTCTTTTATTAACAATAATAAGATTCATTAAATATGACTTTTAAGTGTAAATAATACTATTAACCTAAAAAATTGGGAAAATTGTCGAATCTGACTCAATTGTAAAAATAAAAATTATTTTTGGCTATTTTGATTTGATATAATAATTACATGATTTTGAAGTTTTTCATTGCTTAAAGAAGCATATACGAAACACCTTTTTTACCTTCGGCATTTTTTCGATAGCCTTAACTCATACTTCATATTAAAAAATTGTTAATAAAATATTACAAATCATTCTAATACATGTTGCGGCTCTAATTACATCTTTATTTTAAAAAATTAATTCACCAAATATGAAACAAGGAGGGGGTCCTTTATGTTTATTTCATAAACATTATGCTTCCTCATTGTGTGAAGCAAAAAATTCGCTTCCTCGTGAAGGAAGCAATGAATTTGTCCAATTCAATTGATTGATTTAAAAAATTTCGAGTTAAAAATGTTTTAAATTAATTAAATTTTTTGAAAAATAAAGAAAATTTTAATTAATTTTGAGTGTAACATAAACTTTATATATACGAATCGATTCGTTTTAATGCAAGGAATACAATTATTTTATTCATCAACTTGTATTTAAAAAAACACAAATTTTTTTAGCTAAAATATGAATTTTCGATTTTTCAATTTTTATTAATTCTCAAATTTTAAATCAAATCTATACTTTATATATACCAACCAATTCGTTTCAATGCAGGGAATAAAATTATTTCATATATAAACATGAATTTAAATAAACACATCATTTTATAGCTAAAATGAGAATTTTTGATTTTTTAACTTTCTTTAATTCTTTAAATTTCAATCAAATCTATACTTTATATGTATCAATCGATTCATCTTGACATAAAGAAGACGATTATATCATATATTACCTTAAATTTTTTGATTTAAAAATTTTTTCAATTAAAAAAAAATTTTTGGAAAAAAGACGATAAAATTTTTTTTTTTGGGTATTTTTAAAAATCCTCTCGTCATTTTTGAGAGATTAATGTGTTAAATAAGCCTACCAAATTTTATCCAAATCCATTAAAACCTGTTAAAGATATCGTGTTCACAAAAACGATCCACACACACATACACACACACACACATACATACATCCGGACAATTGATCAGGATCTCATATAACATGTTTCTATATAGAGGAAAATTTGTTTTCACCATTTTTAAAAAGTTTATAAACGAAAGGACTACATAGCTTCCTCCACGAGGAAGCAAAAACGTCCAAAAATTAAAAATACTTATCTCAAAAAAGTCTTGAAAATAAACGGTTAATCACTGAAAAATGACATAATAACCAAAAATTAAACATTGCCCGGGGAGGGCAATGACTGTTATTTGTTATTAATTGCAAGATTGTAGTTGTTCTCTATCACTGCACTTGAGATTTGTTTTATATCTGTTCTGTAACAAATATGTAACAATGAACAGCTATTTATAAATGTGATGTTATTAGACCAGTTTTTTCTTTTTCTTTAGATTTTGACTTTGACAATTTATAAAGTGTGGTTATGATGTGTTTTTATGTTTAAGTTTTCAATTTTTAAATTTGTGCTGAATTGAAAAAAAGTTATTAAAGCTAAAAGGATATTAATTTTAAAAGAGTGATTATATTTTGAATTTAAAAATTATGTTCTAGTTTTAGTTTGTGTTAAGATTATTGAAATTGATCATAATTTTTACTGACTATTTAATATTTAGTTCAATAAATTTATTGAATGTGAAAATTTAAAATTATTGGTAATGAATTTGATATACTTAATAGAAAAAGTTAGGAAATGTACACGTGCGTTTTTTCAAGTTAGAATTTATTTAAATATATTTTTAAGAAAAACTAAATATTAATGGGAAAAACTTGTCCTTTCTTAATATTTATAATTTTGCAGCTAAAGAGCTCAAACTTATTGGTAATCAAATGTATTTTTAAATGTAGATTAGAGAAAAATTATAACGAAATCTGTAGATTTTATAGTTTGTAAACATTTTATATTTTATATCTTACTTTTAAAAAATTTGTTCTGTTCGTATTTTTAAATAATTTATTTGTTATTATTTTGCTATAGTTTTTAATTTCAAAACAATATAGACACTACATGCGCGCTTTAGCGCGCGTTATTTATATTAGTAATAAAAAGTAAATAAAATCTTTCTTAAAAATAAAAATAATACGAAAGTCAGTCTTCAGCTTCTTGACGCTGACGTTTCTCCTTTTTTTCCTGCAAAGTAAACATTAATTTATCCGTTTATGATACACGCACATAATGTTTTTTTATTATAGAGCAAATGAAATCTGAAAGAACAAAAAAATAATCGCCAATAATGTTTGAACTTTAATTAGAAAAATTATCAAAAAGTTTTTTAATGAGACAGAATACCAAAAATAAAAAAACATTTGTATTAAATTTCTTTTATAATAAATGTGATAATATTTTTAAATTATTAAAAAATTGAAATTCCTCTACTCACTTTTCTTTTTCTCTTTTATACCGTTGATTTGCAGTGCGGAACCATTCCGCATCATGTCCATCGAAGTCCGCTTCAGTCAAAGTCCTATGGATTTTACATAATGTAGCTGCAAATTAAAAAATATTTCCTGACTAATATTTTTCCGACATTATCACACAAAAGCAAATGAAGATTTTTGTTAATGCTTCTAATTGCTGTATAGTAGGAAGATGTTAATAAGCGGTATTTTATTTCTTATATATATGTAATTCAAAATAATAATTTATTAATTACCTTTCACTTCCATCATACAGTTCAGAGTCTTTGCCCTGGGTTTTGCTTTGCATCCCTTCCATGTGTATCCTTTTGCACACTTGTTTTTTATGATTCTGGACAAAGCATTATAAATATGCCCTTTTGAGCCATCTCCACCAAATTTCGTAATAAACGTTTCCTAAGAATAAATTAAAAAAATAAATTTAGTCATAAATATGTATTTTGTTTTATTTAGTTTGTTAATTAATTAAAAAATCATATTTTGTTTGGAAAAAAGAAATGTAAGTTACAAGAAATAATAATTTTAATCAATTATATTTTATATACTTACTGTGACGTCTGGCATCTGTATTTAGTGAAATTTCTAGTGAAGTCGAAATTCTCAAATAAACGAGTTGAGAATTTTTATCGAATCTCTAAATTATTTTTGAATTTAAATTTTGTTTTTAATATTTTGTTTTATAAAAAATCGTAAATTGAATATATATATATATATATATATTCAATTAATTATTGATTTTAAAATTAATATTAGTTTATTTTGATTAAACATAAGATAAATATTTATTGAAAAGTTTAATAAATAATTAAAGTAAGTAATATTAAAAATTAGAGAATAAATAAATAATGAAACATGAATAATTATTACATTAAACATATATAAATATTATATATATATATTTAAGTCTTGTAAAAATTACTGTTAAATTTTATTATCATAAAAATAGTATAACATCTATAAATAAATAAACAAAATGTTTATTTATATTTAAATTATTTGTGAGACAGATTTAACATAAAAATCCAATATGGCGGCGATATTTCTACGCAGTAAAGCAATAACTTATATGAGATGTAATTTTATTTTAAAATGTAAATAATCTAAAAATAGAAAAATATTGATTTTACTCGAGAACTACGTAGTATAGATCCTAACGAATATTCACGAATTGTCCTTGAGTAATTCAAATTGATTGATCTTTTATTAGCAAAAATCATTAAACCCTCTAAGGCTCCTTACAATTCACCCCTCTGGATTGTACCTAAAAAATTAGATTCACATGGTAATAGACGCTGGAGAATGGTAATTGATTATCGTAAATTGAATGAAATTACTGTGGGAGATGTATATCCAATTCCCAGTATTATTGATATCATTGACCAGTGTGGAGGAGCTAAATACTTTTCTGTGTTGGATTTAGCTCAAGGATTTCATCAAATTCCTCTTGATCAAGAAAGTCAGCCAAAAACTGCTTTTAGTGCTCCATTTGGTCATTATGAATATACAAGAATGCCTTTTGGTTTAAAAACAGCTCCTAGTACCTTTCAAAGATTAATGGACATTGTTTTAACAGGTTTGCAAGGTATTGATATGTTCGTTTATATGGATGATATAGTTATTTATGCATTCAGTTTAGAAGAACATTCTCAAAAATTAAAAAAATTGTTAGGAAGACTTAAAACCTCAGGTCTTACCTTACAGCCAGATAAATGTGTTTTTCTTCGAAAAGAAATTACTTATTTGGGTCATTTAGTTACAGAAAAGGGTGTAAAGCCATATCCAAAAAAGTTAGAAGCAGTAAAGAAGTTTCCAATACCTAAAACAAGAAAAAATATTAAACAATTTCTTGGTCTTACTGGTTATTATAGGAGGTTTGTTGAGGATTATTCAAAAATAGCTAAACCTCTGACGTTATTATTAAAAAAAGATGTTAAATTTGAATGGACTTCATTACATCAAAAATCCTTTGAAATATTAAGAGATCGAATTTGTCAACCTCCCATTCTTCAATATCCTGATTTTTCAAAACCATTTATTTTAACTACAGATGCTTCACATTATGCTATTGGTGGAGTACTTAGTCAAGGTCTAATTGGACAAGATTTACCAATAGCATATGCATCTAGGGTTTTGCAAAGTGCTGAAATAAATTATTCTACTATTGAAAAGGAATTGTTGGCAATTGTTTATTTGGTAAAATTTTTCCGTCCATACTTATATGGTAGGGAATTTACATTAGTTACTGTTCATAGACCTTTAGTATGGTTAAATGGATTAAAAGATCCTGTTTCCAGACTAGCAACATGGCGTATAAAATTGAGTGAATACGATTACAAAATTATATATAAACCTGGTAAAATTAATGCTAATGCAGATGCTTTATCTAGAAATCCAGTAAATAATAATGATATTAAAATAGAAACAATAAGTATTATTGATGTTGATGGTTTGATTGATCGTTCTTTTGGATTGAGTGATTGTGGATTTCTTGGGATGAGTTGTGCCGATTTGGGGGTCGGAGGGGTTAAGCCTAATATATCCGCGGGGGGTGTTTGTCCCTCGGATTCGCGAATTGTGCATGAAGACTCATTGCAGCAGGTTTTAAGCTGTCCAATTTTGGAATCCTTTATGAATGAATGAATCAGTTTTTCAAATCGATAATGCTTGTATAATTTATAGTAAAGATATGCTGTCTATGGGAACTGGTTATATTGTTCATTTTGTTTCAGCAGATTGTATTTTTCAATCAGATATTAGTAAAGAATTAATTGAAAAAAAATTATTAAATGTAGAATCAATAAAATTAGATGATTTTAAGGTTGGAAATGTAATCGTTATTCCTCAAGGGAATCGCTATATTTTTCATGTAGTAGTTAAAGAAAACTTTGATGGGAGTTTTTTTGAATAAAATATCAAGTGCTATTTTAGCATTAAAAAATGCACTGGAACCACTTGATATTACTTTTTTTAGAGTTTCAAAAGTGGGAAACAATTTAGATTAAATTTCTTGGTTTTCTATTGAAAAAATATTTTATCAATACTTTTCTGATTCAAAAATTAAAATTTTAGTTTGTTCAGAAGAAATAAAAAAGCCAAAAATAGAAGAACGCGAAAAAATCATTAAAGAATTTCATGAATCAACTATAGGAGGTCATAAGGGGGTTTCAAAAACATATTCAAGAATTAGATCAATTTATTATTGGCCAAATATGAAAATTGAAATACAAAATTTTGTTAAATCATGTAAAAATTGTCAAAGAAATAAAATAATAAATTTAAGAACAAAACAGCCAATGAGAATTACAGACACTCCTAAGGAACCCTTTGAGAAAATTCAAATTGATATAGTTGGTCCTTTACCAATTACCTCGCATGAAAATCGATATATTTTAACTATACAATGCATATTTTCAAAATATGCAGATGCTATTCCATTAAAAAATATAGATTCAGTTACAATAGCTCATGCTCTTGCCGAACAATTTATTTCCCGTTATGGTTGCCCCAAAATAATTCATAGTGATCAAGGAAGAAATTTTACAAGTAAAGTTATGAAACTTTTTTGTAAAATTTTTAATATTGAAAAAATTCAATCAACAGCCTATCATCCTCAATCATTAGGATCTCTTGAACGAAGTCTTTAAGATCTAATTCAATATCTTCGTCAATTTAGTAACGCTCAATCCTGGGATGAAAAGTTACGATATGCATTATTTTCTTATAATACTTCCATTCATGAATCAACTGGATTCGCACCTTATACTTTAGTTTTCGGAAAAGAAGCAATAATTCCTTCTAGTTTTTCCCAAGAATTACCTGATAAAACTTACACACAATACTTACAAGAACTTTTCCGTAAAATGGACAGTATCCATTCTTAGCCCGTGAACATCTTGAAAAATCTAAAACAAAAAATAAATATTATTATGATAAGAATGTTCATCCGGTTGGTTATAAAATTGGTGATATAGTAAATTTAAAGATAAATATACGAAATAATAAAAAATTCGACCCATTTTTCGAGGGACCTTATAAAATTACAGAATTAATTGGTGAATTTAATGCTAAAATAAAGAAAATTAGTAATAATCAACTTAAAATTGTTCATAAAGATCAATTACAATTAACTAATCTTTGAATAAACCTTAAATTTGTAAAACAGAATACTAATAAAGGAACTGTAATACAACATTTGTAAATGTTCGTAACTATATTTCTTTTTAACGATCCATCTCTGGAATTTTTCACTACATACCTCACGATGGTGTTTATTTACACCACATGTCAATTAATATCAAGTGTCGACTTCTGATTTCTTTCACTTATTTTAATTTAATTAAAAGAAAAATGAATGGGCCCTCACAACACAAGGATATTCAGGATATCCCTGGGACGTCCTGGGGATATCCATTTGCTTTTGGCGATTCGGATATCCCTAAGATATCCTCTGGATATCCATGGACATCTCTAAGATATCCCAGGGATATCCAAACCGCCGAAAACAAATCGATATCCCCAGGACGTCCCAAGGATATCCTGAATATCCTTTTGTTGTGAGGGGAGTACCCAATTATTATAATAGAGGTGATCCTCCATATTTTATTTCCCATGAGTAATGGGTTTCAAGAAACTTTCCGTTTTTATTATTGCCACCAGTAAGTAAATCAGTTCATCAATGAAGATTATCCTGGAATTAATTATTATTATATTTTTTTTTTGGATATATATATATATATAATAAAATTTTTTTTATATAATAAATAAAATTTTTAATTGAAACGTTTTCACATGTATCATTGTATATATGTGTGTGTTTATTATTATTATTATTCTTACCATATATCTATGTTTCTAAACATGCATACATACACATATATTTATATATATATATATATGTGTTTTCCTTTCTTGACATCTTTTGATGTCTTCCTTTTTTTTTGTTTTCTTTCATAGACGACTTTGGACCAAATTTCAGCACTCGATTCTCCATTTATCCACATGGATGCCATTATTTGGTCATCAATACCAAATGAAGGGCAAACATGGCGTTGTGAGGAATGTTTTTTCGCGGGAAGAGTTCCTGATGGTGTTCGAGGAGTAGTCGAACACCGGCATTATATGCTTACCGTCACTTTGGCCCAAGAAAGAGGTTGTCCGGGGTGCCTTCGTCGCGATGTTTTTCGCAGGCGACCAGCCGGACAATGTTGGAGATGCATTTGGGCTTTTAGTAGCCTCAATTTAATAATTATAAATCTTCCTCATATAATAGTTCAATTGTATAGTTGTATTGAACCCCCATACATTAGATGTCTTTATCCGATAGAGACAATTCTCCCATCTGTTGAAGAACTTTTTTTTTAAGAATTAATAGAAACGATAGAGGGGAAATAGTTTACCTCCCAATTATAAATGCGGAGGAGGAACCTCAACAGGTCCCTGATAACTTACTTAATGAAGCTGCAGTCCCTTTTCATTTAATTCGGGACATCCCAATGGCCGAAAAAAATGGTCCGATTGATTAAAAAAAAAAAAAAAGCGAAAATTATTATTTTTTTTTTATTATTAGAGAAAGTATCACTCGGACACAAATTTTTTTTTTTTTTTTTTTTTTTTCAAAATTTTTTTTTCATCTGTATAAAAATTTTTTTTTTTTTTTCAAAAAAAAATTTTTTTTTTCACATTTTTTCCAAAAAATTTTTTTTTTTCACATTTTTTTCAAAAAATTTTTTTTTCTCGTAATAATTTTTTTTCTATAATAAAAAAATTTTTTTTTTTTTAAAAACAACTTAAAGAGCAAAATTCTTTCATTTTTCGACACATTAGAGTTAAATTAGACACACTTTTATACTTTTAACGTTTATAGATATTAAAGGAATAATGTACCTACTTTCATTAAAGTAGATCATAATGTTTATTCAAGGTAATACTTGATATTTTTCAAATAATGTTGTTTTTTTACACTTTTTGCTCTAAGAAGCTCAATATTTTTACTATTACGTTTAAAAAAACGCATACAATCAAAATTTTAATTGTTATATTGACTTTAATAGCAGGTTTAGCAAAGAAAATACATTTTCCACGTAAAAGTTTCTGGAATTATCCCTTTTTCTTATAAAAAAGGGTCACCAAGTATTCACCTCGTGTCCATTGGTCAATATTGTCCCATTTTTACAGGGAAATCAACCTGAATTAACAAAGATAGAACTAGGAACTCTTTAAATGTCTGTTAGGTGTAATTTTTCATCCATTCCCACTTCCAGTTTTTTAAATTTTCAATTACATTTCTATTTCCACATTCACTTTTTTAAATTCATTTCCACTTCCTTTTACACATCCACTTTTTCCAATTTCTATTCTTATTTCCACTTCCACTTTTTTATTTACATTTCCACTTCCATTTTATCTAATTCTCATTTTCACTTCCATTTCCACTATTTCCAGTTCTAAGTCCTACTACCGCTTCCACCTTTTCTAATTCTCATTCCATTTTCCAGTTTATTTTTATTACCACTTTCACTTCCATTGTTCTAATATGAAACTGAATTCCGCAACGTTTTTATAAACAAAAACGAAAAAATAATTAGATAATATGTATTTTTTTGGCATAAAATTAAAATTATTCGGAGGTAATTGGCTTCTATAAAAAGATTAATATCTTAAATTAAAAGTTTATGCAAATCAAAATTAATAATAAAATGACTAGAAAAAATCATTTTATTTTAATTTTTCGTTTTAAAAATCGTTGCGGACTTCAGGTTCATGTTCTAATTTTCATTCCCATTTCTACTTTTTCGAATTCTCATTTCCACTTCCAATTGTTTATTTTCATTTTTACTTCCATTTCCACTTTTTCTAATTATCAGTCCTACTTCCACTTCCATTGTTCTAATTTTCATTCCCATTTCCACTTATTCGAATTATTATTCCCACTTCCACTTCCATTTTTTCTAAATTTTCTTCCTATTTCCACTTCCACTTCTATTTTTTTTAAATTTTTATTCCCTTTTCCACTTGTTTATTTTCATTTCCACTTCCATTTTTTCTATTTCCACATCTACTTTTTTAAATTCATTGCCATTTCCACATCCACTTTTTTCAATTTCAATTCTCATTTCCACTTCCACTTGTTTATTTTCATTACCTCTTCCATTTTTTCTAATTCTCAGTCATACTTCCGCTTTTAGTTTTTCCAATTTTCATTCCCTTTTCCACTTGTTTATTTTCACTTCCACTTTCATTGTTCTAATTATCATTCCTACTTCAACTTCCTCATTTTCTAATTCTTATTCCCATTTCCACTTTTTCTATTTCTTCTTCCCACTTGTACCTTTTCTTATTTTCATTCCTTCTTTTATTCCCATTATATTAATTTATTTCGCCTTTTCCACTTTTTGTAATTTTCATCCATAATAATATAAAAAAGTGGATAAGTATGTGTGAATGGAAATTAGAAAGAATAGAGTCGAAATGGAAGTGGGAATGAAAATTAAAAGAAGTTTAAAAGTTTGAATAAAAATTAGAAAAAGTGAATATGTAAGTGGGAATTAAAATTAGAAAAAGTGGTAATAAAAATTAAAAAGTGGATGTGGATGTGGGATGTAGAAATTGACCAACATTGACCTATATACGGAAAAAATTAGTCGCGTGAATTTTAGGCGACTAATCGAAGACTCTTGGATATTATAAAATATTTTACGGAGTTTTAGAAATACTCCACGATTAATGTTAATGTAACACTTTGATGCAAAATTTAGACAACGAGTCGAGGAAAATAGTGCTCAGAAAAAATGCGCAAACTCTCAAGTATTTTAGCCAGTTCTTTTCATTTGTATATATTTGTGATTCTTGTCTCTTAAATTGAACCTTTTAAATTTAGCTGGACAAATATGTAGTGTTGTACAGCATTTATTATTTAAATATAATTAATTAAATTAAATTTGTATGATGTGTAAAATAATAAATAATGTAGTAAACAATTTTAATCTTCAATAATTATTATAAACGTAATAATAACAGTTATATATAATATAATTAAATCGTTTAAAAAAATTTAATTAATTAATAGAAAACAATTTGTTTGACTCAATTATTATTTGAATTTAATAAATTTTTTTTACACATTTGATAAATAAATAATAAAAAAAGCTGTAAAATATTCTTAAACACATATTAAAATACTATTTAAAATTCTAAAACATGTCAAGCAAAAATAGCTCAGATTTTTAATTTACAAAATATTACACTCTTTCTCGCAAGCGGTGAAAAAATGTTACGTTTAGTATATGAGGACGATGAGAAAGTTCATTCATAACGAGCGAAATAGCAGAATCGTAGTGTAATATAAATGTATATGCGTGTTAGTGTTAGTATTAAGTTTGCGGTAGGGAATTGGTTTAAACCTGTGTGTCGTGATTGTGTGTACATGTAGAAATAATTAAATATAGGGAATAATAAAGAAGAATTAAGAGAATTTTTTTCATTGGTCGATTTAGAGTTTTTGTTTTCCGCGACTGTTGATGAAACTTTAGAACACTGTAGAACAAATTTTAGGTTCGCAATTTTCCTCGACTATCGCCGAATCGTTT
This sequence comes from Leptopilina boulardi, assembly GCF_019393585.1. Taxonomy (NCBI): domain Eukaryota; kingdom Metazoa; phylum Arthropoda; class Insecta; order Hymenoptera; family Figitidae; genus Leptopilina; species Leptopilina boulardi. The sequence goes on along the minus strand of NW_026137781.1, from coordinate 47,323 downwards.
GCGCGCCGTCTCCATAGATCGACCGGTGGTGTTTTTATTTTCATCGATTGTCGCTGAAAGTTTAGAACATGTTTTCTAAATTCTCTTCGAATGTACTCTATTTTTTGAATTACTTCTTCGTGATTTTTAGAGCTGAGTGATTTTAAAAAGTTAAACACTCTTCACTATATCCGTGAGTCTTCTACAAAGTCGATGAAAATTTCCTTGACTAATTTTTTCCGTGTAGGCAGCGGTTAGTCACATTCAAAACTCCTACACTGAAAAAAATATTTATTTGGTTCAAATACTCGATTACTTGATTATTATCAAATAAATATTTATTTGTTTCAAATAATTATTAATTGAGTCAATTAAATGATATTTGTTTCAAATACAGCAATAATTGGTTAAAATATTATTTATTTAATTCAAATAAAAAATTTTTGGTTCAAATAAATATTTATTTGATAATACTCAAGTAATCGAGTATTCAAATAAATTTTTTTTTTGGTGTAGTTTTCCATATTTGTTAGTTGTGGTCAATATTTCCGTACAAATTGACAAAAAGTAACTCACTGCTACCCGACTACTATTAGAGCGTGCGTCCGAGCGTCGGTCGAGTTTTTTGATCGAGACCCTCAATTGACCTAGAAACCAGGCTAATACTTGAGGACCTTTTTTGATAATAAAAACAAATTTTCTGAAATTTTTTCCCGGGAGCGATGCGATGCGTGGTAAGTATAAATTGATTTTTATCGATACGCTTTTCTACATCATAATAATTAGTCATGCGCAAAAGATTTATTTTATTTCTGTTAATGGACAGTAGTAAAATTTGGTAATTCAACATGCGCAGGAACATAATGTCTTGTTTATCAATATTTGCACATGCGCAAAAGCGTAATTTTAAGTGTATTAATGCGTAATTGAAAAATTGGGAAATTTAAAATGCGCCTCGATTATTTGTAATTTTATAAGTTAATAATTAAATTAAGGAATATTTAATGTGCCCAAAATTATTTTACATTTTATGACGTCAGTCAAATGTAAATATAATCTCAATTTTTCTTTTTGTCGGCAACCTTATTTATTATTATTTCATGTTTGAATTCTGTTTTTAAAATAAATTGGAATGGAAGGCCTCTTAATATTCAATGTTAATAGAAAAATATTCATATAGAAATTTATATTTTATCAGGGTATCCAGCAAGAAGTACAAAAATAACTCCCTAAATTTTCCCTTACGCATTCTTCACATTTTTCTTTACTAAATATTTAATATGAAAAAAATGGAAAGTATCAAATATTGAAGCATCTTCAAGATAATAAAGTCATTTTATTTATTAGCATTATAAACTATGTCTTACACCGAAAAATTTTAACAATTCATAAAAAAAGTAGTCTCTGATTGGAATAAATTGCTTTAATTTTTATTTTCCTTTTAGGGATCATCCATAAAGCATGTGATACATTTTTTCGAAATTTTAACACCCCCCACCCCCTGTGATGCTTTTTCCATTTACGATTAACATGTAGTGTGATATTTTTCTGACCCCCTCCCACCCTCTAAAGCATCATGTGCTTTATGGATGATATAATTTTAAAAACCAATTCCGCTCTGTTAAATAAGTGGTTCTCAGTTTATACAAATTGCAACGCGTTTTTAACTATGAAAGTCTGAGAATTTTAATTAATTTCTCAAAATCTTCTAAAACATCCATTATTAACTTTATGGAAATAAAAAGTAGAATACTTAAGCTTTATTTCCACATAGATTTTGTCAAAATCGGAGTCAACAACGTGTTTTGAGATAATTATATAGAAGTTTAACCTTCAAACAAAATTTTTTATATTAATTAAATATTTTTTAACAGAATTTTTTGACAATAATAATGTTTAGAAATTTCTCTTTCGAAACTACTTATTGCAAAAGTATTTTGAATTAATTAAATAGGATAAATAATTATTCAAAAATTGTCTATTATTGTCAATTGTTTACTAATGGGGATATAATTTTACATTAGAATGCCCCATATGGGTTATTCTACGTCAAGATTAGCTAACACTTGACAAGAAATGACCCATATGAACACAGCGTTAAAATCGTTAAATAATATAGAAAGATAATATTTTTCTAATCAAATCAATTTGTTTGCCAATACGAAAATTTATTTTTTTCTGTATGAAAAAGTACTTTATATTTATAAAAAATTCAAATTATAATTTTCTCTGTTTAAAGAAGAAGTATACAAATTTTGTTGGATATAAATATGACAAATTTTTGTCTTATTATGTTAGGTAGTAGTATATGAATCACAATAGTATGAAATAGTGATTTTTGAAGGAAATGGTAAAGTACGCATACTAGGAGGGGGGTTTAATTAAGAAGGTTTTCAATCGTTTCATTAATACTATTAGTCTATACAGTATTCTCAATTCCCTATGTTACACTTTCTAATTAAATATTGTTAACATTAATAGTGAACTGTTTAAAAATGTTATTCTTATTATTACATATATATATATATATACATGTGTGTGCGTATTTTCTGCAAAAAATCTTTAATTTTTTTGTTTTTAATGGACAATCAGAAGGCTTTTGTTATTGGAGAATGTTCAACATGCACTGAAAGAATTTATACGATAAGTTTTTTAAGTATATTATAACATCTTAAAATTGAAATAATTCAATCATAACTATAAATAATTAAAACCGTTACATTTAAATGAAATTATAGGTTTTCAATAATTTCATAAATTGAACGAATCGCTATTGAAATCATTTATTACTAATTATTTAGAATAGCTAATTGTTATTGTATACATTTATTTGTTTTTGTCCTCTTTTTAGTTGATAAGTATACTAAGGAATATTTAATATACCCTGTTATTTTACTATATCATTTATTTTCACATAATTTTTAATTGAATTTTACATAATGTTATTAAGTAAATTTTTATTTTTAATAACCTATTAGTCATTTGTAAATTTTTAATTATAGTACAGCACATCACCCTATTGAAAAAAACACGTGTAATTATAAGTATATTTATACGTTTAATTATACTTGTCTATATTTTATAATATTTAGGTATATATTAATAAACAAAAAAATATTCCATATTTATGTATTCCTAAATATTAAAAATTATAGACACGTATAATTATACGTATATTTATACCTATAATTCTTGTTTCAAATTCGTATGTCTTATTATACGTATTATTAAGGTAAGTCCGGGGGAGTTGGCCATGCGGGAGAGATTGCCAATTCAAATATTGTATAGAATTTGCTGCCAGGTATCGCTTATTAAAGATTAGTTCGCTTTGTTTTGTGGCAAAACACAATTAAAAGAAAAAACTTCACAAAAAATATTGAAAAAGTAAGTAAAAATCTGATTTGTTGTTTTTACTAGTTCGGAAAAAAAGTGATGAGTTTACTTTTCTCACTGATGTTATGTTATTTTATAGAATAATTTTGAATTTCATGTTTTTTTTGTAAAGTACATGACCCAAGCTTTGTCATAACTTTATATTTATTCAAAAAATGTATTTATTTATTTAAATTTTAGTTGTGTCAATTTGTCTCCTGACATTAGGAGAGATGACCATGTTTTTTCGAGGTGAGATGGCCATACTGTTTAAGTTATTGGCATCCTTGAGATTCGTGTGTTCGCTAAAAAAACATTAATTCTGTGGCAAATGACATTTTTTATGACATATATTACAACAAGACACTCTAACAAAGATTTTCAAATTTAAATATGAGCAAATAAAATAATCACTATTGTGTAATTAAATCTTAAAAACGTTTATAAACATTCATAACACAGGTATACAAAATAACACTTTTTTATATATATAGCAGAATGGTTTCCAATGTATTTTTGTGTACTGAACACGATCCCGGGTTCCAAAATTGCGTGTCACATCAGGATTTTGAATAAAGTGGAGGTAAAGTCCCCAAAAATAGTGTTTTTGAGGGTTTTCATTATTTTTTTATTCCTTTACCAGACACTTCTATATATGCTTAAATTAAAGCTTAGATCGTACACTTTAAGACTCATTTACGGAGGATTAAAAAAAATTTGAAATTTTGAAAAAATGGGGGTAAATACCCCAAAAATCTTTTTAGGTGACTTGAACCTAATTTTTTTTCAAAATTTCAAATTTTTTTTCCTTGCGCTTATGAGTCTTAAAGTGTAAGATATAAGCTTTAATTTAAGCCTATATAGAAGTCTCTATCACGTCAGGTTAAGGAGAAAAAAAATACTGAAAACCTTCAAACACGGGTTTTGGAGACTTTACCCCCACTTTTATCAAAATCCTGACGTGATACGCAATTTTGTAACCCGGGATCGTGTTCAGGACACAAAAATAAATTGGAAACCACTCTGATATCTCAAGAAAATACCTTGTAGACTTGTTGTGTTATTCCGGTTAGAAGTTCAATAGCTGCTAAACGAATCCGTGAGAATCTCGGATACAAGCATTTTTCGGTATCCGAAAAGTTCATAACCTTGTAAAAGCACTGAAACGAACGTCTCTTGTAGGGCTTTTAATCAAGAAAAAATAATTAAATTGATGCAGAAACGATGAGAAATTAAATTAGAAGCAAAAGTAAATGATTATTTATTAAAGAATTGTACATTTAAACAAAAAATAATTATGCTTACTAATTCTAACCTCTGCATTAAAAACATTGTGAAAACAGTGTTTTGTTTGTAATTTTACCTTGTTATTCGGAAAATATGGTTTTCTACCTTACCGAGATTGGATATTAACTAACGCTAATTAACTAACGCTTATTAACAAACTAACTAACTAATTTCAATAGCAATCCAAAAGTTAAATTAATATCCAATGTCGGTAAGGTAGAAAAACATATTTTTCGAAAAACAAAGTAAAATTGCAAACAAAATACTGTTTTTACAATGTTTTTAATGCAGAAGTTAGAATTAGTATGAATACTGGTTTTTTGTTTAAATGTACATTTCTTTAATAAATAATCATTTATTTTTGCTTCTAATTTAATTTCCTATCGTTTCTGCATCCATTTAATTGCTTTTTCTTGATTAAAAGCCCTACAAAAGTCGTTCGTTTCAGTGCGTTTACAAGCTTATGATCATTTTGGATACCGAAAAGTGCTTGCATACGAGATTCTTACGGATTCGTTTACCAGATATTGATCTTGTAACCGGAATCCGCGTTTTTTTTTATTTTTTACTAAGAAGCGCTAGGCTGGGATTGGTTGCGTCAAATATGTTTCCAATGTATTATACCGTAAGCTGCTGAGGTAGCTGAGAGACTTAAGGCGGAGACTTTGGAGTCTCGAGGACGTGGGTTCGACTACCCAATCAGCACGAAAACTTGCAGCAAACTTGCAGGAAGTTTGTCGTGCAAGATGTGCAAGATTGCAGTGCAAACATGTAGTAAGTTTGGTTCAAGCAACAAAATGTACTCTTGTGACAAGGTAGTTAAGTAAGCTTGGAGCAAACTTGCAAAAAACTTGCTGCAAGCTTGTATAATACTAAAAAAAATTTTTCGAAACAATTTGTTACTAAATAAACATAAAGGGCACCCTGCTTTGGAGGTTAAAAAATTTATTGGGCAGCCATAGGAGCTTCCGTTTACATCTGCACATCGTATTAAGTTTTGCAAACTTGCAGCAAGCTTGCGTCAACTTTGCCCTGCAATCTTGCCACAAGAGGGCATTTTGTTTCTTGTACCAAACTTGCTACATGTTTGCACTGTAATCTTGCGCACCTTGAACGGCAAGCTTCTTGAAAGTTTGCTGCAAGTTTTCGTGCTGATTAGGTATACTAACAGACTAAATTTTTTTTCTCGCAAACATAAAAAATTATTCTAAAACGAGTACAAGAGTTTTTGTAGTAAGTTTAAGAAGTTGTCTTGAAATTCTCTGCACTTCTTATAGAAATACTGCTTAGAATTTTTCAAAGAAATATTAATAAATTTTTTAAATTATTATCATATCCTCAGTTCCTGAACAAATTTAGGAATAATTCTTGAACAAAGTTTTTCTTTGTAACTTATTGATTATGTTCAGAACATGTTTATTTTGTAAATAACAATATTTTATATCATTTTGCTTCCTCATGGAGGAAGCATTGTAATACCGAAATTTTTCCAACTTGATTTTCTGATGTATCTTTATGTTTTTCGACCTCAGGAATCCAAAAATCACATTTTTAAAAAATGTCGTTCCGTGTGTGTGTATATATATACACTACATTTTCTTAAATATCTCGAATACTATAAGAGCTAAAGGGGTAATTTTTTTTAATTGTAGGTCTCACTGGCGGACAAATAATGGGAGTTCTTTGAGCCATATTAGTAAAGATTAACTATTATTTTTTTGCATTTTAAAATTTTTGAAAAATCGTTTTTTGCCTTTAAAAAAATTTTAGGACACCTATGAATATTTTTCTTTAATTTTGTAGAATTTTTTAAGATGCATCTTTTAAGCTATTGGCGAACATTCTACTGATATTCTATCCAAAGTTATTAAATTTTTAAAAATTAAAGAATATTCTACTGTTATTTTATACAGAGTTATTGACATTTTGAAATTGAAAAATTTTGAAAAACCTTCCTTTTTTGTGTTATTTATTGAAAAATATTTATGTATCTTTAAAATCATTATGAACAACTTGGAGAATATTTAAAAACGAATCAATTGACCTATTATTAAACCTTTTATTGTGAAATATTACGAAGTTATTGATGTTAAAAATCTATCTCTGCAAATACTCAAAAATACAATTTAACACCTTCTTAAAATTATAATTATACCAAATAATTTACTATAAATTGATTCCAACAAATCTTCATCTTGAAGCAAAGTGTTCATTTTATGAACACAAAAAGTTCATACTTCAACTTGGCAGCGGTTTTTTGTTTTTCATACACGGAAAAAAAGGAATTGCTTACAGATACTCACTGATGTTTGCTATCGGATCTATAAGAATTAGTAGCCACAGCTAAATTTTATGCTATGACAACGAAAAAGTTTGCTGTGATAAACAATATCAGTATTAACTTTTAAAAATTTACTGTCATAGCAAACTTTTTTGATCCCACAGCAAATTTGTTCGCTGTCCCTATATTAACTAATGGAATTTGCTGTGACAGCAAATAGTTCGTTGCTACAGCAAACTTTTTCTATGCTTGTAAGTGTCACTGATTACTCTAGCAGGTAAACATTTGTTTCATTATTTGTTTAATTATATTTTTTATTGGTTAGCTTTTTACTGTCATTTAGCATGGGGGGGGGTAAAATGGGATATGGCATTTAATTATCGTCCTATAAAAACGGTACTGACCCTACCGATAATCCAATGTGTCATGTAATAAATGATGTAAAAGCTTATGAAAAATCATATAGGAAATTGAGACATGATTTGAAGTGGGATTCGATGTAAATTCTTATTAACGTATTCTTAGGTAATTAATTATGTAAATTCCTATGTGAAATCCTACAATTTTTTCTGGTCACATTTTTTCCTTCAATTTCTTATGTCAATTTTCTTCTTGTTTTCTCATTAAAAATTTTTAATTTTTATAACCTGGCGTCTGCCAACTGAAAATTCCTATATGAAATCCTATATTGTTTCCGTTATATAATTCTATGTGAAATCTTAGATACAGATATTTCAGAATCTACATGAAATCCTATATGATTTCTTATGTTCAAATCAATCATATATATATATATATATATATATATATATATGTATGATCCCACGTGAGAATTTTTAATATGATTTCATGTCAGATTTTTTTTAATAATTTTTTATTCAAGAATCGAAAAAAGATTTGATGTATGATTTGATATAGGAAAATTTCTGATAATTTATTACCTAAGAATACGTTTATAAGAATTTACATCGAATCCCACTTCAAATCATGTCTCAATTTCCTATATGATTTTTCATAAGCTTTTACATCATTTATTACATGACACATAGGATTTTATGTGGATTTTAATATATGAATTTATGTAAAATCCTATATAAGATCCTACATGAGAATTTCCAGTAGGGGGAACGTGAAAATGATAAACATTGATTTTAAAATACTTTTTTCTCTAAACACGGACACTTTTCAAAATCGTACAAAATACAAAGGATCCTTATCTTATAAATTTCTTAAATCTGAAAGATTGAGCAAATCTTTACAAAAACGCGATTGTAAAACGAAAAATAGGAAAGTAATATAATAACATCTGCGACATTGTGCTTCCTGCATGCTTCTGCCACCTAACGGCTGTAGGATCGACGTAATAAGGCTAAAATTACTGTACTTTACTACTTTTCATTTTACAATCGCGTTTTTGTATAGATTTGCAAAATTTTTCGGATTTAAGAAATTTATAAGATAAGGATCATTGGTATTTTGTCCGATTTTGAAAAAGTGTCAGCGTTTTATAAATTTAAAATGTCTTGCTTTTTTTAGGTTAAGGCCCTACTGTAAATTTCCAAATGAGATATTTTATAAGATCGCTTATGGTTTCTCATATAGGATTCTATACGAAATCTTATAAGGACATCTCGTAAGAAGAATATCATCAGTGTCCATACAGGATTCCATAAAGGATCTCATATGTGGTAGTATCTCATATGAGAAACCAGAATTTTTTGCACGATTTTTGAATAAATTTTCAAAAAGCAAAAAATTGTAATTTTCTTTTACTATCATTCTAGATTTTTGAGAAATTTGACCTTGAAAATATAAAAAATTTCCTTTATAGGATATTATTTATACTTCCGAAGTAGGGGTACCTCCGATTTTAATAAAACTTGGTATACTAACGTATTTTGGTGCGCTGATTACGAAAATGATAGTGAAAATTGGCGCAAATTTGATTATCATGGTAAAAACCATAAAAAACACCATAAAATAATGGTTTTTTACGATTATCTCGTAAAAAACAAAAAATTTCGAAAAAAGTTTTGGACAAAAGTTCTAGATCTCAAAAAAACACACATTTCATGTTTTATGCATTTTTTACCAAAAGTCATTATTTTTCGAGAAAATTGGTCCGAAAGTAATTTGCGGAAAATGTGGGGTGGAGTCTACAGCAGCGGTAAATGCAAAATATTAAACACGGCCTTCGGCCGCGTAAGGTACTGCTCGCTTCTCTTTTTAAGAAATCTTGGCGAGAGGGGGTGAATGTGTCCGAAAGTAATTTGCGGAAATTGTGGGGTGGAGTCCACAGCAGCGGTAAACGCAAAATAGTAAACACGGCCTTCGGCCGCGTAAGGTACTGCTCGCTTTTCTTTTTAAAAAATACCTTGGCGAGAGGGGGTGGATATGGCCGAAAGTATTTTGCGGAATTCGTTAGATCCTGACTAAAGGTGAATATGATACTATATACGAGTCAAATAATATGTCTAACCATGACTGCTGTATATGTTTTCATTATCATGGTGTTTTTCGTTTTTTGGATTTTTCTCGAAAAATAATGACTTTTGGTAAAAAATGCATAAAACATAAAATGTGTGTTTTTTTGAGATCTACAACTTTTGTCTAAAACTTTTTTCGAAATTTTTTGTTTTTTACGAGATAATCGTAAAAAACCATTATTTTATGGTGTTTTTTATGGTTTTTACCATGATAATCAAATTTGCGCCAATTTTCACTATCATTTTCGTAATCAGCGCACCAAAATACGTTAGTATACCAAGTTTTATTAAAATCGGAGGTACCCCTACTTCGGAAGTACACCCGATTTTTTTAACGATACAACATTTTTTTGAAGTTTTCATGATATGCATTTGAAAGTTCATATCATCCTAAACAATTTGAAATTTAGAACTTTTAAAAATATGTATTTTTGTATGAGATATCCTTGCTTGAAGTTTGCGTTTAAAAAAATGGATAGGTTTCGTTGAAATTTGTCTTTCGAGAGTTTCCAGAGTAAGTAACACAGGTCTACAAAGTATTTTTTCAGATATCAGAGTAGTTCAGGATGTATTTTTGTGTATCACGTCAGGATAATTAAAAAAAATACCCCAAAAAACATGATAGTGTTCAGCACACAAAAATACATTAGAACCCACTGTGATATGTAAAAATAACCTTATACACCTGTGTTACTCTGGAAACTTCTAAGAGGAAAGTTTCAACGATACCTAACAGTTTTTTCAAAAGCAAATTTCAAACGGATATCTCATGCAACAATAAACATTTTTAAAAGTTGCAAATTTTAAATTGTTCAGGAAAAAAAACAAGACAAATGTATTGATATAAAGAACCAACTAATATTCTAAGATTTTCAAGGACAAATTTCTCAAAAACTTAGGGTAATGGAGCAATTCTGAGTTCACATTCGTGTCTAATTTAAAAATATTTGAATTTATTCCAAAAATGTAATTTAAATTTTTGAAATTATTTGTTCTGATAGGAATAAGTTATTTGTATCAGTAATAATCATTTCAAGTCAACAGCAAAATTTTGCAACATTAAAAAAAAATTTTTTGAAATTATACTGAAAATTTCTTCGATGAATGTTAAAATATGGAGATCTCTTCTAAAAACCTAATTAACATTTTTAAATGAATTGTTTTTAAAAGAATTGTTTATCAGAATCAAAAATAGTTATCCTATGTCATCAGAAAAATTTAGGAAAAGTAGAAAAATTCTTTTTTGAGATTATTCTAAAACTGTTTTCGATGAATTCTAAATTTGAAAATTTTGATATTTCTTCTAAAAACCTAATAAATAATTTTTCAATTAATTCTTTTTCAAAGAATTGTGTTTTCGAATCAGAAATAGTTATCGAAAGTTATCAGAAAAATTTAGAGACAACAAAAATACTGTGAAGAAAAATAATCTGAAAATCGTTCGATATGGTCCAAATTTGAAAATAATGGAATTTTTTCAAAAAATGTTTTAAAATTTTTTTAATTATTTGTTCTCAAAGAAATAGTTTATTTAAAACAGTAATAATAATCTCAAGTCAACAGAAAAAATTAGGAACATGAAAAAAATAATTTTGGAAATTATACTCAAAATTTCTTTGACGAATTTTAAAATTCTGATATTTCTTCCAAAAACTTAAAAAACCATTTTTTAATTAATTCTTTTTGACAAAATAGTTAATAAGAAATAGTGAACCCGAGTCATCAGAGAAATTTAGGAAAAGAAGAAAATTTTTTTTTGGAAATTATTCTGAAAATGTCTTCGATGAATTCAAAATTTGAAAATTTTGATATTTCTTCTAAAAACCTAATAAATAATTTTTCAATTAACTCTTTTTAAAAGAATTGATTTTTCGAATCAGAAATAGTTATCCCAAGTCATCAGAGTAATTTAAAAACAACAAAAATACTTTGAAGGAAAATAACCTGAAAATCGTTTGATATGGTCTAAATTTGAAAATAATGGAATTTTTTCCAAAAATGTTATTTAAATTTTTTTAATTATTTGTTCTCATAGAAATAGTGTATTTAAATCAGTAATAGTCATTCCAAGTCAACAGAAAAATTTAGGAACATAAAAAAAAAAAATTTTGGAAATTATTCTGAAAGTGTCTTTGAAGAAATTTTAAATTTGAATAATTGAGAATTTTTTTTAAAAACATAACAACTAATTTTTAAATTAATTGTTTTCTGTGATAAACTTTATTGAATTTAGAAATAATTATTCAGCTTTATGAGAATGTTTATAAACAATAAAAATAAATTTGACAATTAAATAGAAAATGGTTTTCATAGGAACTTGCAGAAACACCTTGAGAGTTATTCTTGTTTTCGTTGCTAGGTAAAACATTTGTTTATTTTTTAACATGTCATATTGACAGAAGTAAAAAATAGTGAAAAGCTAGTGTATTGTATAGTAGTATAGTGTATAGTACTGTATTATTCTTGGATTTACTTTTTTTATTTGAGTTTTTTGCATTTTTTTATATTTGTGTATTTGTGTATTTTGGACAGTGATAAATCGATATAATCAAGATCATAGATCGCAGCTGATTTACAGCATTGGTTCGTAGATTCTTAATACCAATCAAAATTTTTATTCTAAATAAAATATATATTATTATTTTTAGAATTATTATTTTTAAGTAAATAAAAAAATTACTTTGTTGAAAAATAACCTCAGAATCGTTGGGATATGGTTGAAATTTAAAAATATTTGAATTTAATCGAAAAATGCGCTGAAATTTTTTTAAATTAATTGTTTTTATAAATATGTTATTTCAATCAGAAATAATTATCCTATGTCATCATAAAAATTCAGTAAAAGTAGAAAAATTCTTTTTTGAAATTATTCTGAAACTGTTTTAGATGAAATGTAAATTAAAAATTTTTGATATTTCTTTCTAGAACCTAATAAACAATTTTTCAATTAATTTTTTAAAAAAATCGTTTAATTGATTAAGAAATAGTTATCGAAAGTTATCTGAAAAATTTAGAGACAATAATAATAATTTGATGGAAAATAACCTGAAAACTGTTCGAATATTCTAAATTTAAAAAAAATTGAATTTTTTCCAAAAATGTTATTTAAATTTTTTTAATTGTTTGTTAATCAATAATAATCGTCCCAAGTCAACAGAAAAATTTAGGAACATGAAAAAAATAATTTAGGAAATTATACTCAAAATTTCTTCGACTAATTTTAAAATTTTGAAATTTTTTCTAAAAACCTAAAAAACAATCTTAAATGAATTGTTTTTAAAAGAATAGTTTATTGAAATCAAAAATAATTATCCTATGTCATCAGAAAAATGTAGGAAAAGAAGAAAATTTTTTTTTGGAAATTATTCTGAAAATGTCTTCGATGAATTCAAAATTTGAAAATTTTGAAATTTCTTCTAAAAACCTAATAAATAATTTTTCAATTAATTCTTTTTCAAAGAATTGTGTTTTCAAATCAGAAATAGTTATCACAAGTCATCAGATAAATTGAAAAACAACAAAAATAATTTGAAGGAAAATAACCTGAAAATAGTTCGATATGGTCTAAATTTGAAAATAATGGAATTTTTTCCAAAAATGTTATTTAAATTTTTTTAATTATTTGTTCTCATAGAAATAGTTTATTTAAATCAGTAGTAATCATCCCAAGTCAACAGAAAAATTTACGAACATGAAAAAAAAGAATTTTTGGAAATTATTCTAAAAATGTCTTTGATGAATTCAAAATTTGAAAATTCTGATATTTCTTCTAAGAACCTAATAAATAATTTTTCATTTAATTCTTTTTTAATGTATTGTTTTTTCGAATCAGAAATAGTTTTTCCAAGTCATCAGCGAAATTTAAAACAATAGAAATAATTTGAAGGAAAATAACCTGAAAATCGTTCGAAATGGTCTAAATTTGAAAATAATGGAATTTTTTCCAAAAATTTTATTAAAATTTTTTTAATTGTTTGTTCTTATAGTAATAGTTTTTTTAAATCAGTAATAATCATCCCAAGTCAACAGAAAAATTTAGGAACATGAAAAAAAGAATTTGGAAATTATACTGAAAGTGTCTTTGAAGAAATTTTAAATTTGAATAATTGAGAATTTTTTTAAAAAACTTAACAACTAATTTTCAAATTAATTGTTTGCTAAGATAAACTTTATTGAATTTAGAAATAATTATTCAGCTTTAGAAGAATGTTAAAAATAAAAAAAATTTTGACAATGAAATAGAAAATGGTTTTCATAGGAACTTGCAAAAACACCTTGAGAGTTATACTTGTTTTCGTTGCTAGGTAAAACATTTGTTTATTTTTTAACATGTCATTTTGACTGAAGTAAAAAATAGTGAAAAGTTCTTATCTTGCATACATTTAATTGCAATATTCTTAGATTTACTTTTTTTGATATTTCGTGTTTTTAGCATTTTTTAATACTTGTGTTTTGGAAATATTTGAAAAATACTCAGGAAAGTGATAAATCGTTCTAATCAAGACCATAGATCGCAGCTGAGTTACAGCATTGGTTCGTAGATTCTTAATACCAATCAAAATTTTTATTCCAAATAAAAAATATATTATTATTTTTAGAATTATTATTTTTATGTAAAGAAAAAAATTACTTTGTTGGAAAATAACCTCAGAATCGTTGGGATATGGTTGAAATTTAAAAATATTTGAATTTATTCCAAAAATGCGATGAAAATTTATTAAATTAATTGTTTTTATAAATATTTCAATCAGAAATAATTAACCAATGTCATCAGCAAAATTTAGGAAAAGTAGAAAAATTCTTTTTTGAAATTATTCTGAAACTGTTTTCGATGAATTCAAAGTTTGAAAATTTTGATATTTCTTATAAAAACCTAATAAATAATTTTTCAATTAATTCTTTTTAAACGTATTTTTTTCGAATCAGAAATAGTTATCCCAAGTCAGCAGAGAAATTTAAAAACAAAAAAAATACTTTGAAGGAAAATAACCTGAAAATAGTTCGATATGGTCTAAATTTGAAAATAATTGAATTTTTTTCAAAAATGTTATTTAAATTTTTATAATTATTTGTTCTCATAGAAATAGTTTATTTAAATCAGTAGTAATCATCCCAAGTCAACAGAAAAATTTAGGAACATGAAAAAAATTCGTTTTTGGAAATTATTCTGAAAATGTCTTCGATGAATTCAAAATTTGAAAATTCTGATATTTCTTCTAAGAACCTGAAAAATAATTTTTCATTTAATTCTTTTTTAATGTATTGTTTTTTCGAATCAGAAATAGTTTTCCCAAGTCATCAGAGAAATTTAAAACAATAGAAATAATTTGAAGGAAAATAACCTGAAAATCGTTCGAAATGATCTAAATTTGAAAATAATCGAATTTTTTCCAAAAATTTTATTTAAATTTTTTTAATTGTTTGTTCTTATAGAAATAGTTTTTTTAAATCAGTAATAATCATCCCAAGTCAACAGAAAAATTTACAAACATGAAAAAAATTCGTTTTTGGAAATTATTCTGAAAATGTCTTCGATGAATTCAAAATTTGAAAATTCTGATATTTCTTCTAAGAACCTAATAAATAATTTTTCATTTAATTCTTTTTTAATGTATTGTTTTTTCGAATCAGAAATAGTTTTCCCAAGTCATCAGAGAAATTTAAAACAATAGAAATAATTTGAAGGAAAATAACCTGAAAATCATTTGAAATGGTCTAAATTTGAAAATAATGCAATTTTTTCCAAAAATTTTATTAAAATTTTTTTAATTGTTTGTTCTTATAGAAATAGTTTATTTAAATCAGGTATAATCATCCCAAGTCAACAGAAAAATTTTGCAACATGAAAAAAAAAAAAATTTGGAAAGTAGTCTGAAAATGTCTTCGATGAATTTAAAATTTTTGAAATTTCTTCTAAAAACCTAATAAACAATTTTAAATGAATTGTTTTTAAAAGAAGAGTTTATTGAAATCAAAAATATTTATCCTATGTCATCAGAAAAATTTAGCAAAAGTAGAAAAATTCGTTTTCGGAAATTATTCGGAAGATGTCTTCGATGAATTCAAAGTTTGAAAATTTTGATATTTCTTCTAAAAACCTAATAAATAATTTTTCAATTAATTCTTTTTAAACGTATTTTTTTCGAATCAGAAATAGTTTTCCCAAGTCATCAGAGAAATTTAAAACAATAGAAATAATTTGAAGGAAAATAACCTGAAAATAGTTCGATATGGTCTTAAATATGAAAATAATGGAATTTTTTCCAAAAATGATATTTAAATTTTTTGAATTATTTGCTCTCATAGAAATAGTTTATTTAAATCAGTAGTAATCATCCCAAGTCAACAGAAAAATTTAGGAACATGAAAAAAATTCGTTTTTGGAAATTATTCTGAAAATGTCTTTGATGAATTCAAAATTTGAAAATTCTGATATTTCTTCTAAGAACCTGAAAAATAATTTTTCATTTAATTCTTTTTTAATGTATTGTTTTTTCGTATCAGAAATAGTTTTCCCAAGTCATCAGAGAAATTTAAAACAATAGAAATAATTTGAAGGAAAATAACCTGAAAATCGTTCGAAATGATCTAAATTTGAAAATAATCGAATTTTTTCCAAAAATTTTATTTAAATTTTTTTAATTGTTTGTTCTTATAGTAATAGTTTTTTAAATCAGTAATAATCATCCCAAGTCAACAGAAAAATTTACGAACATGAAAAAAAAGAATTTTTGGAATTTATTCTGAAAATGTCTTCGATGAATTCAAAATTTGAAAATTCTGATATTTCTTCTAAGAACCTAATAAATAATTTTTCATTTAATTCTTTTTTAATGTATTGTTTTTTCGAATCAGTAATAGTTTTCCCAAGTCATCAGAGAAATTTAAAACAATAGAAATAATTTGAAGGAAAATAACCTGAAAATCGTTTGAAATGATCTAAATTTGAAAATAATCGAATTTTTTCCAAAAATTTTATTTAAATTTTTTTAATTGTTTGTTCTTATAGAAATAGTTTTTTTAAATCAGTAATAATCATCCCAAGTCAACAGAAAAATTTACGAACATGAAAAAAATTCGTTTTTGGAAATTATTCTGAAAATGTCTTCGATGAATTCAAAATTTGAAAATTCTGATATTTCTTCTAAGAACCTAATAAATAATTTTTCATTTAATACTTTTTTAATGTATTGTTTTTTCGAATCAGAAATAGTTTTCCCAAGTCATCAGAGAAATTTAAAACTATAGAAATAATTTGAAGGAAAATAACCTGAAAATCGTTAGAAATGGTATCAATTTGAAAATAATGGAATTTTTTCCAAAAATTTTATTAAAATTTTTTTAATTGTTTGTTCTAATAGAATTAATTTTTTTTAATCAGGTATAATCATCCCAAGTCAACAGAAAAATTTTGGAACATGAAAAAAAAAATTTGGAAAGTAGTCTGAAAATGTCTTCAATGAATTTAAAATTTTTGAAATTTCTTCTAAAAACCTAATAAACAATTTTAAATAAATTGTTTTTAAAAGAATAGTTTATTGAAATCAAAAATATTTATCCTATGTCATCAGAAAAATTTAGCAGAAGTAGAAAAATTCGTTTTCGGAAATTATTCGGAAAATGTCTTTGATGAATTCAAAGTTTGAAAATTTTGATATTTCTTCTAAAAACCTAATAAATAATTTTTCAATTAATTCTTTTTAAACGTATTTTCTTCGAATAAGAAATAGTTATCCCAAGTCATCAGAGAAATTTAAATACAACAAAAATACTTTGAAGGAAAATAACCTGAAAATAGTTCGATATGGTCTAAATATGAAAATAATGGAATTTTTTCCAAAAATGATATTTAAATTTTTTGAATTATTTACTCTCATAGAAATAGTTTATTTAAATCAGTAGTAATCATCCCAAGTCAACAGAAAAATTTAGGAACATGTAAAAAATTCGTTTTTGGAAATTATTCTGAAAATGTCTTTGATGAATTCAAAATTTGAAAATTCTGATATTTCTTCTAAGAACCTAATAAATAATTTTTCATTTAATTCTTTTTTAATGTATTGTTTTTTCGAAACAGAAATAGTTTTCCCAAGTCATCAGAGAAATTTAAAACAATAGAAATAATTTGAAGGAAAATAACCTGAAAATCGTTCGTAATGGTCTCAATTTGAAAATAATGGAATTTTATCCCGAAGCCGAATTCCCGAAAAATATTTTCCCTAAACGCGAATTTCCCGAAAACTATTTTTTTCTTATTAATAAAATAATTTTCGAAAAATAAAAGAAATTGCATGTTACCATGGAAACTGTTTAATTGTTTTTAAACGCAATTAATATTGTAACGTGACATTTTTATTGTCTTTTTTTATATGCATTTACAATTAATATTGTAACGTAACATTTTTATTGTCATTTTTTATATGCATTTACAATTAATATTGTAACGTAACATTTTTATTGTCATTTTTTATATGCATTTACAATTCAAAACATGGATAATCCAATAAATTTGGGAACAAAATTGATACTGGGAGGATTCATATATCAGCGATCGAGACGTCTGAAAAGTAAAATATATTGGGATTGCGTAAAGGTGCGAGGAAAGACATGTACTAGTAGGATGATTACCGCCAGCAGTGAACCTGGAGAAAGTGTCGTGATTTTGAAGGATGCTAAGGATCATACGCACGCACCAAATCGGGAGGAATGTGAAGCCGAAGTAGTAAAAGCGAGGTTAGATAGTTTGTTCATAATTATACGAAAGTAAACTTTATTTATTTATTACATTATTTATTACATTATTCATTACATGGTAGGTTAAAAAGGAGAGCAGAGGAACACCCGGAGCAGCCGCCCGCTCAAATTTTACGTTCCGAATTTCCGCAGCTGTCAGAAGGGGTCATCAGTCAGCTGCCTGATAGGGAAAATATAAAGAAAGCAATGAGACGACGACGGCAAGCAAATCTACCTCCGAATCCGACAACATTAGAGCAATTGCAGGAAATTCCTGATCGATATCGAAAAACAATAGTGGGTGAAACTTTCTTAATTTATGATTCAATTGAATCCTCTGAAGATCGTGATTCGAGGGTCCTCGTTTTTAGCACGCGACGAAATTTAGAACTTTTGTTCCAAAGTCCCACTTGGTTTCTGGACGGAACTTTCAAGGTTTCGCCAAACATCTTCACACAAGTTTTCACAATACTTGGAATGGTAAAAAAAAATGTGGGAGATATTGAGGACGAGGAGTATAATACCAATGTTGCTTTACCTTTAGTCTATGCATTGCTGTCATCAAAAGAATCAGCACAATATAGTGCCGTTTTGACTGCCGTAAAAACCGCAGCTCAAGAATACCACATTGATGGATCTCCTGGGAAGATAATGACAGATTTCGAGCAAGGGATTTTAAATTCATGTTCCGAAGTGTTCCCCGATACCACGGTCTTGTGCTGCTTTTTCCATTTGGGGCAATCAGTATATCGACGCGTACAAGCGGAAGGTCTACAAGCAGCTTACAATCACCCGACCAATCGCGAAATTAAAGATTATACCCACATGATGTTGGCTCTCGCTTTCGTGCCCCCTGATCGGGTCAAAACTGTTTTCCAACTTCTCGCAGAAGAAGCTCCTCAGGAACTTCTTCCTGTACTCGATTATTTCAACGAAAATTATATAACTGGAAGACCAGCACGAGGGCGGAGAAGAGCCATTCCTCCTCGCTATCAAGTTCATACTTGGAATCAACATGAAGCTACGATGGAAGGGAGTCACCGTACTAACAACAACAGTGAAGGGTGGCACAATAGATTTTGCATAGTGATTGGGAAACATCACCCTGACCTTTACTCTTTATTAACTGAAATCCAAAAGGAACAGGCGGATACTGATATATCAATTGTTGAACTTGGCTTGGGAAGAGCAGTAAGAGCTGCGCCAAAGAAAAAGTGGATTACGACACAGAAAAGACTACGAGGGATTGTTTTGAAATATCCTGAATATCATCGCAATAATCAGGAGATAGAATTTTTAAAAACTTTATCGCACTATGTTGTTGTTTAAATTATTGGTTTCATTTCACATCTTTCGCTCTTTCATTTTATTTTATATTATTTTATAATATTTATATTTTATATTATACTTTTTGTATGTTTACACTTTTTATAATATTTTTTATGTTTACCCCTTTAAAATAAATTAATAATAAATAGATTTCATTGATTTTTTAATGAAATTTCTTTCGGGTTTATAGACCTTCGGGATAATGGTCTTCGGGAAAAAGGTATTCGGGAGTTTAGATTTTCGGGAAATTTGATTTTCGGGATATTGTCTTTCGGGTTTCTGGATTCGGGAAAATGACCGGATACCCACCGGGGAATGTCACCGTGACATCAGGATAATGTCAAAATGTCCGCCTTACGGTGATATCACACGGTGACATCAAGGTGATATCACAGTCATATCACGGTGATATCATGGTGATATCATGGAGATATCACCGTGCTATCATGTTGATATTTTACAGGGATTTAAAATTTTTTAAAAATTATTTTTTATTATTTTTATTATTTTGTTTATTTATTATTATTTTTTAAATTATTAAAAAATTTAAATCCTTGTAAAATATCAACATGATATCACTGTGATATCACTTTAATGTCACCATGATATCACCTCGATGTCATCGTGTGATATCATCGTAAGGCGGACATTTTGACATTTCCCTGATGTCACGGTGACATTCCCCGGTGATATCACCGTGACATCTGGTTGATATATCGCGCTACTTGGGTTTGATGAATTTTAAATTCGAAAAAATTAAATTTTTTTTTAAAAACATAACAACTAATTTTTAAATTTATTGTTTTCTAAGATAAATTTTATTGAATTTAGAAATAATTATTTAGCTTCATGAGATTGTTTATAAACAATACAAAAAAAATTTGGCTCTTAAATAGAAAATGGTTTTCTTAGAAAATTGACGAAACACCTTGAGACCCAAGTAGCACGATGTATCATCGAGAGGTCACGGTGATATCACCGGGGAATGTCACCATGACATCAGGAAAATGTCAAAATGTCCGCCTTACGGTGATATCACACGGTGACATCGAGGTGATATCATGGTGACAGCAAGGTGATATCACAGTCATATCACGGTGATATCATGGTGATATCATGGAGATATCATGTTGATATTTTACAGGGATTTAAAATTTTTAAAAAATTATAATTTTTTATTTTTATTATTTTTTAAATTATTAAAAATTTTAAATCCCTGTAAAATATCAACATGATATCACGGTGATATCACCTTGATGTCACCATGATATCACCTCGATGTCACCGTGTGATATTACCGTAAGGCGGACATTTTGACATTTTCCTGATGTCACGGTACGGAACAGAAGTGATTTTTCCTTTCTGTTCCGTTTCCGGACACACCGTTCATTGGAAATGTAAATTTACAGGGTAGAATAATAGAAGTACATTAATTTTTAATACATATTCTTTATTGCATTTCCAAGTATACACAAAAAATTGAAATACATTAATTAATTTTACATTTAATCTTCCTTGCTTTTTCAAGAAATTATTTATATCCAGAAGTGTCACAAAACAAAATTTTGTAATGAAGTTCAAATTTTTTGGAGACGGTCATCGTTATAAGCAAGATGTCAGGTGTACAAGAAGTACAATTTACAGGTTTTTATTAAACTCTTTCATTTATATTATTAAATTATTTTAATTTTATATATTTAATTATAAAAGGAATAGTTAATATTATTCTATATTGATTCTTAATTATTTTATTTTTTTTCAAACTATTATACGACATTTGTATTAGTTAATTTCACTTAAAAAGCTTCTAGTAACTACATAGTAGATTTTATATATTTTATCTACGAAAAACATATGGGCATATCTCTAGAACTTTTAAACTTTATGTTATCGTTCATTATGATACCTTAAGAATTTTTTTTAATAATTTTTCAATACGATAATTTGACCAATTATAGGGCTTTTTAAACGTATCATGCGTTATATAATTTTTTTAATTATGTAGGAAATGACGAACGTAAGTTAAAGTGGTGAAAGCGACAGTTTCTAGTGTGTGATATTGACTGTTTTTTTTAGTTTATAGACTGTAACTTTTTTAACGAAACATTGTGTGACTTGTGGCTTGCAATAGAAGTAGGTGGGAGTGTAAAGAACTAAAAAATCCATGAAACAATGATGTGCCTCAAATTGAATAAAAACTATGTAGCTTCAAACTTGCGAGACAACTTTTTCAAAATTTCTACAATTTAGCAGTTAAACTGATATAACTTTTTTAACGAAGGTTTTTGAGTAACGGCACAACGGGATTATATTATCTACCCAATAAGAAGTAATTTGAACCCATACAGGAATGTGTGCCTCCTTTACACAAAGAATGCAATGACTTCAAACATTAAATTTTAAAACGTAACTCATATCAAAAAACCACATATTTGAAAAGCACATGTTGAATTTTGCTTCTAAATGCTCCCAACTCTTTGTAATTTCTTCTCATGCATTATAAAAGTATACAGAAAAATCGTTAACCTTTGCACACTTTATTAAAACTGTATAATTAATAATGAATATAAACCTAAACTGTCCGACGCATAGTTTGTGAAGAAAAGTAAGTATTAACTAATAGATGTGTTTAAATCTGGCTGATATTTCCCACTCGAAGGTTTTTGGGGTCGCTGCGACTACTAATCTGAATTTTAAATTTTCCAAAATTCAAAATGGCGAATCCAATATGGCGGATGACTTTTAAAAAAATTGATTCAATTGGCCTAAAATTTGTTACTCGGGAGTTTATGGGGTCGCTGATTACGAATCTGAACTTAATTTTTCAAAATTCAAAATGGTGGATCCAAAATTGCAAACAAAATTTTTTAAAAAATTTTTAAAAAATTAAATTTTAAAAAATTCAAAAATTGTTATAAACTACATTTACTTATGACTTAATAAGCCATAGGACATAAAATTTTCGAAACTGTAGCATTAAATCATTTTAAAGGTAACAAAAAGTAGTGTCAGGTAGTTTAAATTTTATTCCGATTTTGAAATAATAAACTGCTTTTGTTTTTATAAGTCTCCATGGTAATTTTATTTTCAATAAGTAAAAATATTTTGATAACCTAACGTGGATTTTATCATGAGTTTCAATAAATAATTAAATATGGATAACGAACCCCCAAGTAACAAATTTCAGGCCAATTGGATCAATTTTTTTAAAAGTTGTCCGCCATATTGGATCCGCCATTTTGAATTTTGAAAAACTAAGTTCAGATTCGTAATCAGCAACCCAAAAAACCCCCGAGTAACAAATTTCATCAAATTCGATCAATTTTTTTAAAAGTCGTCCGCCATATTGGATCCGCCATTTTGAATTGAATAAGGCCCACTGTGCTGCCTAACAATGTGTAAAAATGAGGTAGGCAAATTTTTTTATAGTATTTGATCAATATTGAAGACAATAAAATTTGTTTCACGAATGTGCCCTGAAAAAAAAATTAATTTTTCTAATATCTCCAAGTTTAAAAGTTCTAGAGATATGCCCATACCTATATAAAAAATTCTTATAATAAAAAATTTGAATTAACAAAAATGTCGACTATTAATAGTTTTGAATAGTTAAAGTTTCTACCCTTTATGCTCTTATAAAATGTCAATTATTAAAACTTTTGATTATTTAAAATTTAAAACATTTATAATGTCAGAGAAATAAAATTCAACCATTTAGCGTTTCTAAAAAAGTGTTTGTATTAATAAAGTGTTATTATTAATTCAAATATTTTTCAAATTTTTAATTATTATAGATGTTGTTTTCGTACAAATAAGTACATTATGTGCAAAGGTACATTAAAGAAAATAAAAAACAAATATAAATTAATAAATCCACATTCTTGTGTGAAAAAAGAGAACCACGAAGTGAACGAAAGAGCCAAACAAGAAATGATTAGTCAGTGTCACAACGTACAATTGTCATTAATGAGAATTTATCAAAATGTCTGTTCGAAGTAAGTCTACATAGTTTAGAGAATCGCTCATCACATAAATATAACCTATCTTATATTTTTTATGTAGATATTGTTCTACCGTTTTGTTTTAAAAAAATCGGACAAGTACTAGTTACACTCGAATTGAAACTGAAGGTTCCGTATCTCCAATTAAGCGAAAAGTCAAATTTTTTCAAAAATTTTTATTTTTACAAAAAAATTCAATTAAAACAACTATGTTTATTCAATTTTTCTTATAATCTACACATAAAAATACGTACAAATGAATTAATTAGAATCCCTCAAGATAAAAATTTCTTCGTTTTTGGGGGAAAATTTATGATTTTTAGGGTTTTGTGGCCCAGGGCCGAAAGCCTTATAGTTTCGCTTTGGCGTCCGTCCGTCGTACACTCGTATGGTTGCCATGGAAACAGATACCATAGCAATCATCCGTCTGTCTGACCGTCAGTCGTACAGTCGTATGGTTTCCATGGAAACCGTAACCATGACAACTGCTTCCATAGCAACCATTACCTTGGCTACCGTTTCCATAGCAACAGTTACCATGGCAACCGTTTCTTTGACAACCATTACCATAGCCACCATTTATATAGCAGTTCACAAATAATGTAATTATAAATTATTTATTATATACAAATAACTTTTGATCTCAATTTAAAAAGCCACAAAACTCTAGATTTATGCTCTTTGCGCCTACATTTTTATAGAAAATTATCAGTTTTTTCTTGAAAATGTTATGATTATCAACTCCAATCGTGCTCTTTATATTTTTTTGCAATCTGAACGTAAAAATACGTAAAAATGTATAAATTTGAATTCCTTTTGATACATTTTTTTTCTTTTTTTATTGGAAAAATCCATTATTTTTTCTAAAAATATGAGTATATTCGCGTGGGCGTTAGAGGGGGTACATGCCTTGCTTCATTAATCTCATTAAAAGTGTTCTCCCTTCGGGTACGGAACCCTAAAATTTTTTTTATATTGGATAATAAAATGCATTGTTTAGTTTTAACCTTAAAAAAGCCTTAGACTAGCATTCTCTAAATAATACCTGGTTCCAGGCATTATTACTTTCCCAATTCCATTTTAGGCCTACGTTTCCGCTTTCTTACTTGCCCAAATTCCACATTAATGTGAGTTTATTTTTTAAAACTACTTTGTCAATTGTGGTTATAACTCTATCTATCTGGTTCTAACTTTAGCCTCCTGGACAATAATCACACGGATTAATTATGTATCAAAACTGACAAAGGACCCCGGACAAAATGTACAGAAATTTTATCCCTGTTAAATTGGCTAATACTCAAATATGTTGTAGTTGATGTCATTCTGATCAAATATTTCCTCTACCAAAATTAAATAAAAATGATAACTTTTAATGTCATCCTCCATAAAAGGTTGGAATTTCGTGGAGTATTGTTTATACACAAAAGGTATAGTAAGAACGAAAATAACAGATATAAAAAGTTCTAAATGTTATTATTGATGTTTAGATGGATGGATGTATGGATTGATGAATGAATACAAGTTTGGAGGAATAGATGGATTGATAGCTGGATGTTTAAGGAATAGATGGATTTATGGATGCTTGGATAGATAGATGGATGGTTGTATCGATGCATGTATGGATTTATGGATTAATAGATGGTTGGATATAATAATGAATCCCTCCATTTATTCATCCACCCATCCGTCTATTCATCCATCAATCCATACATCAATCCATCTTAATATCAATAATAACATTTAGAACTTTTTATATCTGTTATTTTCGTTCTTACTATACCTTTTGTGTAGAAACTATACTGACGGAATTCCAATCTTTTATGAAGGATAACATTAAAAGATATCATTTTTTAAAATTTTGGAGAAGAAACATTTGTTCAGAGTGACGTCAACTACAACATATTTGAGTATTAGCCAATTTGACTGGGATCAAATTTCTGTACATTTTGTGCGGGGTCCTTTCAGATATGAAAATGGACCATAAACTTAACTTTCTTAGATTAATTCTAGAATTAATAATCACACAGACTTTTTCGTACTTATTCCAGAATTACTGTTAGAAAAACGGATTAATTTTAGATATATCTAAATTAATTTCTTATTCATATCAAACAACTTATTATTATTATTTATTCTGTATATTTTGATTTTTAATTTTTATCAGGATAACGTCTAAATCTCTACAAGTACATTATAAATGAAACTATACAGTAAATATTAAGACTTTAAATTTTAACAGTAACTAATTTACATATTAAAATTGTCGAATATTGTCCGGTTTAACCTATTATAATTTTTTGCGAATTGTTAGATTTGAAAAAGATAAGAAGACGGTAACGTTAACATGGAATTGTATGAAGCAGGTCATGATCAGAATTAGAAGGAAAAATAATTATGGGCGGCCCAAAAATTTGTTGCATCTTGCAAAGCTGATTAAAAAGCATGAAAATCTTAAATCGATTTTAATGGGCGTGGTAAAGGAAGGAGAAGACTATTCTTTATTATTTTCAAATAGAACATTAATTGAATGTCTAAATGACCAAACAGAATTATATATGGATGGCACTTTTGATGTAATATTTTTAACTTTATGTATATATATATATATGTGTGTGTGATTCTTCACGTAGTGTATGATTTATTTATAATGTGCTACTATTGCTCTATTTTTTATTTGATTTAATAGTCAAACGCTAAATGGTTCAGGAACTGAAGAAAACATCAAGATTATGTCAATATCATAAAACATTAGGTCAAAGGTCAAATACCTTATGAAGTAGTTGGAGACATAATCATATTCATGTTTTAACATTTATATTAAAACATAGAGTAGAGTGAGGCGAGATCACCATTTTTTCACTTTGTCGATTTGTATCTC
The DNA here is from genome assembly GCF_019393585.1 of Leptopilina boulardi. NCBI lineage: Eukaryota > Metazoa > Arthropoda > Insecta > Hymenoptera > Figitidae > Leptopilina > Leptopilina boulardi. The sequence goes on along the minus strand of NW_026137781.1, from coordinate 20,977 downwards.
CTGTCCCCCCAACCAATAAAGACAAAAACCAAAAAAGGTTTGAAAGATAGACTCTTTGGCTACATTTTACTCCATTGACGCAAGTTTCGGTCTATTCATTATTTCGAGCTACAGACATTCTACGCTACCCTTGAAAGTAGTGGTTACCCCCCAATACTTGGGGCGGGATAAACACTTATCTTTTTTTGAATTAAAAATGAAAAAATAATTTAAAATCATTGGAAAAAATTAAATAAATACAAATTATCATTATTTTATAACACTCAATTTATTTTAGAAAATAAAATCCTTTATAATTAACAATTAAATGTTTTTGCAGTTTTCAGAGATTGTCGCTTCCCTATTGAAAAAAACGTATAATTATACGTATAATAATACGTATAATAATACGTATTATTATACGTATTATTATACGTATAATTATACGTGTTTTTTTTCTTTTTTTATAATACGTATAAATATACGTATAATAATACGTATTATTATAGTATAATTATACGTCTTTTTTTCAATAGGGTTTAATTAGACAATTTAATTGAATAGAAATTGCGTTTTGTCTTTCTCGCCACAAATTTGTTATATAAAATAAAATCTTTTATAAATAATAATTAAAAATTGAATAAAGCTAATAATAATATCCTGGTGGTGATGTCGACCCAAGCGTATATATTAAGAGAAAACGCAATAATTTTTAAAAAACTTAAAAATCGCAAAATAAATCACACTATCACATTCAGAAGAGTTAAATTAATAAAAAATAATTACGGTAAATTTTTCTCAAAATAAAATCGCAAAATTAAAAAAAAGTTATGAAATGAGTTTGAATATCAGTACCCTATTGAAAAAAACACGTATAATTATACGTATAATAATACGTATAAATATACGTATAATAATACGTACTATTATTATTATTATACGTATAATAAGACATACGAATTTGAAACAAGAATTATACGTATAATTATACGTGTCTATAATTTTTAATATTTAGGAATATATAAATATGGAATATATTTTTGTTTATTAGTATATACCTAAATATTATAAAATATTGACAAGTATAATAATACGTATAAATATACGTATAATTTTACGTATAATAATACGTATAATAATACGTATAATAATACGTATAATTTTACGTATAATAATACGTATTATTATACGTATATTTATACGTATTATTATACGTATATTTATACGTATTATTATACGTATATTTATACGTATTATTATACGTATAATTATACGTGTTTTTTTTCACTAGGGTAACGACTCTGTCATTCGGCTACTTCTTCATTTATTGGATCAAAACTCAGGACATATATGCACATTGACATAAGTGACATTTACGTGAAACGACAAATTTCTAAGTCATAGAATTTCTTTCTTTTTGCAAACTTGGAAATTACTTTTTCATATTGAATTTATTACACTATGTGCAACTTGAAAAGTAATAATTAATATAAAATTGTACAATACGCGAAGAATCACTCATATCTATATTATTACAATTAAAATTTTGTCTACATAGTTTAAAACTATGCGGGGCAAAACTATACAGCATAATTAGTTTGTAAAATATTTTAAAAATATTATATTTAATTCAAAGGTTGCACCAAAAATTGCAAATATTGGACAATTATATATAATTGTAATGAGAATCATGGACAAGGTATACAAAAAGGAATAGATACTTATCAATACAAAAGTTTTCAATACATTTTTAAAATATCAATATTTAATATAACTCAAATCTTTCATTTAAATTTTTTGTAACTATAAAAAATCATTGCTCATTATTTCCAAAAGAAGGTTTTGCATTACAGTATTTCTAATCATTTTTTGCTTTTCTTTTTTAATATCATTTAGCAACTCTCATACAGCACCAAAACTTTCCTGAAAATTAAGGGTGTCTTAAACATGCAAGTTTCTGTGCTTGTTTAAATGTCCTCATATGAGAAGATATTTACACGAAATTTAAAAAAATGTTCAAGTAAAATTGGCGTACCATGTTTAGTGTAAATTGGATCAATATTGCATACGATTTTTGTCTAGTTATAGAATAGTTGAGACATATTTTTCACTATAATATGGTTGAGGCAACCTAAAGTATGGATTTGTCAATTATTTTTTTCCATACAGACATTTAAATAACAACGCAAAATTTTATGTGCTTCACAACTGAAGGTTCCTTACCTCGCCTTTGGAGGAATTCTCAGGTTTCAGGAAAGTTTTCGTTTTGTTTGAGGGTTTTAAAAGAATTTAATTGACTTCCAATTTCATTTCACTAGTACAGACCCATTAAGGTCATACTCATGATATAGGTGTATCGGTATAGCTAGCTTGTTCGTCATTTTTGTTTAAAATGTAACTTTTATTTTTATATTTACTTCATTGCAAAATAATTTTTCTAATCGAGAAAAGCGGAATTCCAACTACCCTTTATCATCTCTCAAAAGTTTAACTTGAAATTGTTTATCGATTTAAAATGGTGTTGATAGTAGTCAAAATATGACATGTGCTTTTGCAGTGTGATAAATACATATTTATCTTAAAAAGAAATAGTTTATTTTATGATAAATTACATTTTTAAAAATGTATTGAAAACCATAAATTACAATTTAATTAACCTCTAATTTATATTTAGATAAAAATTTTTAAAGAACATTAAATATTAATAGGTCGTGGGGGCTATTTTCATTTTAATGTCAAGGCGTACACATGAAATGTACACGGCGGTCTTTAAAAAAATTAAAGAATTGTGTCCGAACCTTGAATTGGGATTAGAGCAAGTGATGGCAGACTGTGAAGATGCTCTTCACAGCAGCATACATCTGTCGTTTCTTAATGCTTCTTCCTACATCTGTTGGTTCCACTCAAAGAAGGTAACAATTGAGCAAATATTAGACTGAACATGACTTTTAATTAATTATGTTTAATTATTATTGTGGTGCCCAATCATATGAATATAATTTCTTTAAATCTTAAAGATTTTTGATATAAATAAGAATTCGAGTGATTGACATTTTAATTAATATAAACGACATTTTTATTTCTATGAGTTCAATTAAATTATTCTATATTAGCACAACATAATAATTATTACCAATTCGTATTCCTGACAAAAAGTTAATTAACATAAGCAACTGTCTTTGCAAGCTAATTTTTAGTGATGTTTCGTCAGTTTCCTTTCTTTATAATGTCACTATCCATTGTTTTTTGAATTTGATAATTTTTTTATACTTTACTTCAAGCTTCTTAGTTCCTCTAAGGTGTCTAAGAATCCAATGCTATGCAATTTAATTTACCTACCTTGTTTTAATAACTAGTATATCAAGATATTTATAAATTCCTTAAAAGAAAAAAAATTTACGTTGCATTAGCTTCTAATTGATCAATTGTTATCATTCAAAATTTTCAATGTTTAAGAATTTATTATAATCAAAAAATTCAATAAACAATAGAAACCAAGGCATTTCACGCCAAGCCTTACCGTCGGTCAGCGGTGAAAATTTTTTACTTATATATCTTCCTAGAGAACACGTTACAATTTTTCTTAATTTTTGCACTAAATCTAACAGGTATCTATTTTATGGTTGTAAATTCTTTTTTGAGTAAATAGGTTATAGTAATTTATCTTCTGAGGTATTTTTGAAGTTTGAATCATTTTTTTTATTTAATTATTGTAGTAATTCTGATATTTCCATGTAGAATTTTTCCTATAGATAACCGCTTAAATACAATATTTTGATATTCTTTCTAAAAGTTCGCTTAAAAAAGTGATGCTCTTCGTAAAACATTCCAATAAATCCCAATTACGTTTATTAACGTTAATATGTTAACTTCAACTTAAAGCTTCTTTCAATAATTTTCCGTAGAGATTTCAGTTTTGTTGAGATATATTATATTTTTCAAGTACGGTTTAATATTTTTTAATTATCTTTAGTTATAACGCAATTAATGTGCTTTCATATCCTTGATTTATTTTTTAATTTTTCAATATATATTTGATAGTTACGCTATAAATTTAGAAGTCTTAATTCATTTTTAAAGCGAAAACGGAAAAACTGGATCCTTAAAGGTTTGGAAGGCGTTAAAAGCGTCATACTTGATTATTCGTGCTGTCTGGCACTTGCTCCCGTTGATAGATTTGAAGAAGGTCTAAAACTAATCAAAAACAAAATTAATGAACATGACGTTGCCATTCAACCCAAACTGAAAAGATACGTCAGATACTTGCACAGACAATGGGTACCACGTAAAAAAAACTGTGTGTTGGCCATCTACCACACAGGACCAACAACCTGTGCGAGTCACTCAATAGCACTCTGAAAGAGCGACTAGGTGGTACACACCCAGGTGTATGGAAATTTTTAAGTATGAGACGCATTTTACCTCTTTTTTCATATTATTTTATAAATATTAATTGTCTTACACAAGATTATAAATCCTTAAAGAATTATAAATTTTTGGAAATAATAACTCACATTATCATATCAATAATTAGTTTCTTGAATACATCGTATTTAATTGAAACTCATTATTTGGGGTTTTTGTGGTCCCAGAATACAAACCTGATGTTAGATTTAAAATTTTTTAAATTGATTGACTTATCATTATCCCACTTATTTATTATTTTAGCTTTATTGGAAATCTTTCTCCACGAGGAGACAAGTAAATTGAGAAATTTAAGGAAAGGAATTATAAGGGAAGATTCTATAAACGAGAAGGACATTGCAAGAGACGAGACTATTTATTTCGCAAAATTGGAATTAGATTATGGGGGGTTAGTTATTACTTATTTGTTACTGAAGCTACAATTTCTTTCAATATGACATTCTTAAGACAGTGTGCAATTAAATATTGCCACTTCAAAGTTCCTTATTAAAAATTGCTTTTCATATTCAAATATAAATAAGTTTGTAGTAAAATATTTTAATTAGCACTTCTAAATCTTAGAATATAATTTTTCATAAATATTTTGAAGTATACACTTTATATTCAATAAGATTATTCTCAATGAGGGGCTGAGAGTAAAATTGGGTTATCTAAATATGCACCCAGTTGAAAAATCTTGTACAATTTTGAATCCAAAACTGTCACAAACATGTACATTTGCATGTATACAATCTTGAACAAGGCAATGTACATGATCTTGTTTAAGATTTTTCAACTGGGCATTTTGTTAGCTACTCGTACAACGTGTTTCTTGCTACATTAAGAAAATTTAAAATTTTACACACTTTTACTGTAGGACCCTCAATTTATATGGTCATTTTATTTATTCTTACATGATATTTTATTCTATTAATTTTTTTTAGAAATCTTGAGGAATTTTTCAAATCCTGTTCAAAGGCATGAACTTAATAAAAATTAAGGTGAAAATTTTGCATTACATAGTATTACACGTTGACCATATAACATTCTTTTTCATTTATTCTTCTTTTATAAAAAAATAATGAGGTAAAATTATAAAATTACCTTGTTTTAACTGTTTTCTTAACCCTTTTCGGCGTAATGACACTCTTGAGTGTCACCTTTTTTCTTGCACTTTTTTGTATGTTTCACCGTCCGACAAAATTCAACTTTTTTTTTGATCCACAAAAAAATCCAACATTTTTGGAAACTAGGACCCAAAAAAAAATACCCGTGTCTGGCCGTTTTGCTAGATCAAGTCGTTTGTGATTTTTAGGGGTGAAAACAGCCCATAAATAAAATGTAACACGATATCTTTTAAAAATTATTAATATTTTATAAAACTTGGTATCTGGGGGTTTTCGGGGTCGCTAATTATTAATCTGATATCAGTTTTTCAAAATTAAAAATGGCGGATTCAATATGGCGGTCAAATTTTTAAAAAGTTATTAAATTTTTTTTAAACCTTGGTATCTAGGGGTTTTTTAGGTCCCTAATGACGAATCTGATGTTAAATTGTCAAAATTCAAAATGGCGGATATAAAATAAAAAATTAATAACTTTTTAAAAATTTGATCGCTATATTGGATCCGCCATTTTGAATTTTGAAAATCTGACATCAGATTAATAATCAGTGACCCCGAAAACCCCCAGATAACAAGTTTTATAAAGTATTAATAATTTTTAAAAGATATCTTGTTACTTTTTATTTAGGGGTTGTTTTTACCCCTAAAAACCACAAACAACTTGATCTAGCAAAATGGCCAGACACGGGTATTTTTGTTTATCCTAGTTTCCGAAAATGTTAAATTTTTTTGTAGGGTCAAAAATTGTGAATATGAATATTTATTATGAATATTTTGATTGAAAAAAACTAAAGTATGAGAATTGAAATTTTAACATTTAAAAATGTATCAAGGATTTACGGGTTGGGGAGGATTATTGAAATTCGTTAATTTAATAAAATAATAACAAACTAAGTCTTAATAATATGCAATGGTCAATTCACTTAAATACAAAAAATATACAATAATAGGATAAAAAATTGAGCAGTTTCTTTTATAACCTTTAATGCATCGCGTAATTTGTTGTTTATAATTTTAAAGCTGAAAGTAAAGTGAAAAAATTTGTATTAAAAAATGATGGAAAGAAGTCAATAAATCAAATAAAGTAAAATAATACATTATTTATAATTTTCTAAATCTTGATGATAGTATTAATTTTTTCATGTTTTTCCTTCATTTTTCAACTTACATTTAGTTAAACGTAGTTAATGTTCCTTATCCCATTATTACTGCTTAATTTTTTTATAGTAATTACTTAATTTATACTTCTATCGCACTGTTCTTGGCTGTTCGAATCTACCATATTAATTACATCTAAATCAAAAGTTATAAATTTTGCAGTTTCAATTGATGTTTATTATATTATACTATGTTGATTTTTATAATTCTTTCATATCCTTCTTGACATCAATTTTAAATTAAGTGTAATTTATTAAAGTTATTATATTTAGATGGCGTTTAAATCTTTTGCAATTTTTGTTACTTTCTTCATTGCGGAAAATGAAGAAAAGGTATGAAGTTTACATTTACTAAACTATAATTCTGCTGTACAACTTAAAAAGATAAAATATATCCAATTTTGGTAAAACCGAGAAAATAAAGAAAAACTATTTCTACCTAGAACTCAAGTATATAATGAAAAATTGATTAATCAAAGGTCACTTTTTGAGTAAAATTGAGGTGCTCTATCATAATTTGAAAAAAATGATTATTTGAATAATTTCTATGAAAAAATGGACAATGTGGTCGATTCATTACAACAGATGAACGTACATATGTCCATGCAATCTTTTTTGTTGTTGCTTTTTCATATAAAGTATTAAGGAAATTGCGAATCGTGTAAATTTGACAGCATTGCATTATAATTATAAGAAAATATTAATTATAGCGCCATCGATATCAAATTTGATGGGGCCCTCATAACAAAAGGATATCCCTAGGATATCCATAGGATATGGTCGATATCCTAGAATGGTCCCCAGGATATCTTGGGATATCCATAGGATATCCCTACGATATCCAAATCGCCAGTCTGTGGGACATCAACAGGACATCCATAGGATACCCCTAAGACATCCACAAAATATCTATTGGATATTATATCGCAGGATATCCATGGGATATCCTCAGGATGTCCGTGGGATATTCTTACGATATTCACGGGATATTTAATATCTCAACATATATTTTTAAAGGTTAAAATTGTTAAGCTAATATAATGAATAATAATATGATAAAAACAAAAATCTTATGAGCTTCTAATTTTGTTAAAGGTTTGGGATCTTTTACACAATTAAGAAACACACAATTTACAGTTAACTACATTTAATAAGAAAAGTATAAACCAAGCGGTACATTCAATAGAACTGTTCTGAGATAGTTATCAAAGAGAACGCCTGGTGGCGCTTAATAACAGTTGCAGGTCCGTAACACTTATCACTGACACTTCCCCTCGGACAGCAACTGAAGGTCACCCTCTGGAGAACATGTTGATTTCAAACCAAGAAGACGAGCACATCTTTCGTGCTTATTTCTTGATAACCCCATCGTCAGAATGTCCGCAGCCATATCGTCTGTCGGCACGTGCTGAATGGACACCAATTTCTTCTCGACGGCATCTCGCACAAAATGATGTCGTATATCAATGTGTTTGGTGCGAGAGTGATATACGGGATTCGCAGCAAGTCTTTCAGCACCCACATTGTCGTTTTTGAGAATGACTTCCTTTAGATTTACTCCGAAAGTTCTTAGAAGTTTTCTCATGTATATGGCTTCTTTTGTTGCTTCAGACAGAGCCATATACTCTGCCTCAGTGGATGACAGGGCAATAGTTGGTTGCTTCCTCGATTCCCAACTAACGGCGGCTCCTCCGACGAGAAAAATGTAGCCTGTATAAGATCTCCGATCTACACTGCAGCCTCCCCAGTCGGCATCGACAAACATCTGTGGAGGACAACCGGATCCTGTAAACTCCAGACCAACGTTAGATGTCACCTTCAGATAGCGAAGCACCCGTTTCGCCGCTGTCCAGTGAGTCTTTGAGTAGCAGTCATTGAACTGGCTATTTGGCATCGCCCAAATCTTTGACCTCGAATTTCGATCCGAGAAATTTTATTACTTTTTCAATTTGTTTCTGAATTGATGAGATCAGAAGAATGTCATCTACGTAAATCACTATAAAACACTCTTCTTCTTCGTTTCCGATGTGATAGATGCAGGGATCAGCAACCGAAGGTGTTGCTCCGAGGTCACGCAATTCCTTATCCAATCGCTCATGCCATGATCGCCCCGCTTGTTTCAATCCGTACAAGGCTTTGTTTAAAGAGCAAACCATGTTGTTTCCCCGAAGTTCAATCAATACCTTCTCTGCCTCTGATCTAATGGTGGGATCCAACTCGTTTTCGGTCATGTATTCTAAAACTGACTTGAGATGATCGGGAACTTTCATCAAGATTTCCTCACGAACGTTGTTATTCAGATAAGCGGTTCCGATGTCAATTTGCTTGATCTTCAATTTTCGTTCCGCAGCCACAGCAATCGCAGTACGAATGGAGCTCATTCTTGCTACCGGAGCAAAAGTGTCGTGGTAGTCGACGCCTAGCCTTTGAGAGAAGCCGCGAGCTATCACACGTGCTTTCCGTTTTTCGATTTCTCCATTTGAATCGTATTTATTGCGTAGGATGAATCTGCTGTCAATCACTCGATGTTTTTCGTCTCGTTTTATCAATGTCCAAGTCTTGTTTTTGATTAATGACTTCACTTCAGAAGCCATCTCTTCCTTCCAAGCATGTGAATCTTCCCCTGCCAAGGCTTGTCTCACCGGGATCTCGGCAATGAAGGCAAATTCCGCCAATCCTACTTCATATCTGTAGATTTTGCGCGGTCTACCACGTATTCCGGTTCTTTCAATTCGATGACGTCCAGGAAGTCGTCGTGGCAGGGCTCTTTCAGGATTTTCACCAGGATCATCACAAGGAATTTCACCAGGAACATCATCAAGAACATCACCAGGAAAGTCATCCGAAGCATCATCGGGATTGTCATCATCTTCGCCTAGTTCAACGCCTTCAAAATTTTCGAGTTCGATGTCGGCCGCAGCTTCCCCTGGATTGACGAGTACTCTAGGCCGAAGTTCTGCATTGGTTTCACGTCTGGACAATATCTCGATATCTACGTTGTGGTTTCCTTTTTCGTGATTCGCTAGTTGATCGTTCCACATGTTTTCGCCGATAAATTCCTTGAAGGGTGTTTTTGATTTCGGGAAGACTCCTTCTAGGAACCTCACATCTCTGGTAACTTCGATTTTCCTCGAATCAGGTATCCAAATCCTGAAGCCTTTTGACACTTCCGAATATCCAACAAATATTCCTTCTTTCGATCGCGCGTCAAACTTTCCTTTGGTCGGTGTTTTATCCAGGCAAAACACCTTGCAACCAAATTGCTTCAAGTACCCAACGGATGGAATCTTCTCGTGCCAGTATTCATTGGGCGTTCTTCCATCGAGTTTCTTGGTCGGAGAACGATTTCGAAGAAAATTGGCTGTGGAAATCGCCTCTGCCCAAAAAGAAGCCGGTAAACCAGAATGCAACAAGAGACATCGCGCTGCTTCTACCAACGTGCGGTTTTTCCTTTCCGCAACGCCATTTTGCTCCGGTGTGTACGTTGTAGTCAATCGTCGTCGAATACCTTGGGACCTCAGATAATTGTCAAAATCTTTATTTACGAACTTCAATCCGTTGTCGGATTGAATGGCTTTTATCTGAGTCCCATGCTGCTTTTCGATGAACGTCTTGAATTCTTTAAATTCACGTAGCGCTTCATTCTTGTGTTTAATGAATCTAATCTCCGTCCATCTCGAGTAGTCATCCGTGAAGGTAATAAAATACTGCGACCCTCCATTAGAAGTCACACGCATGGGCCCACAGAGATCTGTGTGTATGAGCTCCAACTTTTTCGTCACGTGTCGCGACTCCTTCGGAAAAGGCAATCTTGCCATCTTCCCCTGAATGCAAGTCTCACAAGTCAGACGTTCCTTTCCTTGTTCGAGGTTGATTCCACGGATGAATCCCTTTTTGACAGCACTCAGCAGATCACCGAAGTTAAGATGGCCCAACCGCTCGTGCCAAATTTTGACACAATTCGCTGACGATTTCAATTTATCGCTAATGTCGGGTGTAGCTTTCGGCTTTGCCTTTGTCAAAAACTACACTATATCCCTTGTCAGTTATTTTGGACACAGATAGTAAATTTGTGCACAATTCGGGAACATGTAAGGTATCACTTAAACTCACGTCACATTTTTTACCATTCACTAACGTAGCGATTTGAGCAATCCCTTTGGATATTATATCGGCTATCGCGTCACTTGCCAATTTTAGTTTACCCACTTCAGTGTTTTTAATTTTTGTAAACAAATTTTTATCTCCACAGATGTGGGAGGTACACCCACTATCAAGGCACCACGAGTCTTCAAGATTATTGTTCGCAGCTTGACACTGATTTTGTTTCATCTCGGCTGCAAGAAGAGACACGAACGAAGATTTGTCTGTCGCCTTTTGGGTTTTACACTCAGAGGCTTTATGTCCTCTCCGATGACACTTAAAGCACTTGATCATACGCGATTTGTTTTGGTTATTGTCTTCTTTGTCACGTTCACCTCTATTAAAACTGAGCTTTTTATCACTCGCGAATTTCTTCTTGGCATACATCGCATCCTGGACCGAACTCGTGGTAGCTTTCCTTGCCTCATGCTCTTCAATGATTTTCGAGCGTGGATTGTCAGGTGTTGGAAGCTCGTCCCGACTCTCAATCGCGATTCTGAAGTTCTCAAAACTTGAGGGGAGACTGTATAACATCATTATCGCTAACTGGTCCGGATTTATGTTGACATCCATGTCAGCCAGTTTATCGACCGAATCGAAGAAATTGTTCAGATGTTCACGAACGTCATAACCTTCCTCCATCTTCTGCAGAGTAAGCTTTTTCAATAAAGTCGCCTTACGCGCAGGGCCTTTTGATTGGAACGTATTTTCCAGGGTGAGCCATAGATCACGGAAAGTCTCACAGTTTTTCACTATTTTGAGTTGACTCGCACTTATGGATAAGATTAGATCCGATTTCGCTTTTTCGTCATTAGTATTCCATTCTCGAATGGCATTCGCGTTGCCTTCGACGGGTTCGGGTTTGACAATAGTTCCACCGACATAACCCCAAGCATCGTTTTTTACAAGTAACGCGCGTACCTGCATTTTCCAGGTATCGTAGTTATCGCGTCCGAGTGTTTCAATTCGCACAGTACCGCTCATGTTGACCTTTTAATGTCCAAACGAATAAAAAATTTACTCGACAATAAAATATGTATATGGCAAGTACACAGTATCACATGAGCAAAAGCAAAATTAAAGAACACGAGATGTCAACAACTAGACGTTTTGGGTTCGAGGTTAAATTCTCGAGAAAGTCCGAATACACACGACAATTTGCGAATGTACGATGACTTCGCGTCTGCGCTTATAGATACACGGAAAATATGTCCGACCACAAAAAAAAACGACGCCAACAAGTCATTCACTTTATTTTCGATTAAAACGAAAAGTATCTGATGTTTCCGATTCTAGGATAATCCTCACGTTTCACGAGCACGACTACAACCACTCTCTTGAAAACCGATCAACACTAGAACTAGGACTCGTACGATCAATGTACGATCAATTAATCCGTAAACGTGTATATCAGCAATTTTTATCGATCGCATCACACGCGGGCATATAACTCTTCGATATCCGCGTTTGCCGACTAAAATTTTTGTCTAACGTCCTGGGCCCATAACCTGTTAAAGGTTTGGGATCTTTTACACAATTAAGAAACACACGATTTACAGTTAACTACATTTAATAAGAAAAGTATAAACCAAGCGGTACATTCAATAGAACTGTTCTGAGATAGTTATCGAAGAGAACGCCTGGTGGCGCTTAATAACAGTTGCAGGGCCGTAACACTTATCACTAACAAATTTATTTTAAATACAGATTTGAAACGCATTTTTCAAAGTTTTTAAATAAACTCATGCACTTAATGTATAATTAATATTAATAGTTATTCGTTATTTACGGGGAAGAATTTAATGGTTTAAAGCCAATTTATTTTCTGACAATATTAAGTATATGAATAGAGGAATGAATCAGGAATGAGAAAATTTAGTTAATAATTTTTCAAATTAAACAACTTACTCGAAAAACAAGTTGCATTTTATTTTATTTATATAAAATTTAATTCACAGAATATTCTCACTCGTAGTCTCATAATGACTTTAAAAACAGTATCCTGAGAATATCTTCTTAACATCCAGAAGATATACTGAGAATATCTTGAAAATATCTGTGGGATATCCTGACGATATCTATGGGATATCTGGAGGACATTTATGAAAATCTACAGAGATATCCAGAAGATATCCTGTGGATATCCTCAGATATCCATGGGATATCCAGAGGATATCCAAACCGCCGATTTTTTGGATATCCTTAAGAGATCCTTTTGATATCCATAGGACATCCCTAGGATATCTGCGGGATATTATCAATATATCCCAAGATATCTTGTGTTATTAGGGGGTAAATATGTTATTAGAAATACAAGGTTTTATAAATTATTTTTGTTTTTAAATTTTTTACAATATACTGTTTGTCTGAAAAAAAAAATTACGACCATCGAGAATTGGTGCACCATTGGTAACTGGTACACTTAACCTAGTTAGAGATAGCTTTTTTCACGAATTCAACGATACCAAAAAATCACATTTCAATAAAAATGTGACTTATGTTTCTTTTAAAGTTGTACGACAAAATTAGATTTATTCATTTTGTCATTTCCTTATTAAAACATAATTTATAATGTACTCAATTAAAGTATTATGTTTACTTTATGTAGGCCGAGATTGCATATTGTTTATTATCGAAAGCGAAGCCAAATGAGAATGTATTTCAGTTTCTGAAAAATGAGGAGAGATTCCAGGAATTGAAATACATTTTAGGACCTATTGACCAGGACGTAATAGTCCCTTGTAAGAAGGTGTTTGATGTGGATTATTCCACATCATATTACCATGTGAGACAGGTGCGCAAAAATGAACAAAAAATTTAATACGTTTTATACAACTATTATTAAATATATATGTGACCTAGACAGTTAAAAGGGACCGTATGTCCGAAAAAATCGATTTTCACTCGATTCTTATAGAAAAAGATGTGCTCTTTTCAATGCAACAAACCGAGCATCTCCAGCTTCATTAGTCTTTTTTACAAATACGCTTCAAAGATGGACACAAATGGTTAAAAAAATCGTAAAAAATTGAAATAGAAAATAGTTGAATAAAAAATGATCAAATTAGTTTAAAACTTTTTATTCAGGGGTTTATGAGGTCGTTGATTACCAATCTGGCATTAGATTTTCAAAATAAATCAAACAAATGCAACATTTGAAATCTGATAGCAAATTTGTAATCATCATAAAAAGTTTCAAGCAAACCCAACTAATTTTGCTTCCTCGTGGAGGAAGCTATGTAGTCCTTTCGTTTATAAAATTTTTAAAAATGGTGAAAACAAATTTTCCTCTATATAGAAACATGTTATATGAGATCCTGATCAATTGTCCGGATGTATGTATGTGTGTGTATATGTGTGTGTATGTGTGTGTATGTGTGTGTGGATAGTTTTTGTGAACACGATATCTTTAACAGGTTTTAATGGATTTGGGTAAAATTTGGTAGGCTTATTTAACACATTAATCTCTCAAAAATGACGAGAGGATTTTTAAAAATACCCCAAAAAAAAATTTTATCGTCTTTTTTCCAAAAATTTTTTTTTAATTGAAAAAATTTTTAAATCGAAAAATTTAAGGTAATATATTATATAATCGTCTTCTTTATGTCAAGATGAATCGATTGATATATATAAAGTATAGATTTGATTGAAATTTAAAGAATTAATGAAAGTTAAAAAATCAAAAATTCTCATTTTAGCTAAAAAATGATGTGTTTATTTAAATTCATGTTTATATATGAAATAATTTTATTCCCTGCATTGAAACGAATCGATTCGTATATATAAAGTTTATGTTACACTCAAAATTAATTAAAATTTTCTTTATTTTTCAAAAAATTTAATTAATTTAAAACATTTAACTCGAAATTTTTTAAATCAATCAATTGAATTGGACAAATTCATTGCTTCCTTCACGAGGAAGCGAATTTTTTGCTTCACAGAATGAGGAAGCATAATGTTTATGAAATAAACATAAAGGACCCCCTCCTTGTTTATTTTTGTCATTTGCCATTTTGAATTATCAAAATCTAATGGTAGATTTGTAATAAACGAATTTTTTGGTATTTTAAATTAAACTTCGTGCTAAAAAGTTTTTAGAGTTTCTTATTCCCAAACTGAAGTCCTTCTTCTAAAATTCAAAATGGCGGATCCAAAATGGTGAACGAATTTTTAAAAATAGATTGAAATCGTTTGAAAGTCGTTACTCGTGGATTTTTGGGGTCGCTAAATACGAATCTGATGTCCTTTATACAAAATTTAAAATGGCGGATCCAAAATGGTAAACGAATTTTTAAAAATAGATTTAAATCGTTTGAAAGTCGTTACTGGGGGGTTTTTGGGGTCGCTGATTACGAATCTGATGTCCTTTTTCCAAAATTCAAAATGGCGGATCCAATATGGTAGACGAATTTTTAGGAATTGATCGAAATCGCCTGAAAGTCGTTACTCAAGGGTTTTTGGTGCCGCTGATTACGAATCTGATGTCCTTCTTACAAAATTCAAAATGGCGGATTTAATATGGAGGAGGAACTTTCAAGAATTGATCGAAATCGCTTAAAAGTCGTTACACGGTGGTTTTCGGGGTCACAGATTATGAATCTGAAGTTACTTTTATTTAATTAACGCATCACTTGGAATATTGCCAAAGTTAAAATTATTTAAAAAAAGAAAGTTAATTAAATATAAGTTACGTCGAAATAAAAAACAGTGTCTCCGCAAATATCCGACTAACGACTTTCAATCAATTTCCATCATTTCTTGAAAGTTCGTCCACCATGTTGGATCCGCCATTTTGAATTTTGGAAAAATAACATCAGATTCGTAATCAGCGACCCCAAAAACCCCCATAAGCATTTTTGTTTTTTAAATTAGTGTTGTAATGTAATGTATTCCTCAAAGGGTTAACTGTCCAAGTCACATATATTTATTTTAATTGTATACCCCTTAGGGGTCTTTAAAATTTTTCTTACAACTCTATTTAATTCTTTAAACTCACAAACTTTTTAAAATTGCCTTTAAGTTGTCTAAGTTCTAAGTTTTAAAGATGTCTTGATCCCCACTGGGAAGAATCCAGCTAAAAATATACTTTAACATTGTATTAAATTGCATATCTATTGAAAACTTATAATATAAAAAAAAATTTCTTAGATTTTTAAAGAAAGTTGGCTGCGCCATGATCTGCATAGTAACGAAGAGGCGGACAACAATCTCTTATGCAAGGCACTTACTTTGCCACTTTTTCCTGCTGACAAAATTATGGAGGCCGCAAGTTCCATTAATTCCGAACCGAACCAGGAAATCCAAAATCGTTTCGTCTATGACGTGATGTCTTTCGCAACTAATTTCCCAAGACTAATCACGATCATAGACAGGAATTTAGTGCGAACTAGCAATGTTTCCCAAAACATCGAGAAACAATATGATTTTATGAAAAAATGCAAAACTCCTAGCGACCTCTTAGGTAAAATAATTTTTTTAACATACATACTCGAAATCTCGCTATTTTGTACGAGCGGAACGGAAAAAAAAAATTTTAACACAGTCTGGTGTATGTAGTTTAAAAGCCCTATTCTTTTAAGGTAATTTGCAAAGATTTTTAAAGAATATTTATTTCATTAAGAGATATTAAAGTTTTTAATCTGGGGTTCTGACTATGTACGTATCTTACATTTTTCGGGTTGATGAATCCAAATCCGGTGTTAATTATACACAATCAGACCAGAGTTTTGACATAACCTGAAAAAAGCAATCTAGCAAACACCACTTTGAAAAATTCAACGGATTTGTTTAATTCTCATTACATGGTCGTCTTTTGGGTGGCTAATTATGTATTTGTAGTCAGGTTTATAAAAATTAAAAATGGCCTATTCATTATGGCCGACACTTTTTTGAAAAATTAATCGGATTCGCTTAAAACTGGTTATTTATGGGTGTTTGGGGTCGTCTGTTACAAACTTGATGTCAGTTTTTGAAAATCAAAAATACGAGGATTAAATATGGTGCACCCAATATATTTCTTTCAAAGAACATATTTATTGAATCAAACATTTTAAATTCTTGAAAACTGACCTCAGAGTTGTAATTAGCAATTAATTTTTCGAAAAGCTGTTCGCTATATTTGTTTTTTAAAGTTATGTAAAAACCCTAATCTCTTGGCGTAAAATAGACCGCACTATTGCCAACAAAATATTTTTCTCAATGTACTTCTTATAATTGCAGATTGTTTCAAAAATTTTAAATCAAAATTAAATGGAGTATCTAAAAAATCAGAATTAACGCCAACAATGCGGAAAACAATATCTCGACAATTAAGCGATCCACAAAAGTAATTCAACTTATTGTTATACTATCAAAACGAATAACTTTCTTTAAGAACCTTTTCTCTAATTTTTAAACGTTTTCGGGCGTCTTATAAAGCCACTTACACTGCAAAAAGAAGTATCTTATTTTAAGATATTTTGATCGCCTTTTTAAGATGTTTTTTACAACTTGCTTCTAATTGTAAGTTATCAAAAACATCTTAAAATGCATTAGTTTCTTAAGATATAAAATGGATAGAAAGATGCTTTTAGTAACTGGCTTCCAATGTGTCTTATAATAAGATACTTCTTTTTAGTGTAAACTGCTTTATTTAAAACCTTATTAATATCTTAAAATAACAGATTCTTTTAGCCACATAGCATGACATCTTTCTAGAAGCCTTCTGGAAGATATTCAGAAATATAGGTGACATTCAAATGGAAGCTACCAAGAAGCTACTATGAATATCAGGATGTACGCCTCATAGGAAGTTTCCAGAAGAATCTCATGGAAAGCTTCCACTGGAATCTCCAATAGGAAGCTCCCACCAGAACCTCATGGTAGAACTCCACTGGAATATCATAAGAAGCTGCTACCAAAATTTAGAGGAATATTTCCCAAATATTCCAATGGAAGATTTATTTTAAAAAACTAAAGTTTTTTAAAAGCACTTTTGTTATTTTTGCATATTTTGAATAATAAAAACAAAAAAATTTATTTGTTCAGAAATGTTACCTTTCAATGTAATTTTCGGGAAATATTCTCTCGAAATTCTGATGGAACATTCCTATGACATTCCAATGTAAGGTTCTGGCGAGGCGAACAACTTGATATTCATGGAAGCTTCTTGACAGCTTCAATTCGGATGTCACCAATATTCCGGAAAAGCTTCGAAGAAGATATCGTACTCTGTGGGTGTGAAGTCAATGCCATCTTTCACAGATTAAAAATCACCCTCCTTTCGATTTTTATAAAATTTGATGAAAGAATGAAATTGAATGCACTGATTACGAAAATGATTATGAAAATTGGCGTGAATTTGATTTTAATGCTAAAAACAATAAAAAAAGAAACTTAAATCACGGTTTTTCCATTATCTCATCCAATATAAAAAATTTCAAAATTGTTTCAGACAAAGGTTGTAATTAATTAGTTATATGCCATGATATCACTTCAGCTATTGTATCTAAATGTAATAGTTTCTTCCAATCTACATGTGTTAATGTCAAATAAATTGGTATGTGGTATTTATATTTGTAAGAAGAATGGTAAGTACGAGCATCATATAAGAGTTGCAGACAATACATGGCTAGAAAGGACTCATATTTTTGTAGCTACTTCCGTAATGCTTAGTATTTTTCTATAATTTTAAATTTTGAACAAAAAATAAGAGAGTTCACTTTTATTGATAGCAACCAATTGTCTCGAGAGACGGTTGCTGACCGGATATCTTACTGTCACGATGTTTGCATGCTCGCACTTATTCAAAAGTTTGAAAAAGACACGTTATTACTTATGTAATTTGATAAACTTGATTATTTCTTGGTAAGCCCTAAAAAGGGCTAATTGTTATATTCTTTGCGCCAATTTTCACTATCATTTTCGTAATCAGTTCATTTAAACATTTTATATTTAGGTATACAGTAAGTTAGGGTAATATGCCATAAATCTGAAATTTTTTGCCTTAAGTACGAATCGAGCTATTACTTAAATTATAACATTTTTTTGTAGCAGAATATCTCCGATGACAATGACAGTTTATTTAAAGGAAAAAATACTGGAAAATATCTGTGAAAACTCTACTTTTATAATCTATGGCGCGAGTGGCTAGTATCGTGTTTTATACGTTACAAATGTAGTTAACATTAATTGGTAGCTCGTGAGGTAAAATGCCAGTTTTTCGTCAGGGTAATATTACAGTTGTTTCATATTATTCTGAAAGCTTGATTTTTTGTACTCATTTTTCAATCATATTTATAATAATAATAATAATATCACCACCCATAGAAAACTTAAAAGTTAACAATATTTAAAAAAATATCAACAATAAAAAGCCTGGCATATTACCTTACCTCCTTGGGTAATATGCTCCTTTGTAGAGTTTTCGAATTATTTTTTTTCTTAAAGTATACATAAGTTAAACACACTGACAAAATGAAGGCTTATAAATGGCATAATCTATTGCATATAAAATATTTTAAACAACATGCATATTTTCCAAGTTACTCCTTTTCTAAAATTAGTTGTGTCATATTACCCCAACTTACTACATCACGTTTTATTAAAATAAGAAGTGTGGGAGGGCATTTTCGGAACTGCAATTATAATTTAATATTTAATTGCAACCAAATATTGATGAATGTTCAGATTTTATTTTACAATTCATAATTCAGTTCTTTTTTTAAATTTTAATAAATATAATTATTAATGCAGATTGACAATTGAACAAGCTTTAGTGTGTCATGAAAATGCGGTGCAGAAATTTGCAAAATTTCCGAAAAGTAAGTTTTCTTTATTTTTTTATTAAAGAAAGGAAAAATGAAACATTCGCTATTAAATTAAAAGATAATATTTTAAAATATTTAAAATATATTTCTAAAAACTATCCATTTTAATAGAGATTTCTCTAGTAGCTATATGGTAAAATATTAATTTCTATTGAAGTATTCTATCATATCCTTAACGAGAAAGGACAAGTTTAAAATAATATCAGTTAATTTGTTTTCGCCATATTAAAACACATGATAAAAATTTAAAAAGTGTAAAAATTAATATTGCCGCGTTTTGCATTCCAACAATAAAATAAATAAATATAAATATTTACAGCTAATATAGAACAAGTTCAATTAAAATAAATATTATTTAATTGCTATTACTGTTTTTAATATAAACCAAAATAACATAGAATTTAATTTTTTAGTGTTCGGACCCTTTGAATATCCTAAATGCACATTGTTTAGAGATATTAAGCTCTTTGAGCTATTTACAGAAAAGAGAGGTATTTTACTTTTAATAATATTTCCAATTTAATTTATAAAAAAACAACAATGACTAATAATGAAATTCTTTCCATTATACACAATAAAGTTAGAATAATTAACACTGCAGACGTTGTAACTTTTAAAGGTCACACATAGATAATTTTCACAAAATTAACAGAAAAAATAAATTTTTATATGCAAATTTCAGCCTAAAATTTCCGTTTTTAATTTTTTAAAAATAAATGTTCTAGAATCACCGTACTATCTACTAAAAGGTTCATCAGCGAACAAAAAAATGCAAAGAAATTATGAACAATTACCTTCACTAATTATAATCAAACTAAAACATACATACAAAATGTTTTAATTGTTTACAACTTTTATAACTTAATTAAAAACAATTCATGATACAGTTCTATCAACAAAAAGATTAAGAATATGTTCGACACAAAAATTTCCATATTTTATTGACTAAATACTAACATTTTAGATTGTATTATGTCAAATTTAAAAGAACTTAAATTTTCCATACGTCTAAAAAGCAATAAGCTAACAATCTTTTCTATTATACTTAAATTGAATTAAAACATTGTTTTAAAAAACTAAAACGTACATTTTATAGCGAACTGGCATTTTACGATTAGAAATTTATCAAAAATGCTTTCGTTGAATTAGTTAAAAATAAAATTATATCAAAAATTTAATAATACAACAACTTGCAATTTCAACTTCAGTCTTCTAATTATATGCATATAAACATTTTAGCACCGTCAACTTCAAACTCAAGGAGTATAGCTCAAACAAAAGAAAGTAATTATCAAAAAATATTTTTTGCTTTAATAAATCTAGAACAAAACTTACTTTAAACTTATCCTGAAAATATTTACTA